>NC_092814.1:383872027-384173902 GCF_023375885.2 Dermacentor andersoni | reverse complement strand
CCAATCACATGCTCTCTTCATTCATAGGAGGTCACTTTTGTTTGCTTGAAAAAAGAATAACATTGCCTACACTGAGCGGCTTGTCGTATCTAATTGGCTCACAATAGGCGAGGAGAATGTTCAAGTAGAGAGGGATTCAATGGGGCAGAGCCAGTGCACTGAAAATCGATAACCGTATTGAGAGGGTGGTGCCGGCGTCTGCGATTGGTCCGCTTTCCTTACCTAACTTGCGGTGGCTGGTCGAAAATCGCGGCGGCATGCAACGGAAGCTTAAGAATGACGCTAAAACGGATCCTCAGCGAAGAATAGTTGGCCGGATGAGATCGTAAAGGAGCCGAAAGTGCTCGAAAACGTTACGCGACCACGCAAGAAGATTTATTATACGCAAATAAACCCATGCCCTCCGGCAGGTGCGAGTAGCCAGCGCCTGAGCGACCGGCGGCAGCCATCTTTTATTCCTTTCGGAACGGGGCAGCTTGCGGTTATTCAGAAGAAAACTCAGTTTTGTTCGGCATATTAATGCGCATTTAATGCGTACACGTCACTTTGACGCGGTGAGTTCTCGCGGTTTTGTGACGTTGCGTGACAGGCAGGTGGAGTGGGTGCAGCCCGAAAGCTTTTGACCAATAGCCGGGGACTAATGGCGAAGAGGCGTCGAATCAGAAATAACTGTTTTTTCTTTTTTTCGGTCAAATCATGCATAATCAGTGTGTACACATCATATCAGATGGGGAGGTATTGCGGTTTTCGTGACGTCGCGTGACAGACAGGTGAAATGGAGGTGGTTCAAAAAAGTTTTTGACCAATCGCGGAGGGCTGATAGCAGAAATGGAATAGAAAAGTTTGGAATAGTTTTACGTTATAGCGCCCCAGGTTGGATTCAGGAAGGGATACTCTACAATGGATCACATCCATGTCATTAATTAGGTAATCGAGAAATCCGCAGAGTACAATCAGCCTCTCTATATGGCTTTCATAGATAACGAAAAGGCATTTGATTCAGTAGAGATACCAGCAGTCATATAGGAATTACGTAATCAAGGAGTACAGACTGCCTAGGTAAATATTTTGGAAAATATCTACAGAGATTCCGCATCTACCTTAATTCTGCACAAAAAAAGTATCAAGATACCTATAAAAAAAGGGGTCAGACAAGGAGACACAATCTCTCCAATGCTATTCAATATATTCCCCCGGCCTGGCGCTCAGTTGTTCGTAGGATTTCTCATGTTGAAAGGTGCCCTATAGAGATTTTATAGGCCTCAGGGTACCCGCTTCTCTCACCACATCAATGTTGACATAGTTGAGCATTTGCGAGTGCTGTGGGAGGCAGACTAGTGCTGCCACCTGGTACATACCGCTAAAACAGCTATAACGGTGATCCCAGTCAGGTGCTCAGCCGTTATGGAACGCTTGGAAGGGGTGCTTGTCCCTAATACGAGGGCGTCCCCAACACATAGCTGCACTAGGATGTCAAAAAACATGTTTTTGCCGCAATTTAACAAACACAAAAGGAAGACACATATAGACAACACGGGCGGCACTTCCCACTGGTTTAATTTGGGCTGTGACCCATGAATATATATACATACACACGCATGCGCTGCCTGTTCACAAACCTACGTTACCCAGTGGTCAAACAATCTATTTTCCGATTTGTAGAGCACGATAGATGTATCGCTAATGCAATTCGTACCTTTCTTTTTAATATAGTAAGCTTCCATTAGCTCACGTGCTGTTTGAAATCTACTTCTGCCAGAACCAAAAAAAGAAAGGTACAAATTGCATTAGCGATACGTCTATCGTGCTCTACAAATCGGAGGAAGTGGAATAAAATTTTATTTTGGAAACAGTATTCCGGGGTAAGCCCCGGTTCTACTCTCGGTAGGGAGTCTCCTCATTCCAGGAACCCTCTGGCCTTCGCTACTTCCTTGGCCCTGGCGACGAGACGTCGTTGTTGTTCCAGGTCCTCGGAGACGAGCTTGGTCTCCCACGTTTCTATGAGGTCTTCGCTTTGTCTGGCGTTGCAACAGTCTCTCGGTGAAGGCAATGCGTCTTTGTCTAGATGCCATGGACATTCGAGGATCAGGTGCGCTAAGGTGTCCGGTACGCTGCACATTGGGCAGTGGTATCCTTGTAGCGTTGGGTACAGTCTATGCATGATGATTCCGTGGATATAAGTATTACTTTGCAGTCTTCTGAGTGTAGTGCTTTCTTCTTTGTTGAGCTTTGGGTGAGGTGGTGGGTACACCCTGCGTTCCAGCCTGTGATGTTGAAGGATCCCTGAGCACGTGATGGGTACGGTCTCTGCCTCCGCTGGCGCAGACCGGGCGTCTCGAGACTAGGAAGGGTTGGCCCGGCAGGTGTGGCCTCGGGCCGCGGCGTGTGCCGCTTCGTTCCCCTCCAGCCCCTCGTGCCCAGGAACTCATGTCACGCAGGTGTAGGGGATCGGAGTACTGCGCTGCTTCAATAGCTTCAGTGCTTCTGTCGACACGCGACCCTCAGCGTAGTTCCTGACGGCTGCTTGAGAATGATAGCTGCGTCCATGCACGTGGTAGTTGCTAGGGCGATCGCCGTCTCTTCTGCAGTCTCGGGGTTTTGTGCACGGACTGTGGCAGACGCTAGCGCACTGCCCTGAGAATCTACGACGCTCAGGGCGTAAGCGTTTCTTTGCGGGTATTTGGCTGCGTCGGTGTATCTGGCGTCCGGATCTTGCCTGTGTCTTTGCCGTAGAGCATCCACTCGGGCTTGTCTTCTTTCCTTGTGGTACGTGGGGTGCATGTTGCGTGGAATTGGGGCTATGCACAGGGATTCGCGGATGTTTGAAGGAGTTCTTTCTTTTCGGTCCGTGGTGGCTATAAAGGTTTCACCGTAGCTCAGCCGTTGCAGCACTGATCTTCCGGTGGGCGTGAGCTTCAGTCGTTCTAATTGACTGGCTTTGTGAGCTTCAGCTAGCTCTTGCCAGGTGTTGTGCATGACCATCTTGAGAAGTCTCGTAGTCGAAGCCGTAGATGGTAGGCCCAGGGCAATTTTGATGGCTTTCCGTATTTGAATGCTAATTTTTTCTACTTCTACATTCTTTAGCGTGAGGTAGGGCGTGCCTTATGTTATTCGACTGGTGAGAAGTGCTTGCATCACGCGTAGCGTGTCTTGTTCTTTAAGTTCACTTCTATGGCTTGCAATTCTCCTGACGAGATGCGTGAGCTGTGATAGCGTTCGCTGTAGTCGCGGGAGGGTGGCCGCCCCGGACCCGTCTTTGCGTATGTGTAGCCCTAGAACTCGTAGGGTTTCCACTTTTGGAATGGGCGTTCCATTGAGGGTGACGTTAGGATCGGGTTCATCGAAGCCGGGTGGTCTGCCTCTCGTTCTTGACTTGAGGACGAGGTGTTCGGACTTCTCGGGAGCACAGCGGAGGCCGCATTAGTGCAAGTAGCTCTCGATGGTATCTACTGCTTCCTGTAGGCGTGTTTCTTGTGTTCCAGTGTTTGAGGCCCTTGTCCATAACGTGATATCATCTGCGTAGAAAGCGTGTCTCACGTCTGGTATCGCGTCAAGGAGGCTGGGTAGTTTGATAATTGCGACGTTGAAGAGCAACGGCGATATGACCGAACCCTGCGGGGTGCCTTTGCTCGGTAGTCGGAAGCTGTCGCTGTGCAGGTTGTATATTGCAACTGTGGCCGTGCGGCCCGTGAGGAAATTCCTGACATAGTCGTATGTCCGAGAACCGCAGCCCAGGTCTTCGAGGTTGCAGAGGATAGCTTCGTGACTGACGTTGTCAAAAGCTCCCTTTACGTCGATGGCTAAAATCGATGATTTGCTTCTGGTACTCAGGTGGTCGATGAGGTCTTCCTTGAGTAGAAGGAAGACATCATGCGTTGACAGGTTCTGCCTGAAACCGAACATAGTGTTTGGAAAATATCCGTTGTCTTCGTGGTACGAGGTTAGCCGGTTGTAAATCATATGCTCGAAAAGTTTCTCTACGCACGAGGTAATGGAAATTGGGCGCAAGTTTTCTATGCTGAGCTGTTTATTTGGTTTGGGGATCATGGTAATCTCCGAGTGCTTCCACGCAGCCGGTAGCTTTCCTCTCTCCCCGCATGCATTGAAGTACTGGAGCAGGGCTGCGGTAGCCTGCTGCGGAAGGTTCCGAAGATGCTTGTTCATGATCCGATCTTTGCCCGGGCTGGTGTTTCTGGTGAGCGTCGATAGTGCTGCAGAGAGTTCAGCATGCGTGAAGGGTTAGTCAAGGTCGGGGTTTGGTTTCCCACCGTAAACTTTGTCATGTGCCGTCGTATTAACGGGTGGGTCGTCGTACAGCTTCATCTGAATTTCTCGGAGGAGGTCCTCTTCCGATCCGGCGTGGTTGTGCATGAGCCTACAGAGGTTCTGTCGCTGCTGCGTCTTCGTAGGGCCGTTGTCGAGAAGGGGGCGCAGGAGATGCCACGTCGTCTTTGTGCTCAGGGTTTCCTGGAGCTTGTCGCAAAATGTGGGCCAGTTCTGTCTTCCTAATCTCTCCGCGTATGCCTGTGCTTGCTCGGTGAGGAGGGCAGTTCGCTTCTTTAATTTCTTATTTAGCTTCTGTCTCTTCCACCTCTTGAGCAGAGCTCTTCTGGCTTCCCCGAGGTGGAGGAGGTGCGTGTCGACGGCTGGCACTACTTCATTCAGCTGTATTGTTTTCGTGTGGCGTTCTGCCGTGTCGAGGACTTTCTCCAGCCAGTAATCTATGTTCTCGATGGTGGTCTCGACATTTAGCACGTCTCTGAATGACTTCCACTCTGTTACCCGGGCCGTTCCAAGCCTAGCAGGCATGCGAGTGTGAGCCACGGTTATTTGGAGGATGTGGTGATCGCTGCCCAGGGTTTCTGGGAGTCTGCTCCATTCTGCCGAGGGCACGTTTAGCGTGAAGGTGAGATCCGGGTTTGTGTCTCTGGAGACACTATTACCTATCCTCGTTGTTTGGAGTGGGTCATTCCACATGGTGAGTCTCTGCTGTTGTGCAGTGTCGTGTACTCGGGCTCCTTTCTTCGTGGTAGTCTGGTATCCCCAGGCCGTGTGTGGGGCGTTGAAGTCCCCTACTATAACGACTTGAGGACCATCGGTGCGCTTCTTAATTTCTCGGACAAGGTGGTCGAAGTCTGAAAGGGCGTCTCTGGGAGGACTGTACACACTGACTACGAATACGCTCTTGAGCGATTTCCTCTCCGGTAGGATTTCGATTAAGGTGTGTTCGATCGGTGTATTGACGGGTTCCAATTCCTGTACAGTGAGATTCTTCTTGGTGAGAATCGCCGTGCGTTTTGTTTGTACGTGAGCGTTGTACCCTTGTAGCCGGACGTTTTGTGTATTTGTTTCTTGCAGCGCTATGAGGTCGGGTGGGTCTTGTTTGACAAATTCTTGTAAGGTAGCATGCCGTAGTCGATAGGAACGACAGTTCCACTGCCATATGCGGAGAGTTGAGAGCGCATTTGTAGTCCTGTGATTAGAAACCGCCATCTTCGGTTGTTTTTGTTCCCTGCTGGCGCTCGCGGGTAGGTGAAACTGAATGAGAGGCACTTCGGCCGTTTGCTCGCGGCCGCTTTCTGTCGGGCTGAATGCCATTTAGTGACGTGTTGAGGTCCTGTTTTGTTACGTACGTCTTCTTGATGTGGGCTATGAAGTTGTTTTGTTGCGCTGCGAGTCCATCCACTTTGGCGTCTAGCGTGGTGACCTTATTGGTTATACTTGCGGCGAAATTCGTTATTGCTGCCTGAACGATTTTCTCAATTGTGTCGTGGGTACTTTTCATGAGAGTTTCTTGGAGGATTTGGAATCTTGCCTCAACTACTGATTGAACATCTGCGTCGGGAAGTGAGGGTCGCGGCTGTGCAATGTTCTCTTGGACTTTGGTACATCTCTGTTGCAGTTTATCAATGATATCTTCTTGCTCCCCGCACTTGTGTAGAAGCCTGTTTACGTTGTCTTGCTGTATCTGTTGACATTGGATCAGCTTGTCGATGAGGGCCTGTTGGCTTTGTAGTTGAGTGTTTTGATTGTGCAACGTGTTTTGTTGAATTTGCACCTTATTTTCGAGAGCCTGAAGGGCCGCAGTTTCGGCCGACAAGGATTTGGAGCTGCTCGGGGTTCTCGATCCACTCGATCCGCTTACCACATCCGCGTAGCTCACGCGTTTGGGCGAGTGCGAGCGTGAGCGTGATCGGGAAGGCGATCGGAGTATACATCTAGATCTACTTCGTTTGGGAATGCTGCCATCACTGCCCCTCAAGCTGGTGGTTGAGCTTCCTAATTGTGGGAATTGTTCGCCGCCTGAGCTCCAGCGACTTTCTCTCACTTTGAGCCTGTCAATGCATTGCTGTCGTATGTTGAATGGCGGCGGGTTGGGTTTCAGTCTTTTCTTGCAATCTTTGCTTGCGGTTTCGTGCCCTTCTCCACATAACTTGCATGCGGGTTTGCACTCGTGGTCGGGTAGTTGATCGATTTTGCCACATTTAGAGCAGAAGGCTGGCAATGGTCTCGGGCAGACATCCTGGCGGTGTCCCGTGTTGCCACAAGTTCTGCAGTATTGCACTGACTTGCGGTAGGGTCGGCATCGAAAATCGCGACTCTGGAAGCGGACGTAATAAGGAACGTGCGGTCCTTGGAAAAAGATCACGGCCGCGGACGATTGCTCGGACATACGAGCGTGGAGGACGGTGTACCTCGCTGGTGTGCGAAGACTTGCCTTGAGTTCTTCTTCACTCGTGCCGGGCAAGAGCGCGCTTATTACGCCTCTCGATACATCGTCCGGGGTTCTCGTGTTGCCTTTTACAGTGAAGAAGTGCCGCCAAGTTGTATTGTGCTGATATTTTCGAGTTTCTTCGCGTCTTCCCAGTCGGCCGTGCTTGCAATAATCAAATTCTCAATTCTTTGCACTTGAACACACACTTTTTCGCCGAAGTCTTGCTGCGAGAAACCGCTGGCGCTTCCGATGGCGTGCATAATGGCGACATTGTTCCACTTTGCAAGCTCGAGGCCTGGTTGTGGGCGGAATACGACCTTGTAGTCGTTGACTGGTAGAGGCGGCATTCGGGGCTTTCGCTGTTGCGGTGGTGGTGGCTGTCCATTCGTTTGTTGCTTGGCTGGGTTGCTTTCTTGTGTCGTTTGATGCTCTGCGTCCTTCTTGCCTTTTCTGCCCCTCGTAATCCAGATGCTCTCGCGTTCAATAGTTCTTCCGCTAATAGTTCTTCCGTCATAATTCTAGGCAGTTTCTGTGTTGTTTACTTGAGTCGGGTCCATCTGCATTGTGTTTGTATCTACCAGCTGTTCTCTTGGTGTGTTGATTGCTTCTACTGCTGGTTCACTCATCTCGAGAGCTCGTCGCTGCATGGGCAGGCACCCGTGCTATGCCAGCAGATACGCTCAAGCGGCGCGAGCACGCGGCACGGGGTTGCAGCCGCTCGTTCGGCGTTGGGCTTAGCTAGGCGGCTGTGCGGCCGTTGCAGAAATCAGTAAATATGACACTCACTTGATGGTGGCTAGTGTCCGCCGATTTCTCTCGTCTTGCCGGTTATGCAGTTGGCAAAAATTAAGTTGGTCGCTGGCCGTGATCCTGGTTGACAGGCACGAGAAGCGGGAGCCTATGTGAAGCGCGTCTGTTCTCCACGGCCCCCTAGCGGCTTCTTTTTTTCTACAAATCGGAAACTAGATTGTTTGACCGCTGGGTAACGTAGATTTGTGAAGAGGCAGCGCATGCGTGTATGTCTATATATATTCATGGGTCACAGCCCAAATTAAACCAGTTGGAAGTGCCGCCCGTGTTGTCTATATGTGTCTTCCTTTTGTGTGTGTTAAATTGCGGCAGAAAACATGTCTTTTAGCAAGCACCAACTAGGCCAACAAGCAGTTCTGTTGCAACATATTAGGATGTCACACAGGAAATTACCACCATGGAAGCGGCCTAGACCGCCTTTCTAAATCTGTAGAGTGGCTTTTGCAAGATGAGAACCCTTATAAGGATTGATTGACGGGCTAATTGATTCATTATCAGCCAATGAACGGCGCTTCAAGATGGGACAAAGGAGAAACCAAAGACACACTGCGCCATAAGGATCCGAGCCCTGGGCCCGGGGACATCTATACTCATTAAGAGAGCTGGTGAGTTCCTGGCGGTGAACAGTGGATGACAAGAGAGAGAGAAATGAAGAGGGAAAAGTAGGGAAGTTAACCAAGGGCGTGCCCGGTTGGAGTGGATGATAAGAATCGGGCGGAACAGTCGGTTATCAATTCTCAAGCATTATATAAACAGGCAGAAAGTCCGGCGTTGGCACGACCAAAGCCATCGAGCTCTCAACCATCGGTGGAAGTCGAACCCGCTACCATTGGTGGAAGTCGAACTCACGACTTTTGGAGATAAATAAGGCAAAATAATAAAGGAAAACCTAATAAAGATAGAGTTAATTAAGGCACTCGAACCCATGGAGCTTGGTGGGAGTCGATCCCTCGACATTTGAGAGTCGAAACCACGACCTTCGGTGTTTATTAAGGCGAAGTTAATTAAGCTTCAGTTAATTAGGGAACTCAAACCACGACCCTTGGTGGGAGTCAAGCCCTCCACCTTTGGTGTTAATTAAGGCGAAGTTAATGAAGGCAGAGTTAATGAAGGCAATCAAAACCGCGACCTTTGGGGAGCGTCAAACCCTCCGCTATTGGTGGGAGTCACGACCTTTGGTGTTAATTAAGGCGAAGCTAATTAAGGCACAGGTAATTAAGGTAGAGTTAAGGCACTCAAACTCACGACGTTTGGTGGGAATTGAACACTCCAAGTTTGGTGAGAGTCGAACCCGCGACCTTGCATTGTGCGCAGCTTGTGACGGACACTGTTCGTGACGTCGCGGCGCTTGGGAGCAGTTTTTCGGTGATTGTGCCGGATTATCACCTTGTACTGCAAAAATTCAGCGAAGTCATCAGGACCACGAGGATACCCGCCTTTGAGGTAGGGGATCATTTTTGGGGGGATTAAAGGACAATTTCGTTCACTCACGAACCGAGTCGTCGCTAAAGCAAGGCGTACTCCGCCGACCGCTTGGCCTAGCCGCCGCGGCTGCCACCCTAGCCGACGGGCGGACGCTCCTGAAACGGACATTATTCCGAAATCTACTTGCATCATGGCCACTTCCATGAGTGTTGAAATAGAGGGGGAGGATATTCACCCTGAAGAAGTAACCAGGACCCTGGGCTGGCGCATCGCCGGAAAACGCAAGTACCGGCCATGTCAGCGAGACCTAGGCCTACCCAACGCACTTCAATCAAAACCCTCCGGTGCCGGTCGTGGACCCGGCAACGCCAAAGGCAAGCTACACAAGGCAGAGCACATGCCTGCGTTGCCACGAGACGATACCAAGATCGTGGTGAGACCACGCGGTCTCACCAACATCAGGAAGGTTAGCCATGAAAGTTGGCTGGGCAATTTATTCTGCGGCGGAAGTCGCCAAAGAAGAATGGATCCGGGACGTGATATGCCCGAATTACCAGCAAGACATCGTTATCATCAGTACTTCGAAAAGAGAAAAATGCTAACTGGTACGTCAGAGTCACCCAGATTGTCGTCCAAGGCAAGAAGCACGAGGTCAGCGTCTGCGAATCGGCCCCCCATGGCATGACTAAGACAGTCATACGAGGCGTCCCCCTCGGAGACACGGTTCAAGAAATCAACGAGAACTTCGTCAACGAATACAATCCCACTGCTGTAGAGGCCAACCGCATCGCCAACTCGACGTCTGTGGTGATCGCCTTTAGTGGATCCAAAGTGCCGAACTACGTTCGTTGTGGCGGCCTGCTCGCCAAATGCTCGTTATACAGAAAAGAGATAGATGTTTGCTACACATTCGCGTGTAGATTGCAGTGTCAGTGTGGTATATAAGATTCCGTTGTCATGCGGCAAAGTGTATGTAGGGCAGTCAGGCCACTGTGTTAACGAGTGCCTTAGAGAACATGAGTGATACATACCGACAGGCACACGTTTCCATTTAGCTCAACATTGTAAAATATGCAAATGCAAAGCTATCTTTCGCGATACTACGATATTGAAGAAGAGCCATGATACCACCGCCCGATAATTATCCGAAGCTTTCTTTATACAGTGATTGGGTTCTATGTGCATTAGTGTGCCTTCTTTAACCTTGTACTGCGCTGAATATGGTTTTTTTGGATTCTGTCGCATGAGTGCGCTCTGGTGATCGGATGTTTGTGGTTCCTGCACATGGTGCTCACTGCGCATGTTCTTCTAGATTCTGCTATCTATAAAGGAGTGACGCAATAAACTGATGTCAGTTGAGAGTAGCGCCTTGTCCTGGTCGTCTTTCTTGTGTCCGTTGTTTTGTGCTAAACAAAGTAATTATGGATTCGCACCAACTAGCCCGCCAACGCATTGATCTATACTGGAGGTGCCGATTAACTCATCAACGACCGGAAGGCCAAGTACCTGAAAACGGAGAAGGGCAACATCGCACCTCCTTAATAAGCAGGGCTTACCAACGAAAGATTGGACAACCCATTCACCGACACCAAATTGGTCTCTGCAATCTCCGTGAGCAACAGGGACAACGCGCCGGGACCCGATAACATTTCCTACAAGTTACTCAACAACCTCGAGGACAAGGCTCGCAGAGAGCTGCTCGAGTATATCAACCGGGTCTGGGAGTCTGGCAATCTTCCCCCGAAATGGAAAGACGCAGAAGTCCGCTTCATACCCAAGCCTGGGAAGACACCTCACATGGACAACGTGCCACTGATATTCCTCAATTCCTGCGCGGGGAAGGTCATGGAACGTATGGTACTCAAGAGGTTGCAGCGACATCTGGATTCCAGCGACCAGGTGCCGGAGACAATGTATGGCTTTAGGCAACACCTGGGCACCCAGGATGTTCTCGTACAACTCAACGAACTGGTAAACAAGCGGGCAACGAAGCAGCGCCGCGAGCGCTGTTAGCGCTCGACCTCAAAGCTACCTTTGATAACGTCACGCATGCAAGTGTCCTTCGCAACCTACGCTACAGGGGTTGCGGAGCGAAAACGTACAGCTACATCCGAGACTTTCTTGGCAACCGAACGGCCAGGATCAGAACAGGAGAGGAGACATCCCAACCGATCTCCCTGTGGGATAGAGGAAAGCCGCATGGTTCGGTCCTCTCCCCCCTCCTGTTCAACATGGCTCTCTTGCCGTTGTCCAAGCTTCTCGAATCAATAGATGGCCTGGGCCATGCATTATATGCCGACGCGTTCACCCTCTGTACTGCGAGGGTAGGGTCGGATGGTTAGATAGAGGACACGCTCCAAAAAGCGGCTGAAACGGTCAACAGCTATGCGAAGACATGTGGCCTTTGCTGTTCGCCTCAGAAGTGCGAGCTGACCGTTGTCAGATCACGTGCATGAGGGAAACAAGCAGAAAGCACAGAAATCACTCTGGAAGGGATCCGGATCCTCCCGAACCTCAACTCAGGATCCTGGGCCTCCTGATCCAAGCAGACGGCAAGGCAACGGCTAGGATAAATAAAATCAGACTCACGTCAGACCAGGTCTTGAAGATGATCACACGAGTGGCTAACAGGCGGAGGGGTCTGAAGGCATCGGACACCTTGCGCCTTGTTCGTGCCTTTGTTATATCATGAATAGTCTATCCAGCGCTGTACATGCAACTCCTCAAGAAGGACGTCATACATCCTGACGAAATAATCAGGAAAGCCACGAAGCAGGCCCTGGGTATTCCCATAAATTCATCCACGACAAAATTATTTCAAATGGCAGTCCACAACACATTAGCCGAGCTCGTAGAAGCCCACCTATCCAGTCAAAGGATCGGCCTTAGCCAGCCCAAGGCGGGCAGAAGCGTCCTTCACAAGATCGGATGGCAAGAATCCCACTCGAATCATGGTCACACAAGAATCACCCGCCACGACCAATTACCCGAAAAGTGTGGACTGAGAAGCTTGAATGCAAACCACTACCGCGCAACATGAACCCCACAAGGCACGCCGGACGACGCGACGCCCGGGCAAGAGACACCTTCCTCCAGGACACTGGAGGAAGGCGACACGGTCCTATACACAGACGCCTCTCTACTCAAACGCTCCACGAGGGCAACGGTGGCGGTCACCGGGCTGGACAAGCTGGCAACCTGCGCATCAATCAGCACTCCATCTTCAGAAGAAGCAGAAGTGGCGACAGCCCTCGCACTCCTGTAACCTAACGTCACCAAGATAGTCACGGGCTCAGAAGCTGCATACAAGAACTACAAATCTGGCTGGGTGTCCCTTGTGGCACTGAAAATCCTCTGAAAAGCTACGCGTCCTAAACAATCGAACTAGTTTGAGTGTCGGCCCGCTCTTCAGTTGAGGGCAACGAATTTGCTCATGAACAGGCCCGAGTGCTTAACTCCTGGGCCACTGAGGAGGAGGCGAGGGAATGGCAACCCATCACCAGTTACACAGATATAGTCAAGTATTACAGGGACGGTCGGAAGACATTCCCACACCCCCACCACTCCTTGACCAGAGCCAAGCGATATACAGGCAAATCCAGGCAGGATCCTTTCCCCACTCCTGCCTCCAGAACAGAATATACGCAGAAAGATAAGAGAACACATGTTCTCACTGCTATGCACTAGGCACCCTCTGGTACGTCATAGGAGAATCCACTTTCACCAAAAACCACGCCCCACCTATACCCATAACCAACCTCCCTACTATCCCTACCCTTTACTAGCGATGGGAGATCTTGCTATCCAGGCCCACCCTGGAAGACCAGATCCGACTGATCCACAGGGGCCAGGCGACTCTGGAAGCATATGAAACCCGTGAAGAGCAGCCACGCCATCACGCGCTTAACGCGCTCCATTTAATTATGGATCAATAAAGTTGTTTCTCTCTCTCTCGCCGCGTTTCTGCTGATTTGACTGCAATGCTTTCCAATTCATCCACGTAAAGATAACTAAGTGCTCTTTGAATTTTGTGAACAAACCAGCGGCACAGATTCTTTGTTAGAGACAGATTCGAATGCGTCAGGTTTTCTAGCGTCGTTGCTCACAAATTAACAAGAGAGAGAAAATGTTACATCTTCTGTTCATTAAGCTGGTGCATTACTGTTTTATATCAATGCTTGTGCTACAATTGTTGCATAGTTGTAGGCACTATAAAGCGAAGACATAGGTGACTACTGTTGCGCATATAGCTAGTTATTTCTTCACAATCTTGTGGTGAGCCATTGCAACGTACAGTAATAGAATAATAAAGAATAAAATTGTCCGAAATATAAGTTTAAATGATATTGGCTTTTAGAATTACGTAATACACTGCTGCTAGACGCTCTTCTAGCTCCATTACGAATAAACATATTACGTGTCATACAGAACAAAGAATTTTTATTGTTTTATTCGTCATCATTTTAGTGCACTTTTTTCAGTCAGCGAAGTCTAAATTGTTGTTAACATATGGGGCTGTTTTGTAGTGTGCATGTACAGGATGTAAATTTTTTTCTCCATCAAGTTAATAGTTCATACTTCTACATCCACGCTAATTTCAACTGAACTCGTGTTGGTCGAGAAGTAACGGATACCAATGAATGAACAAGACGGCCACGCCATTTAGGGTGTCCAAACATTGCATAAATAAAAATGCATTGGTGTTTTCCTGCATTCTGTTTTCTTTTCCACATTCACAACGCTGCAAGATCTTGCATCTGAAAGTCTGAATTTGATTTTGAATTTGATTTTGACTAATTATATGATAAACTACGGCACATTATTCAACTTGTTTAGACAAAGAATGAATAAATTACAGGAAATTATTCACCTCACAGTTAAGATCAAAGCAGAGAGAAGCAACGACGCTTTACTAAATTCGCCTTCTTGTTGCTTTCACTCAGTGCTGTGCCCATTTCAGTGGCTATACCGACAACTTGGGCCACAATTTTATAGCAATGCATTTTCATGTTTGTGAGTGGTCAGAGTAACACGCCGGCACTCTGTTCACTAATAAATAAAAAAAAAGCAATTAGCGTCGGAAAAAGCATCGCTACTAAATCGCAGCCCTGAACTGTGGATACGGCCACATGCCTAAGATTCTGCAGCACCTATTTTGTGACTTCCCTGGCTGCTTGCGAGAGCAGCAGACGCTGCCCTCTGAGCTCGCAAGTAACGAAGGCAAAGATTATCAGAAGCTACAATTCTTGGTGCTTACCGTGACAGCATGGTATCAAAAATAGCTACGAGTGCTGTTCTAGACTATTTGCAGAGCACAGGAATATAATTGAAGCTTTAGAGAGAGAACTGCGTTATGTGATCATTGTGCACATACACACGACCTTCCTTTCCCCAAAGCCTTTCAAGACTGTTTCTTACGCATTTTAACCTTCCCCTGTGCGGAGTAATGGGCACGAGCATACTAGTTCACACTCGTCTCTACTTTTAATTCCTATGAAAAAAAAGTTGTCCCTCTCACTTGTCAGCTAGGATGTCAACTTCTCGTTACAATATGTGTATCCATCCAGATCCTCGATTTGTCCATTCATGTCACCCAGCAGAATAATACCGGTAACTTCTCCAAACTGCTTTATATCGTCATTGAGACACTTCACTAGCTCCTTGTTCTCTTGCCTGCATTTGTCCCCTGTCCCTAAATAAACTACTCCTAGCCATGTCTTCTTACCGGCAATTGTACCTGATACGCAGACAAGTTCTTTGCAAGTTGACTTTATTCTTGGCCATTTTATTCCTTGATGTATCAGCATACCTACTCCTCCTCCCTTCCTCTCCGTTGTTGTTCTGTTGCTCCCTTCCCAGATGCAGCCCTCAATAAACTGTGGGTCTTCTAGATCCCTGAGATGTGTTTCGCATAGCGCGTATACACCTACTTCGTCGTCCTTTAACTGCTGTTCTATTTCTATCCACTTCGCTCTCTTTCTACCGCCTTGCATGTTTATGTACCTGATCCTCGTGTTAGATTTCTTTTTTGTAGCTTTCTTCATGGACCTTCTAGTGGCAATTTTATTGGCGTCAGGCTCTATTGTTGCACTTTCTACTTTGTTTCTACCTACCCCTACGCCCTGAGCCGCAGTGGACCCCCTAAAAAAGCTACTTCCCGGCCTGCCAGGCGCCAGCCGATTTCGGCTCCTAGTCTTCCATTAAAGTGGATGTCATCTCGTGTAAAGCCTCCACCAAAGCCTGCTCTATGCACTTCTCTGTTTATGTCTGCCACTTCAAAGCCTTTCTCGTGGATTAGCTTTCTTATCTCCCGATTAACAGCCACAACCTCCTTGATAATTTCTACTTTCCGTCCTTGCACCTCCGGCACTGTGCATACCACGATCTGGACTTTCTGTGCTATCGCCCTTAAATTGTCAACTCCCCCTCCGCTAATCTTTCCACTACTTTTGCGGCTTCCCCATTCAGGTCATCATTTAGCCCCGCCGCTACCACTACCTAATTGCGCTCTGCAACATTCTTAGAAAGTTCACTTTTTGTCGCTCTCAGTACTGCGTCCATTGTCCTGCCTGGGAATGCCCCGACTGCTACCCGCTTATCACCCTTTACGTGCTCCATTATAGTTCTTTGGCGCCTACTCATATTTTAGTGACTACCGATAAGCACTAGGGTATTCCCTTCCTCCTTCCTAACTTCCAGATTATGCTGCCTCTTATCATTGACTGCGACCTCATTCCTTGGTGTTTAGCTTGTTCCCCTCCTCTCCATCGCCTCCTGACTTCCCAGTTGCCACGTGTGCGTAGCTATTCCTGTCTGAACCTGCCTGACCTTTTTTCCTATCGCTGTCCATGCCAGTGCAGGCCCCATCCACGTGGCTGGCGCTGGAAAGTCCGCCAATGTGAATTCGCATGGCGGTGTCAGCCATATTTTCGTCCAACAATTTACTAAGCTGCTCTTGGAGTTTGCGCTTCTCTGCCCTTTCTACCTGTAGCTCCTTTTCTAGAGCATCCATACGTAACGCTGGGCTGGTGTTCGCTTCGTCAGCCCTGTTCTGGCGTGCACTTAATGCGCAGCATTTGCACATAAAATCCGCGCCTTCGACCTCCTCTACAGATTCGAACCGCGTTTCCTTCCAATTCACCGACGCCTCACACTCTTTGCATTTAGCCTTCAGTTGCTTGACCATCTTAGCAGCACTCTATTATCGCTACCACAAAAAGCTAAAAAAAAAAACACTTGCAACCACGTGCTCAAATAAAATTCTGCCTACCGCAAAGAGCCGATCACCTAAAAAAGAAGTACTACCTACCTGTCTAAACTAGTTAACTCACAAATGAGCCCTACAAATCTATAGCTGCCGGCCGGAAAAGACCCGGCCGTTAGGTCACTGACCTGCTCTTTCGCGAGCACTTCACCTGACTAGCCTAGATCTAAAAAACTAGCCTAAATCTAAATTCTCAAGATATTAAAGGAAAGAACTCATCTATTTGTCGTATTCACGGCGCTCTCGCAGTCGTCCGTCGGTCCGGTCCCGGTCCCCACGCGTAATCCCGACGTGCACGACGATGCAGCGCCATCTAGGGAATGGCAATTGTCGCATTGGTGAAAGCTATTACCTTCTTTTAGCACGTCTTAACATGGAGATTCGGGCTGTTGCAAGGTTAGGTTAGACTAGGCTAGGTTAGCTTAAAAACAAGTTGGGGTTCACTGGGTTACAATAAAGCATTACAGAAGCTACCGTATTGGGTGCGCGAAAAATAAAGGTCTAAACCGGACTTGGAATTTCCGGCGATTGTGTGTTTCGAGTGGCAAACCCAAGTACGGCTGAAATGACTAGCATTACACGGGATGTGGAAGCATAGCCGTACGGCACCTGTTTTTCTTGCACCCAGCCATTTCCGGCAGGTGCGCACTCTGTAGTGCGCATAGCACCATCCTTACATTTAAGCAAGCTGTGCTGCATATATTTCTGGTTCGTAAGGCCCTGTCAATATGGCAGGTGTAGTAGTATATGAAAAGTACTCTGCCAGTATTGTTTTCATGTGCTCGGTGTTGCGGAAGATAACAATGCGAAGGCCATGAAGTCACCATCGCAATCTCTACTTCAAGCGCACACCGCAAAGAAAGTACGGATCGCATGCACGCGAATTCGCAGAGTAAATAATGATGATCTTCCAATTCACCATTTGCGTCAGCATTTTCAGGGCCTGAGCAGCTTACGTATCTTGAAAGTGAGATGGCAGGGCCCACGTAGCTCTACAGCTGAAATAACAAGGCTTAAAATTTTAAAAATGAAAATGCAGAAGCCCCGCCACTTTATGTGACAAGCTTCAATTTCGGCAGACGTACCTTGAGGTCACAGTATTTCGTGGGTGGGCGGTACTGTAGTCGACACTGTTCCCACCACGAAATCTTGTCAGGGGCATCTCGTGTATGGACGCTCATACACAACGTACAGCTAGTGTTGGGTGAGAGGATGCTTCTAGGTACAAATGAAAGGGGGACATAGCAGATATGGCCAAAGAATTATTCCATAGCTACTTTAACACCTCTCTAGGGGCAGGGAGTACCTCCCTGACCCTACGTGATATCAGGTTTCGAGCCAAACCGGGTACAGCCGGCCTGCGGGGAGACGCTTCCCTGCTGTGGGCAATCGTTGCCAGATGTCAACAGACCTAGCCTCGTCCAATCGGAGTGCGCGTGCGATCCGCTCCTGTAGATTCAGCGTAAAACAAATTCTGTGACATGATCCAAGGTCGATGCAGATAGGCCGCGAAGTTTTGGTCGAAAAGCGGTTCAGCACCAATTGTCACCGACATCATCAAGGGTGGTTACGGGAGCAGCGATTGAAGTGCGACTGAGGAAGGAACAAACATTGAGAAAGAAAAAGTGTTTGTAATTAAAGCGAGGCACAGTTTGATTCATTCAACGAAAATACAATTCCAAATCAAATATGTACGTGTGGCGAGGGAAGGAAAGCCAACTCTATTTTCCATTCTCGTTATCAATAAATACCTTTCTTCAGCGGCCACTATAGAAGAGACGCTGCTATCACTTGCGATGTAATGCATCTCTTGAATTGTACAGAAAGGCACGCTCGAAGGTTCGCCAGTCACAACACGACCCCCTCGTACGTTGTTTTGCTTGTCGTCGTTTGTCTGAATGTAGTGGCGCGGTAGTTTCATCGTTCCGCAACCTGTTCAGACAAAAGTAGCGAGTTAGGACATCAGATCAGATAGTTGCTTCGCAGTTCTCGTGTGGCGGCGCTGGCTGACGGGCTTGGCGTCTGACGATGGCACCAGCACACTACACCCAAAGCTTGCTTCGGGTTCCAGAGAAAGTATGTTCTGTGCAGGGTTGCAATTGCGACACCCATACGGCTGACCTTTTGCTGCATCGTTTTTGTTGCAAAGCTCGAAGCGCCCATCGAGTCGAATTGCAGGGCATATGAAAATACAGTTCTGATGGCAGGCCACCAAAATAAATATCGCGCCTTAGAGGACAAAATTACGTCACTTCTGTTTTTAACGAATATAGTGTCACATTATTTTTCTTCCGCCTAAAGTGTTCCCTCTTCACACACATAGCGCTAAGACCCATGAACCTCCGAGACATGCGTCTCCCCTCAGTCCGGCTGGATCCGGAGAATAATAAATGCTTTGATGTCACACCAGATTTTTCTTCCCTAAGTTGTCCCCAGAATTCTGTGTTTTTCCGCTGTGCGTTTCCAATGATGCTGCAATGTACCTGGCACGTCACATGAACATGAGAACGTGGCCGGCGAGGTTGGAGGAAGATTGGGAAGATCACACGAGAATTAAGATATACTGTAGTTGATATCGCCTCCTGAGTGGGTCAACGGCTAAGTGCTTAGGCCATCGCTGCATATTTCGGAGTAAACACTTTACTCAAAGCAAGAACATCTGAGCTCACCACAAGAAACTTGTGGAGGGATGACAAATGCGGCAGTGACGTCCCTTCGTTCGAAAGTGTTTTGAGACCGGCAAAATCGCATTGTGACGAAGCACAAGTTCCTGAGTACGTGAATTTGTTGTTAGCAAAGGCTAACAGTAAAAACTGTTTCATAATTGGGTCAACATTTTTTTTTTTCACCTGCGCCAAAGCATCCATGTCAGGGCACTAAAGCCAGCAAGGGTAACTACGTTATTATTTATTTTGCTACTTGGACTTCTATTAGCAAGGACACATTGAGCCTCTTCTTTTTCTTTCTTGTTCTCGCTACCCTTGGGCTGCCGAACTAGCCAGAGCGCACGCGCGGCGCACTTCGATGCGCGTTCGTTTTTCTCTGGCCGAGTAGATTTTCACCTGGCAGAGTTTTGGACGCTTTCTGGCGAGTAGACATGAAAAAGAAACAATCCATGGTCGCTCGCCGCCATAACTACGGGGACTCGACGGACTGCAACGCGTTCACTTGAGCGCAACCTTTCCGGAAAATTTTGTCTCGCCGGTGTAGGATACAGACCAGTATGCGTATGGTTTTCTGTGGATCAAGCGTCTCTCGTTTTCTTCGATATTCCTTTGGTAGCTACACTAGGTGCCCAAAGTAGGCATTCGATTCTAGCCAACATGCTTTCTTTGCGTTATTTCATTTCGGCACCCCCCACCCCGCAAAAGAAAAAAAGTGATATTGTTGCGGCGCAGCGAATTCTCGCATGGTGTAAGTTCGATTTTATTACTTCCTCTTTTGCGGAAAGTGATGGGCCACGGGACGCTTCAGTTGCCGGATACTCTTATTATATTATTGCGATAGCAATGGACACTCCAGGCGCATTATACAATTTGATTAGCCCCACCCAATTCGGATTCAGAAAAGGCAGGTCTACAGAACTTGCCCTTGTCATGCAAAAAGAAATCATTTGATGAAAAACGCCTGATAGCTGGTATATATATCGACTTCTCAAAGGCGTTCGACCGTCTAAACACTTAACACTAACTAAAAAACTTGAATTATATGGAATTAGAGGCGCACCGCTCGCGCTTATAACATCCTACCTGTAAAATAGAATGCAATGTGTTTGCATTCAGGGAAATTTATCTCCATGCAAAGCAGTTACCTCAGGTTTCCCCCAAGGGAGCATACTTGGACCACCTCTATTTAATTTCTATATAAAGGACATTACACAAGGTAATCACGGCATAGAGTATATAACTTATGCAGATGATACAACAATATTTTTTCGCAGTCATCATTATGAAACTCTTCAAAGTAATATTAATGAAGCTCTCCGCGATGTACACAAGTGGATCATAATAAATTCGCTTAAAATTAACATAGATAAAACAAAACCGATTATCTTCCCACCTCGACAGTCCCCTGCAGCACTCAGTTTGAATCTTATCTTACGGAATTCACGTATAGAAATTGTTGACTCTGCAAAGTCACTTGGTGTAGTTTTCCAAAAGCATATGTCTTGGGACATCCATGTTAACCACGTTGCTAGGCAGATTGCAAAGGCAATAGGAATTCTGGCGAAATTCAAGTTCCAGTTACCAGCAGCTGGCAAACTTCATATTTATAACGCACTATTTTTTTTCACATTTAAATTATTGCTGTCTAGTACGGGGCACAACCACGTTAACGAACCTGAACCACCTGCTTATATTGCAAAAGAAAGCACTTCGTCACATTGCATGCATTGAAGAAACTGCGCACACAAAACCTCTGTTTATAAAATACAATCTTGTAACTGTGCATAAATTGTACCGTATAAATCTAGCCAGAAAATGTAAATACGATTCAGACGGACTTCTATGTACACTTTCAGAGTTGACACCACTCAGAATGTCTTATAATTCACGCGGTGATTATATCTGGAAAATACCCTTTACACGCCTTATGTTAACAAAACAAATGCTTCGTCACACGCTGCCACAGCTTTTAAACGAACTTCATCAACACGGAATGAAATTAGAAACAACTGGGAACCGTGCAATCAAGGCATTTTTGTTGCGAAAGATTGATCCAATTCTATTGTGTGAAAGCTACACATTATGTACGATTTTGTTCCAGATTTCCGAATGATTTTTTTTGCAGTGTTACAATTGTGCAAAGCATCGATGAATTGATTGTCATGAGTGCCTTAGGGGATTATCATTGTTCAACGTACACACACATTTTTGTATTTCCACGCTCTCATTGTACGCCATGTAAACGGGGGCTCGAAGCTTCTCAAGTGGGTAGATCCACTTTTTTTTCAAGCCGTCGTCTTCCACAAAAGAACAGATTTGTGGATGGAATAAAGTTTTTTTATTGATTGATTCCTGCCGTCGCCGTCGCCCTCATGTTCCGTATAAAGTCCAGGGGCGGTAACATCGTGACCGCGCGCCGCATGCTGTATGTGCGAGGGAAAGCGTAAGGGGGAGGGCGGGTTTGGGTGAACCGACGATGGTGGCTCAGTCTCGTGTGTGCAAGGGAGAAAAGCGGGGAGGAAGCGCTCCACTTTCCGTTGCGCGCGTTACATCGGGGGAGTGGACGGAGGCGGGGGCTGTGATCTGTGATTCTGCGTTTGCGCAACATGTTTATTTGCCTTTTATGACGCAGCATATATAGTGGCTTCTTCTTAGATACGTAGATTTATTGGAGACTTATACGTATATATAAACATCTTGTTCCAAGTTTGTGTGTTTATGTGCAATGAACTTTGTTTCCAGTGACAGTTTTTTTTTGCTTTTTATCAAGCTGTATCATCGAATTTGTATATTCCATTGTGTCTTCGCATTTCTAATGTACGAAGGCGAGTCAAATGAAAGTGAGCCAACAGACCCTGCGCTATAATACTTCGGTTCATTATCTGTGAGGCATGCACGTGACACAGAGGCATCTCTTATTTACAGAAGTGACACGCAGGTGGCAGTATCAAGGTTCTTTGATGCTCTCATACACGGGGTTGAACATGGTTGCGTGGCATACTAGATACCCCAAAAGTTAAACAGCGTGGTGTCGTGAGGTTTTTGACAGGTGAAGATGTTTCCCAAAAAGAAATTAGTCGCTGTATGGCTGCCGTGTACGTTGAACGTTGCATTTCATTGGTCACTGTGAAGCGTTGGAGCAAACGGTTCAAAGAAGGATGGGAAAGTTGCAAAGACGATCCAAGACCTGGCCAAAGCCACCGTGCTATCACCCCCAACGCAACTGCAAAGCACAAGAGCAAAGACAAGAACGGAAGATAAGCATCGATAAATTGGCAGGGCGTGTGAACATCAGTCACGGTTCGGGTCACGGTGTGATTCATGAACATCTCGGTTATCAGCTCTTGTGTGCGCAAGGGATGCCAAAGATTTTGAACCGCCGCCAGTAGAAGGAGAGGTTCGGCGCTGCCTTGACTCATCTAATCCGGTATCACGATGAGGGTGAGGACTTCTTGTCTGCAATTGTGGCCGCGAACGAATCATGGTGCGACTACTACGAGCCCGAAACACGACGGCAAAGCTTACAGTGGAAACATTTGAATTCACCAACCCCAAGAGAAGCAAATGCCGTCATTTCTGCAGGAGAAGTGTTGTTGACTTTTTTTCGATCGTCAGGGGCCATTACTGATCGAATTTGCTAAACCTGGAGAGACTATCAATCGTTCACGATATTGTGAAACATCGAATCGGCTGCGCGCCGCAATCAAGAACAAATGACGTGAAACATTGACGAATGGGGTCATCTTGCTCCCCGACAACGCCCGCACCCACGCCGCTGATGTGGTTAACACAAAACTGGCAACGTTCAAGTGGGAAACGCTGCAACATCCGCCATACAGCCCCCACCTGCTGCCTTGCGACTTCCACATCTTGGGGCAACCGAAAAACATCTCAACGGAACTAGATTCGTGCCGGACGATGACGTGAAAGAGTCAGTTACAGACTTGTTGAAGCAGCAACCTAAGGAGTTTCATGAGACGGGAATCACGCGACTGGTTATTCAATGGGGCAAATGTCTAAATTCTCATGAAGACTACTTTTTAATAAAGTACCCCGTTTGTCATATATTCGCATTGGCTCACATTCATTTGACTCGCCCTCAAGGGAACCAGATTCGTGCCGGATGATGACGTGAAACAGTCAGAGATTTTTGATTTTTTGATAGCCTGTTGAATCGATCTCTGTGCGCAGAGCAGCCTTTGTGAATTCTTTCAACTTGCATTTGAGGGCACTAGCAGCGCGGCACGTTAACCGGCCGTCACGTGGTATTTTTAAAATTTTGGCCACATTAAAGAAATGCTGGAACAAAATTTAAAAAGTAATAAATTATGGGGTTTTACGTGCCAAAACCACTCTCTGATTATGAGCCACGCCGTAGGGGAGGACTCCGAAAGTTTTGACCACCTGGGGTTCTTTAACGTGCACCTAAATCTAAGTACCACGGGTGTTTTCGCATTTCGCCGCCATCGAAATGCGGCCGCCGTGGGCGGGATTCGATCCCGCGATTTCGTGCTCAACAGCCCAACACCATAGCCACTGAGCAACCACGGCGGGTCTGGAACAAAATAAAACAAGGCAGTAATCTTGGCGTATATGAAATAATCCGATGTTTCATAAAAAGCGCTAAACTGTTGCATTGAAGATCTTTCTCTAGAGTTAATAATTAAAAAGTTAATTAGGCAATATTTGTTAGTTACCTAGCTTGGCGGATTAAAACAAATATCATGACGTGTTCCTTATGGCTCAGAACAATACTGTGGCAATTGGACATGACATAGGCGCTACGCCTATGTTTCATCTTTTAATACTAGACCGAAGTTAGCTGAAACATTCTGTAGTGAGAATCGCGTTGGCAAATACCGACATGGGGGCCCACCAACAAATGGGAAATTCTGACTGTTTCACGCAAGCGTCAGGTGGTATGCTCATGGTAAAAACTAGAACAAAAAAGCATTATCATTGAAAACCTTTTTTTCTACTACATTGATATTTTATTGCTTTTCAGAGTTCAAATATCTCCACTTATTTCAGAAAAACACGTTTCTCAATCCACTCAAATTTCTCTACATTTGTAACGTCGAAAGGCATATGCGTTCGCAAAATGGGCTCATGCTGCGAATGCAAGAAATTTCATTTGCACCGTTTTAGACAAACGCCATCTCAGGAGTTTCGCGAGATGTCCAAGTGAGAATGTCTACATTGCAACACGTGACAGTGTTCACCGAGCTGAACGTCATCGGCAACGCAGAGTCTCAAGCATGTCTATTTAGACCTCCTTTGACGAAGAAAGACGAAGCTCCTGACCCACGGGCACTCAAAGGACTTTGTAGAAGGGAACAGCTATCGGAAAAGCGTTCACGCTGGAAACACACAACAAAGGGCAATCTCCTACTTGGTGAATGTCCCTTGAGGAAAGGCGGATAACCCAATTCCTGTATGATGTTTTCGCCGGCCGGAGTGCGTAAAAGGCATCGCCATCTGGTGGCGTTCCCTGGTGTTCTCGTGGGACGTGACACGTATTCCTTGTTCTAGAGTGAAAAATTGGAGGCGCATGAATACTAGTGGTGGGTGATATTTTCAAAAACTCAGTTGCAATTGAGCGTGTTTCCTGTCCTGTCTCTTTCTCGCCGTACCTGTTCTGCACTCCATCGTGCAAGATAAGAAAAGTTACGAGCATCCGCAGTGTAACGGCGCGTGTGGCTATGGGTGTGCAAGTCATGCTTTCCTTGCTTACGTCTTTTTATTGTAGGGGACGAGGACTAGGCGATATCCCTTCTAGATTCACGTAATAAGAAAGGAATAACAAAAGAAGCGCCAGGCAGCTGATAAAGACAAATATGTGGTGCTACAGTTTGTATAACAAAGACTGCGACAGCTTGCCGATTTGTTAGAAGAGGTGTGCCGCTTTGTGACCTCACCCTATAACTGAAGGTACAGCGTGGTCTCGCAGTCCAGCTGACTGCAGTCATATGCAAGATCTCCTGCAGCGAACATCACAATCGACTTGAACAGCCTTCCTCACAGTTCACTCAATCAAAAACAAAATAAAGAGAGAGAGACCCAAGAAGAATGCGCGGTCGTAGTATTGTTTTGATTTATCTCGATTCAGTGCCGTGTCTCTATACTGTTATTTTTCACATTGGATCATCCGTTCATTTTCCAAAGAGCACTTGCTAATGTGTGTGCCGTTATTTAGATAAAATGAAGCAGTATTTCAGTGGCCTTGGCTTTATTTACGTTCAAAGGCATCAACTTCGAGGGGTTGCATGGGAGTCTACTAAAGCGCTAAGGCGGGCATCGTTCAAACAATAAAAAAATCAAAGAACAATCAAAGGCGTGCGCCTTTGATTGTTCATTTGCGGTGCTTTGCTATACGCAGATCAAGACAACTAGAAAACTGCCCAGCCTAATTTCTCTGGACCGGTGTTTAAAATTAAGTGGTTATAATCGCGGCCTTGCCATGCATGAAACCTTACTTATTATGCTATTGCAGCCTTTTCGCATTCCAAGCGACCACCTTAACGTCCGCATTTATTTTTATTTATTTTTTATTTATTCATACTGCAGATCAACACACTGGATCATGCAGGAGGGGTAATACAGTTGACAAGGTAAATAACAATGCAACAAAGCTAATGAAAAAAGTACATATATACATTGCATGACAATGATGCAGCCGATAGCCACGTTACAAAAATCACAATGCTTCCCTTAGCGCAGTAACTACAACAAACTTCATTGATCATGCCGGACTTGGATCACGACTATATTAGTTGCAATGGCGGGCAAAAATGAGGATATAAAGGCACCCGAAATATGCACAGGAAGCGTCACGAAGTCTCACTATTTCTGGACAGGCGCGTTCCAACGCGGGACGTGTTAAATTGAATTCCGATGTTTTACGGGTCAAGATCGTGAACTGATTTTAAGGCGCGCCCCAGTGCGAGACTGGCGATTAGTTTTGACCACTTGGACAACTTTAACGTGCACCCAATGTAGGGTCCACGTCAGGGCGGGATTAAGAAAAATGGGAGCTTTGGGCTAATGAGCATGCAGGCCCCCTTTCCCTATACTGACCTATACTCGCCCTATACTCGCCTGCTGCGCTACTGGAACTATGACATGTTTCATTTTAATTCCGCCAAATTAAAAAGAACAAAGAGCGATCAACGGGATTATTATTATTGTTATTATTATAAGGAAAACAACAAAACTTGCTTGAAACACGTGCTGTTGTAAACACCAACACATATGTTCACTTTGTGATTGATCTGCATTCTGTTTTTAGCAAAAGCCAGGCTTTAAGGAAAAGTTTAGTGCACTCAAGACGAACAAGAACGTAGAAAAGACAACACAGCTTAGATGTCGATCCTTCTGAAGCTTGGCTTTGTTTGCAACACTAAGTTTAATCCCGGGAGGAGACGCATGGTTGTACACAAAACATTCTTTATTAAAATTCAAGCGTCAGGCTGCAGTAATCGTCATACACGTTACTCTATAAATATGCAATAGATATATACAATACTTAAGGCAATACAAACACCATAATAATGCACTAGAATACAGATGAAAATTACCAACTGTAATTACAAAACATTATTTGAAAACATTTTCGTTAAAGGTAAGACAACCAAGGACGACATCAAATAAACGAGGCACTATCAAAAACAACAAAAATACAGTTAAATATCACAAAAAGAACAAACAAGAGACGAACAACGAAGATTTGCATATCCTGAAGTACACTGCTCAGCGTTTCATTGGCAGCGGGGAGGCTGGGAGGTGACACAACGAACTTATTGGAACTATTCATGTATAGCGCAAACAGTCCTCTTTTAAACTGGCATCTTTCGCGCCTTCGCTTTGGCAAAATTAGATATAGTCTGTTCGAAGGATCGATCGCGGAGGAGGTCACTCTCAATGGACATGATAGCAAGCGAGTTCACCTTGTTGTCAAGAAGGCTCGAACGAAGGCGATTTTTTATCAGCGACAACTTGGAAAACGATCGTTCGGTCTCACAGTTTGCCACGGGTACGCTGAAGTGCATTCGCAAAGCAATAGAAAGGTTCCGAAACACATTAATAGGCTTTCTTTCATGCAGCAACTTCATTATTCCCAAGTGACTCGTGTCCTGGCACACAGAGTTGAGCAGAAAGTTCGCAAACTGAACGATTTCAGCGGGAAATGCTGGCTCCAAATCATTTTTGTAGGTTTTCACCAATTTCTCAGCCCGCTGTGATAGAGAGGCCTCGCTCCCAACTTCTGTCAGCAATTTTAAGAACCCGAACCTTTTGCAGAGTTCATTGTAGGCAGCCTTTCGCACTCGCAAAGCACAGCCTAGACTGTCATGTACAACATTGTAGGTCTCTACTATAAACTTTTTTCTACCTTGTAGCGCACTATCGCTTTTTCCGTCCGGGTGCGTACTCAAAACGATGCGTTTGCCCTCATCCTGATAACATTGATTAGTACTTAGCGTGCGTGCTCTCTCTTCGAAGGTATCGCAGAGAGGTCGCAAAGAATTAACAAAGCCTTCGAGAGAGCTCAGCAGGTCTACAGCTGTTGAAATGTCTAAGCCTGGTTTCTGAAGTGCTACGCTCGTTTTGTGAAAGCGCTCCAAGATTTCACTCCAGAAAATCGCCATGAATGCAGTCTCTAGTTTTGTCATTTTCTTGAAGAGAGAGTGCGCTTCGTTCCTAGTGTCACTGTTTTCTTCCTCGTTCTTTGATATAGCTGCAAGGCAACAGAAGACTGCATTTAAAATTTTCAGAATGACCTTACATGATTCAGCGTGTCTTGACCACCTGGTCTAAGAGAGACTTTTCAAAACAAGCTGCTGGCCAGTTCCGCCCATGCTGTCCAGAAGATACCTCCATCGCTTAGGTTGACGCAGCAAAGAACACATACAGTCTCTGAATTACAGTGAAAAATTTGACTGCCTCAAGGCAACTGCCAACGCTACACGCGCCAACTAAGTTCAGTGAATGACCAGCACACGGGACGTAGACTGCCAATTCGTTGTGGTGTTTGATTTGAACTTGCAGTCCTTTGTATTTTCCTGACATATTACTCGCATTATCATAAGTTTGGCCCCTACAATCATCAATTGAGATGTCATTGGTCGTCAAGAGGGATATCACGGCATCGAAAAGATACAAGCCGGTATGCGATTCAATTGGAACAAATCAAAGAAAGCGTTCGTACGCTTTCCCATTTAAATAGTATCGTAAAACAACTGACAGCTGATCAACCTGAGTAAGGTCTGGAGTCAAATCAACAATTAAAGAGAAGTATTTTGCACGTTTCACTTCGTCAACGAGATGTTCTTTGACAGCCTTTGCCATATCCTCGATAAATTCATCACAAATGGTTTTGACAGATACGATGGGGGACCTTTTCCTTTGTTCCCGTAGCGTTTGATGTGCTCCTCTAGAAAGGGATCAAACTTGGCGATGGCCTCAAGCACTCCCATATAATTGCCATTTCTCGGTAAACCAAAAATCTCCTCACTGCCCCTAAACGCTAGGTTGCGCTCGGCTAGATGCTTAACTACAACCACAACGCGCTCAGCACCTTTGTCGACTAGGCGATCTCAGTGACAAGATGCTTAACCAGCTCCTTGTCAACTGTGCTGCTAGATGCTATAGCTATAGAGTTAGAGCGGACGAGCCATGCTGCCACGTAGTTCCGGTGCTCGACGCTATTTTCATGTGCGCTAACCTTTTCTTTTGCTCTTTTTCAATCAGAAAAGCGGGGCGTGGTGAAAGTACTGGGGTTGCTTGAAATCGAAAATAGTTTGCACATGAAACAGTAAGCTGAACCTTTGGATTCCGAGTACATTAACCAGTCTCGCTCGTACGCCTCCCCATTTACAGCCTTTCGCACGGAAAGATGAGGTGACATATAGTGTTTTTGAGTTTTGTATTGCCTTTCGGAAGAGGGAAAATTTTCTGCCCAATTTTGAAAATACAATGGCCCTTTCTCAAGGCATACACTCCGAAAGCTGTCGGTAATAATGTGCGGCCACTTAGCAGGGTTCCTTCGGAGAATCTCGCAACGTACCTCTTGCTGCGGGGGTGTCTGTATTTCTCTTTTGCCGCAACGAGAAGCCGTCTCATTCGTCCTCTCGAGGCACACTTTGCGGGTGGGAACATGATTATTTGAAGCCAAGCTAACAGGAAACAAGTGAGTCGGTTCTTGGAGTGTTGTTTTCTGGCGTTCGTCAGTAGAAGGAGGCCCATCGGGGAGGTTTGGCACCTGTTGATCAGCCGTAGTAGAAATCGGGCATGGCGGACCGGACACCTGGAGCTCTGTGGTAAGGGCCCGGCCGAGTAGCATAGACGTTGCTGACTCAGGAACGGGGCAGGGCTCGGTTAGCATCGGTTGCTCAGAAATATGGACGATCGAGGTTGGCATTGTTTTCACAGGATCCAGACAACCAAGATGAGTCAAAGCTTGCTTCTTGCCAGGAAACCGTGGTGATGGAGTTTGGAATCCCTCCACAGGAGCACAGTCGGTACTATTGGGAGTTTGACATGGACTCTGGGTAGACCGATCATACTGCTCCGCGGAAGCTTCATTCAATAGGTACTTTGTCATTTTTGGTAGCTTCTTTTCACGCTCTTCTCTTTCTAACTTCGCCGTTCCTTTAGACGCACCACTTTGATAATTCCGACCCGGCATTTTCGCATGAATGGATGCTAATTGTTCACCGGGCACTTCGTCAGCCCCACGCGACCGCAGGTCTCCGACGGTGGCCGTCCCGACGACTAGCGCACGCTGCCTGGATGGTCCGTGGCTCGCCGAGAGTGGTGCGTCCCCCGGGAGCTCCTCAGCGGGAGGGCTTATGCAAGCTTAACCGGCGGCTCGGGGCTGAATCGCAGCCCGCGATCAACTTCATTTTATAGACGCGCGCCGCGTCTGTCTGTTACTAGCCCCAAAGCAGGCGTTCACATACGCATAGAGTTCCTTGTACAAATTCCCTCCTTCGCCGTACAAACTCACTCCTTCTCCCGTTCCGGTCGCGTCTTCCTATTGGCTAGGATCAATCGTTTGTTCTGTGAAGTTCTCGATTTTTATTTCGCCCCTTCGACGCCGAGCGCGAGGACTAAGGGGAGAGGGCGACTCCTAGCGCGGGCAAAGTTACACGCCCTCCGGTGCCTCTGAGTCATCTTTTTCTACTTCTTTCTGGAAAGTTCGGCGGCCAGTCTGACCTACTTTTTCAGTCGAGCACGCTCGAGCGTACGCAGCCACTAGGCAGGAATGGGCCCTGGAGACAGGCCTCTGTGCCCCGCTCTCCAACTTCCCCCTTCACACTTCCACAACCCTAGCCCGAACAGTGAACATTCCATGCCCCACCCCACGCGGACAAAAGCACGTGTGACGTCTTCTTTCCTTTTCTGCATAGACGCTGCCATCAGACTCATCACCATCTGCTATCGGACTCATCCTCCACCGCGCAAATTACCATCACGGTAAGGAAAAGTCGAATGGGAGGCACTGTTGGGTACTGCAACACATCCCTTCTATGAGAAGAACAGCGGCAGAACTATTTGAGAGTTGGAGCGTGGCGTGGTCATGACGAGGGGCCAGGGAGATTTAGGTCCCCATCCCACATTACGTGTTTTAGGTGTTTCCCCTTCGCCCTCCTCTCCAGACAGCACTGGACAGATGGACTGACAGGAAACCCCGAGAACTCCTCCAAGCAAACGCACCTCGCTTCGTAAGAAATTAGACCCCGCCGGCGTGGCGGGGGATTCCTGTTTTTGCAGCTCAATATGCTCTCCCCAAATGATCAGGTTAAACGCATGCTGCTACATTAGGCGGGTCTGCTCATTCTGGTTTTCTCGCTTCATACATGTCGCTCGAAGTTCCGTTGCCCATGGTTCCATATACTAAGCAGATTAGAATAAATGGGCCCCCTTCTCCTACTGCCCGAGGTGAGGCCCTGGGCTGCAGCCCCCTTAGCCTCCCCCCTTAATCCAGCGCTAGTCCACGTGCGTTTTTAATGCGATAGCATTCTATGCCTATTTTGGCCAGTTTGAGCATATCTATCTATCTATCTATCTATCTATCTATCTATCTATCTATCTATCTATCTATCTATCTATCTATCTATCTATCTATCTATCTATCTATCTATCTATCTATCTATCTATCTATCTATCTGTCTGTCTGTCTGTCTGTCTGTCTGTCTGTCTGTCTGTCTGTCTGTCTGTCTGTCTGTCTGTCTGTCTGTCTGTCTGTCTGTCTGTCTGTCTGTCTGTCTGTCTGTCTGTCTGTCTGTCTGTCTGCCTTCTTAGGACTCCAGGGTCCCAAGTTGTCTAATAGCGTGGCTGACTAGGCATGTGCTCGGAGGCATGATGCCGTCGTGGTCCTTGCATCCCCGTCATTCCAGCTTCGTCATGCGACCCTCGTCATGCTGTCGTCGTCACGCCATGTAGTCATACACTCATCATGCATTTGTTGTCATACCATCGTCGTGATGCCATCGTGGTTGTTCCGTCATTGGGATTCTAACTTTTTCATCAGACTCCCATTAAGCCGTCGTAATCACGCTCTCTTCTTACCATCGTAATCACTTAACATTATCGGGTGGTCGTCCTGCCGCCGTGCTCATACTGCCATCATCGATTCAACGATGTCAATCTTTCTTTGTTATTCTATCGTTACCATGCTGTCGTCATTCGATTGTGATTATGCCGCCGTTGTCCTGCCATCCTCATAGCGTTCTCGCCGGACAGTCGTCGCCCTGCATTCGTAGTCCTGCCGTTGTAGTCGTTCCATCTCCGCCATTCCAGCTTCATCACCCACTTGTCCTCATACAGTCGTCGTCATGCTGTCTTCGTCGATTCATTGACGTCATTCCTTCTTCGTCATTCCATCGTCTTCACAGCGTTGTCGTCAAGAAATTGTCGTCATGATGTTATGCTCATAAGCGACCTGTCAATCGAGTGCCCTAGAAAAGTGGGCAGATAGCGTAGCGAAGTGTGGGCCGCATAGACAATGCAACGGAAGTTTCACAATAAAAAGTACAGATTCTAAACAAACGTATCTTTAGCAATACGGTGTGTCGCTACTTTGCTTTAATGCTAATCGCATCACCGTCGACACTCGTTGTCATATGAGCTCTGCCCGAATTTCTTGCAATTCATAACCCTAGCGAAATACGGCCGTCACCACCGGTATCGCACCCGTGACCTCGACAACCCCATAGCCGCCGAGGGACGTAGCTTTAGAAATCAATTTTTCCTGCACACTTGGCATTTTATACGGGGTGTACGACTTCCCGACGCAGACATAAAAGTAGATAGACAAGTCCTGCTGGTTTCCAATGGACTTGCTCAGGAGCATGCAGCGCCGCGCTTCCACCCGATGGCGTAGTATGACGAGAGGGTGCGCCGGGCCACTGCCATCAATGCGCATGTGAATTGAGCATTTTAGAGCGCAGCTCTTAGATGCTTATTCCTGCGGTGAGCGTCGGCATCGTCCCATGACATCCTCGTAAGCGAGGGAACGAGCGCAGCGAAGGAGGAAAAAACGAATGCGGAGCGCGGATGGAAGACGGCGGTAGCGAAGAGAGGGCAAGGAGGAAAGCTGAGGAGGAGGGTGCATCGAAACCATGAGGCAGAAAGCGGAGGAGGAGGTCTTAGCGAAAGCGTGAGAAAAGCGTAGTGCTGCGCAAGACGAGCTTTGTGGCGACGATGGCTACAAGATGATGCCAGAGTAGCGCGCATCGTCTGTTCACCGATGACGCCACCGATACCACATGAGGAAACAAAGCGCTGCATGAGCGAAGGTTTGTCTGTGACGGCTGCTGTGAATCACAGCCAAGCGTCACCCGCTCGGTGCCTCTCGCGATCTCACGATAAAGAGGCAGTCGCACGACACATCGCTCCGTTTGCAATGTGCCAGACGAGACAGATTGTCCGCGTCAGCGAATACAGTGCGAAATGAAAACTCGTATAGAGCTGCGCTCAAATTTTCCGTTAGAGAGTATCGTAATCAAACGTGATCCCTTTAGAAGTTTTTACTTTCGATCATTTGATGTTGACGGTTGCCAGCTGCTCATGTGCATACGGCGGAACCTTCGGCAAGCATATTTTAAAAGGATTTTACTGCCCTCAGCATGCTGCAGAAGCAGAAGAAGGTTGGAGGGCGAACGTGCAATGTGCCCGGCTAGAAGCTTAACAAAGGAGGCGTCGCGGCAAGGGGCTTGTACGTGTGCGTGACACCTTCTCCGCCGAACTGCTATAAAATGCGGTGAAGTACAGATGGGGTATTGCTGCGAAAAAGTGACAATCGCGCACAGCCCCGATCCCCCGACAAACCCGACATGATCTGTCCTCGGCAGCCCCAATCCACGGATCATCCCTCTGATCCTGCGCCATTCGATTTTTCCTAATCTCAGATGCTCTCCTGAGACCTCCGTTTGCCGTTCTTATTTTAATTTTCGTATGAGTGACCTCACAACAATACATTTCTGCAATGTGGCCAAGCTTAGACCAGATGCTATGGAACACATACACTCGTAGAAAACAGATTTCGCGCTTGCCGCAGCACCGTTCTTGCACAAATTTTGAAGACAGATAACATTTTACAGCCTTGATCGTTCAGTGTAACATTTCGCGATGTTACTTTACTAGTTTTCTAGGAAAAAACTGCGAATTTGTCTTCATCTACGCCTCTCGGATGCACTCCGGGGCAAATATTGGAAGCAAATCTTGAAGGCCATGCTCTGCCGTATTGTAGACAGCACAATCACCATAGCCGGTATCTCTTACGCATTCCTCACTGTGACGAGCGCAGGCGAAGGCAAATTCGCATGTTTTTATTGACAAATTGGTTACGTAGCTGTGGTAAGTCCAAAACGTATTCAGCGGTGCGTACATAATGTGCGACCTTGTTGAAAAAAGTGACCAATCTTTTTTTTTTTTCGCATGTCTGTACACAGACATGCCATTGTCTCTTAAAATGATAAGGCTCCTGAAATTTCGCAGGAAGGTCACGCTTTTTGATACGGGTCGCTCAATATACGAAATGTTACAGTACCTTGCCTATCTAGTTTGCCAATAAAAAAACCGGAATTTGCCTTACTTCTGCGCCAGTCGCAGTGAGCAATGTCGAAGAGCTACTGGACATGTTACTTCCGCCGTCTGCAATACGGCAAAGCATGACCTTCGAGATTCACTTTCAATAATTGCCCCGGTGGAGGGGTGCACTCGAGAGGCGTAGAAAAAAAATTCGTAGTTTCTTCTTGGCAAACCAGGCAACTAACCATGCCAAGTGTTACAGCGGAAGATGCGGGTCATAATATTGGACCTTTCTGCAAAATGTAAACATGATACATGGAATGAATGAATCCTGGGGTTTTACGTGCCAAACAACGATTTGATTACGAGGCACGCCGTAGTGAGGGAACTTCGGGTCAGTTTGGACCACCTGGAGTTCTTTCTATGAGCACCCACCTCACGGTACAAGGGCGGCCGCATTTCGCCCAATCGAAATGCGGCCGCCCAAGAAGGGACTTCATTCCGCCACCTCGTGTTTAGCAGCGCAACGTCAGATCCACTTAGCAATTAGGTTGGCTTAGAATATGAACATAAACAGAATGGTGGTGCGGCCAAATACTTTTTCTACAATTTTAAGAGAGAAACGCACCTCCCTGTATATGACCGTTGCTGACGGCGCTCCAAGTAACAAGAGAGCGCGAAGAAAAGATAACGTACAGGATTTTTTTCCAACTTTGAAGCACAATTATCGAATATCCGCACATATAGGGAAATACACGTTCGTGTTGCGGAGAAAGCCTAACGCTGGGGGGGGGGGGGAGAGTTCCCGCCCTACAAAAATTTCAGCTTGCACTATACTTGTGCATCACTTGCGCGCGGGAGTCACCATACACGTTCGTGTTGCGGAGAAAGCCTAACGCTGGGGGGGAGTTTGTTCCCACCCTAACAAAATTTCAGCTTACGTTATAGTTGTGCATTCCTTGGTCGTGGAATTCACCATAAACGTTCTACTTGCACATAAAGCCTAACGCTGGGGGATGGAGGTTGTACCCGCCCTAACAAAATTTCAGCTTACGCTATGGTTGTGCATCACTTGCGCGTGGGATTCACCATACACGCGCGTGTTTCGGAAAAAGCCTAATGCTGGGGGATAGGGGTTGTTCCCGCCCTTAGAAAATTTCAGCTTACGCTATAGTTGTGCATCACTTGATCTTGGGATTCACCATACACATTCGTGTTGCAGAGAAAGCGTAACGCTGGGGTGGGGGGTTGTTCCCACCCTAACAAAATTTCAGCTTACGCTATAGTTGTGCAGTACTTGCTTGTGGGATTCACCATACACATTCGTGTTGCAGGGAAAGCGTAACGCTGGGGGGGAGTTTGTTCCCGCCCTAACAAAATTCCAGCTTACGCTATAGTTGTGCATCACTTGCGTGTGGGATTCACCATACACATTCGTGTTGCAGAGAAAGCATAACGCTGCGGGGGAGGTTGTTCCAGCCCTAACAAAATTTCAGCTTGCGTTATACTTGTGCATCACTTGTGCGTGGGTTTTACCATAAATGTTGGTGTTTCGGGGAAAGCCAAATGCTGGGGGGGGGGGTTCCCACCCTAACATAATTTCAGCTTGCGCTATACTTGTGCATCATTTGCTTGTGGGATTCACCATACACGCTCGTGTTGCCGAGAAAGCCAAACGCTGGTGGGAAGTTCCCGCCCTAACAAAATTTCAGCGTGCGCTATAGTTGTGTATCACTTGCGCGTGGGATTCACCATACACGTTCGTGTTGCGGAGAAAGCCTAACGGTGGGGGGGAGTTCCCGCCTTAACATAATTTCAGCTTGCGCTATATGGAGGTTGTTCTCGCCCTAACAAAATTTCAGCTTACGCTATAGTTGTGCATCACTTGCGCGTGGGATTCACGATACACATTCGTGTTGCAGAGAAAGTGTAACGCTGGGGCATGGGGGTTGTCCCGCGCTAACAAAATTTCAGCTTACGCTATAGTTGTGTATCACTTGCTTGTGGGATTCACCATACACATTCGTGTTGCAGAGAAAGCGTAATGCTGGGGGGGGGGGGAAGTTGTTCCCGCCCTAACAAAATTTCAGCTTGCGATATAGTTGTGCATCACTTGCGCGTGGGATTCACCATACACGTGCGTGTTTCGGAAAAAGACTAACGCGGGGGGGGGGGAGAGTTCCTGCCCTAACAAAATTTCAGTTTGCGCTATACTTGTGCATCCCTTGTTCGTGGAATTCACCATAAACGTGCTACTTGCACATAAAGCCTAACGCTGGGGGATAGTGGTTGTTCCCGCCCTAACAAAATTTCAGCTTACGCTATAGTTGTGCATCACTCGAGCGTGGGATTCACCATACACATTCGTGTTGCAGAGAAAGCGTAACGCTGGGGGAGGGGGGTTGTTCCCGCCCTAACAAAATTTCAGCTTACGCTATAGTTGTACATTACTTGCTTGTGGGATTCCCCATACACGTTCAAGTTGCAGATAAAACCTAACGCAGGGGGATGGAGGTTGTTTCCGCCCTAACAAAATTTCAGCTTGCGCTATACTTGTGCATCACTTGCGCGTGGGATTCACCGTACACGTGCTTGTTTCGGAAAAAGCCTAACGCTGGGGGACGGGCGTTGTTCCCGCCGTAACCAAATTTCAGCTTACGCTATAGTTGTCCAACACTTGCTTGTAGGATTCACAATCACATTCGTATCGCAGAGAAAGCGCAAAGCTGTGGGGGGAGGTTGTTACCGCCCTAAAAAAATTTCAGCTTACGCTATTGTTTTACATCACTTGCGCGTGGGATTCATCATACACGTTCGAGTTGCAGATAAAGCCTAACACTGGGGGATGGGGGTTGTTCCCGCCCTAAATAATTTTCAGCTTACGCTTTAGTTGTGCATCACTTGCCTGTGGAATTCACCATACACATTCGTGTTTCAGAGAAAGCGTAACGCTGGGGGGAGGTTGTTCCCACTCTAACAAAATTTCAACTTACGCTATAGTTGTGCATCACTTGCTTGTGGGATTCACCATACACGTTCGTGTTGCGAAGAAAGGATAACGGGGGGGGGAGGGGTTGTTCCCGCCCTAACAATATTTCAACTTGCGCAATAGTTGTGCATCACTTGCACGTGGGATTCACCATACATGTGCGTGTTTCGGAAAAAGCCTAACTCTGGCGGGGGGGGGGGGGGGGGTGTTCCCGCCCTAAACAGTTTTCAGCTTACGCTATAGTTGTGCATCACTTGCTTGTGGGATTCACCATACACATTCGTGTTGCAGAGAAAGCGTAACGCTGGGGCGGGGGGGGGGGGGGGTTTCCCGCCCTAGATAATTTCAGCTTACGCTAGAGTTGTGCATCACTTGCGCGTGGAATTCACCATACGCGTTCGTGTTGCGGAGAAAGCCTAACGCTGGGGAAGGGGGGTTGTTCCAGCCCTAACAAAATTTGGGCTTGCGCTATTCTTGTGCATCACTTGCGCGTGGGATTCACCGTAAACGTTCGTGTTGTAGAGAAAGCACAACGCTGGGGGAGGGGGGAGTTGTCGCACTTAGAAATTTTCAGCTTACGCTATAGTTATGCATCACTTGCTTGTGGGATTCACCATACACGTTCTTGGTGCGCAGAAAGCCTAACGCTGGGGGATGGGGGTTGTTCCCGCCCTAACAAAATTTCAGCTCACGCTATAGTTGTGCATCTCTTGCTTGTGGGATTCACCATACACGTTCGTGTTGCGGAGAAAGCCTAACGCAGGGGGAAGGGGATTCCTCCCGCACTAACAAAATTTCAGCTTACGCTACGGTTGTGCATCACTTGCGCGTGGGATTTGCCATACACGTTCGACTTGTAGATAAAGCCTAACGCTGGGGGATGGGGGTTGTTCCCGTTCTAACAAAGTTTCACCTGGCGCTATTGTTGTGGAACACTTGCGCGTGGGGTTTCACCGTACACGTTCGTGTTGTGGAGAAAGTATAATGCTGGGGGGGGGGAAATTTTCGCCCTTAGAAATTTTCAGCTTACGCTATAGTTGTGCATCACTTGCACGGGGGATTCACCATACACGTTCGAGTTGCAGATAATGCCTAACGCTGGGAGATGGGGGTTGTTCCCGCCCTAACAAATTTTGAGCTTACACTACTGTAGTGCATCAATTGCTTGTGGGATTCACCATACACATTCGTGTTGCAGAGAAAGCATAACGCTGGGGGGGAGGTTGTTCCCGCCCTAACAAAATTTCAGCTTATGCTATAGTTGTGCATCACTTGCGCGTGGGATTCACCATACACGTTCGAGTTGCAGATAAAGCCGAACGCTGGGGGATGGGGGTTGTTCCCGCCCTAACAAAGTTTGAGCTGGCGCTATTCTTGTGCATCACTTGCGCGTGGGATTCACCGTAAACGTTCATGTTGTGGAGAAAGCACAACGCTGGGAGAGGGGGGAGTTTTCGCTCTTAGAAATTTTCAGCTTACGCTATAGTTATGCATCTCTTGCTTGTGGGATTCACCATATACGTTCGTGTTGCGGAGAAAGCCTAACGCAGGGGTAAGGGGGTTGTTCCCGCCCTAACGAAATTTCAGCTTACGCTATACTTGTGCATCACTTGCTTGTGGGATTCACCATACACGTTCGTGGTGCAGAGAAAGCGTAACGCTGGGGGGGGGGGAGTTTGTTCCCGCCCTAACAAAATTTCAGCTTACGCTATAGTTGTGCATCACTTGCGTGTGGGATTCACCATACACGTTCGTGGTGCAGAGAAAGCGTAACGCTGGGGGGGGGGGAGTTTGTTCCCGCCCTAACAAAATTTCAGCTTACGCTATAGTTGTGCATCACTTGCGTGTGGGATTCACCATACACGTTCGTGGTGCAGAGAAAGCGTAACGGTGGGGGGGGGGGGGGTAGTTTGTTCCCGCCCTAACGAAATTTCAGCTTACGCTATAGTTGTGCATCACTTGCTTGTGGGATTCACCATACACGTTCGTGGTGCAGAGAAAGCGTAACGCTGGGGGGGGGGGGGAGTTTGTTCCCGCCCTAACGAAATTTCAGCTTACGCTATAGTTGTGCATCACTTGCTTGTGGGATTCACCATACACGTTCGTGGTGCAGAGAAAGCGTAACGCTGGGGGGGGGGGGGGGAGTTTGTTCCCGCCCTAACAAAATTTCAGCTTACGCTATAGTTGTGCATCACTTGCTTGTGGGATTCACCATACACGTTCGTGGTGCAGAGAAAGCGTAACGCTGGGGGGGGGGGGGAGTTTGTTCCCGCCCTAACGAAATTTCAGCTTACGCTATACTTGTGCATCACTTGCTTGTGGGATTCACCATACACGTTCGTGGTGCAGAGAAAGCGTAACGCTGGGGGGGGGGGGAGTTTGTTCCCGCCCTAACAAAATTTCAGCTTACGCTATAGTTGTGCATCACTTGCGTGTGGGATTCACCATACACGTTCGTGGTGCAGAGAAAGCGTAACGCTGGGGGGGGGGGAGTTTGTTCCCGCCCTAACGACATTTCAGCTTACGCTATAGTTGTGCATCACTTGCTTGTGGGATTCACCATACACGTTCGTGGTGCAGAGAAAGCGTAACGCTGGGGGGGGGGGGGGAGTTTGTTCCCGCCCTAACGAAATTTCAGCTTACGCTATAGTTGTGCATCACTTGTTTGTGGGATTCACCATACACGTTCGTGGTGCAGAGAAAGCGTAACGCTGGGGGGGGGGGGGGAGTTTGTTCCCGCCCTAACAAAATTTCAGCTTACGCTATAGTTGTGCATCACTTGCGTGTGGGATTCACCATACACGTTCGTGGTGCAGAGAAAGCGTAACGCTGGGGGGGGGGGAGTTTGTTCCCGCCCTAACGAAATTTCAGCTTACGCTATAGTTGTGCATCACTTGCTTGTGGGATTCACCATACACGTTCGTGGTGCAGAGAAAGCGTAACGCTGGGGGGGGGGGGGGGTTTGTTCCCGCCCTAACGAAATTTCAGCTTACGCTATACTTGTGCATCACTTGCTTGTGGGATTCACCATACACGTTCGTGGTGCAGAGAAAGCGTAACGCTGGGGGGGGGGGGGGGGGAGTTTGTTCCCGCCCTAACGAAATTGCAGCTTACGCTATAGTTGTGCATCACTTGCTTGTGGGATTCACCATACACGTTCGTGGTGCAGAGAAAGCGTAACGCGGGGGGGGGGGGGGGGAGTTTGTTCCCGCCCTAACGAAATTTCAGCTTACGCTATACATGTGCATCACTTGCTTGTGGGATTCACCATACACGTTCGGGGTGCAGAGAAAGCGTAACGCTGGGGGGGGGGGGGAGTTTGTTCCCGCCCTAACGAAATTTCAGCTTACGCTATACTTGTGCATCACTTGCTTGTGGGATTCACCATACACGTTCGTGGTGCAGAGAAAGCGTAACGCTGGGGGGGGGGGAGTTTGTTCCCGCCCTAACGAAATTTCAGCTTACGCTATACTTGTGCATCACTTGCTTGTGGGATTCACCATACACGTTCGTGGTGCAGAGAAAGCGTACCGCTGGGGGGGGGGGGGGAGTTTGTTCCCGCCCTAACGAAATTTCAGCTTACGCTATAGTTGTGCATCACTTGCTTGTGGGATTCACCATACACGTTCGTGGTGCAGAGAAAGCGTAACGCTGGGGGGGGGGGGGAGTTTGTTCCCGCCCTAACGAAATTTCAGCTTACGCTATAGTTGTGCATCACTTGCTTGTGGGATTCACCATACACGTTCGTGTTGCGGAGAAAGCCTAACGCAGGGGTAAGGGGGTAGTTCCCGCCCTAACGAAATTTCAGCTTACGCTATAGTTGTGCATCACTTGCTTGTGGGATTCACCATACACGTTCGTGGTGCAGAGAAAGCGTAACGCTGGGGGGGGGGGAGTTTGTTCCCGCCCTAACAAAATTTCAGCTTGCACCATAGTTTTGCATCACTTGCGCGTGGGATTCAACATACACGTGCGTGTTTCGGAAAAAGACTAACGCTGGGGTATGGGGGCTGCTCCTACCCTTAGAAAATTTCAGCGTCCGCTATAGTTGTGCATCACTTGCTTCTGGGATTCACCATACACATTCGTGTTGCAGAGAAACATAACGCTGTGGGGGGGGGGTGTTCCCGCCCTAACAAAATTTCAGCTTACGCTATAGTTGTGCATCCCTTGCATGTGGGATTCACCATACACATTCCTGTTGCAGAGAAAGCGTAACGCTGTGGGGGGGGGTGTTCCCGCCCTAACAAAATTTCAGCTTACGCTATAGTTGTGCATCACTTGCGCGTGGGATTCACCAAACACGTTTGTGTTGTGGAGAAAACCTAACGCTGGGGGAGGGGGTGTTCCTGCCCAAACAAAATTTCAGCTTGCGCTGTATTTGTGCATCACTTGCGCCTGGGATTCACCATACACGTGCGTGTTTCGGAAAAAGCCTAACGCTGAGAAATGGGGGTTGTTTCCGGGCTAACAAAATTTAAGCTTACGCTATATTTGTGCATCAATTGCTCTTGGGATTCACCATACACATTCGTGTTTCAGAGAAAGTGTAAAGCTTGGGGGAGGGGGGTGTTCCCGCCCTGACAAAATTTCAGCTTATGCTATAGTTGTGAAGCCCTTGCTTGTGGAATTCACCTTACACATTCGTGTTGCAGAGAAAGCGTAACGCTAGGGGGGAGGTTTTTCCCACCCTAACAAAATTTCAGCTTACGCTATAGTTGTGCATTACTTGCGCGTGGGTTTCACCATACACGTTCTAGTTGCAGATAAAACCTAACGCAGGGGGATGGAGGTTGTTTCCACCCTAAAAAAATTTCAGCTTGCGCTATATTGTGCATCACTTGCGCGAGGGATTCACCATACACGTGCGTGTTTCGGAAAAAGCCTAACGCTGGGGGAGGGGGGTTGTTGCCGCCCTAACAAAATTTCAGCTTACGCTATAGTTCGGCATCACTTGCGCGTGGGATTCACCATACACGTTCGAGTTGCAGATAAAGCCGAACGCTGGGGGATGGGGGTTGTTCCCGCCCTAACAAAGTTTGAGCTGGCGCTATTCTTGTGCATCACTTGCGCGTGGGATTCACCGTAAACGTTCGTGTTGTGGAGAAAGCATAACGCTGGTGGGGGGGAGTTTTCGCCCTTAGAAATTTTCAGCTTACGCTATTGTTATGCATCACTTGCTTGTGGGATTCACCATACACGTTCATGGTGCGGAGAAAGCCTAACGCTGGGGGATGGGGGTTGTTCCCGCCCTAACAAAATTTCAGCTAACGCTATAGTTTTGCATCTCTTGCTTGTGGGATTCACCATACACGTTCGTGTTGCGGAGAAAGCCTAACGCAGGGGGAAGGGGGTTGTTCCCGCCCTAACAAAATTTCAGCTTGCGCCATAGTTGTGCAACACTTGCGCGTGGGATTCACCATACACGTGCGTGTTTCGGAAAAAGACTAACGCTGGGGTATGGGGGCTGCTCCTACCCTAAGAAAATTTCAGCGTCCGCTATAGTTGTGCATCACTTGCTTGTGGTATTCACCATACACATTCGTGTTGCAGAGAAAGCGTAACGCTGGGGAGGAGATTGTTCCCGCCCTAACAAAATTTCAGCCTGCGCTTTAGTTGTGCATCCCTTGCGCGTGGGATTCACCATACACATTCGTGTTGCAGAGAAAGCGTAAGGCTGGGGGAGGTTGTTCCCGCCCTAACAAAATTTGCGCTTGGGCTATAATTGTGCATCACTTGCGCGACGGATTCACCATACACGTTCGTGTTGCGGAGAAAGGATAACGCGGGGGGTGGGGTGTTCTTCCCGCTCTAACAAAATTTCAGCTTACGCTATAGTTGTGCATCACTTGCGCGTGGGATCCCCATACACGTGCGTGTTGCGGAAAAATCCTAACGCTTGGGGATGGGAGTTGTGCCCTGCCTAAGAAAATTTCAGCTTACGCTATAGTTGTGCATCACTTGCATGTGGGATTCACCATACACATTCGTCTTGCAGAGAAAGCGTAACGCGGGGGGGGGCTGTTCCCGCCCTAACAAAATTTCAGCTTACGCTATAGTTGTGGATCACTTGCGCATGGGCTTCACTGTACACGTGTGTGTTTTGGAAAAGCCTAACGCTGGGGGATGGGTGTTTTTCCCGCCCTAACAAAATTTCAGCTTACGCTATAGTTGTGCAACACTTCCTTGTGGGATTCACCATACACATTCGTGTTTCAGAGAAAGCGTAAGGCTGGAGGGTTGAGATTGTTCCCGCCCTAACGAAATTTCCGTTTGCGCTATAGTTGTGCATCACTTGCGCGACGGACTCACCATACACGTTTGTGTTGTGGAGAAAACCTAACGCTGGGGGGGGGGGTAGTTCTTGCCCTAAGAAAATTTCAGCTTGCGCTATACTTGTGCATCCCTTGAGCGTGGAATTCACCATACACGTTCTACTTGCATATAAAACCTAACGCTGGTGGATAGAGTTTGTTCCCGCCCTAACAAAGTTTCACCTGGCGCTATTGTTCTGCATCACTTGCGCGTGGGATTCACCATACACGTGCCTTTTTCGGAAAAAGCCTAACGCTGGGGGATGGGGGTTGTTCCCGCCCTAACAAAATTTCAGCTTACACTATAGTTGTGCATCACTTGCTCTTGGGATTCACCATACACATTCGTGTTTCGGAAAAAGCCTAACGCTGGGTGAGGGGCGTTGTTCCCGCCGTAACAAAATTTCAGCTTACGCTATAGATGTCCATCACTTGCTTGTAGGATTCACAATCACATTCGTGTTGCAGAGAAAGCTCAAAGCTGTGGGGGGAGGTTGTACCCGCCTTAAAAAAATTTCAGCTTACGCTATTGTTTTGAATCACTTGTGCGTGGGATTCACTATACACGTTCGAGTTGCAGATAAAGCCTAACGCTGGGGGATGGGGGTTCCCGCCCTCAAAAATTTTCAGCTTGCCCTATAGTTGTGCATCACTTACTCGTGGGATTCACCATACACATTCGTGTTGCAGAGAAAGCGTAACGCTGGGGGGGGAGGTTGTTCCCGCCCTAACAAAGTTTCAGCTTACGCTATAGTTGTGCATCACTTGCTTGTGGGATTCACCATACACGTTCGTGGTGCAGAGAAAGCGTAACGCTTGGGGGGGGGGGGGAGTTTGTTCCCGCCCTAACGAAATTTCAGCTTACGCTATAGTTGTGCATCACTTGTTTGTGGGATTCACCATACACGTTCGTGGTGCAGAGAAAGCGTAACGCTGGGGGGGGGGGGGGGAGTTTGTTCCCGCCCTAACAAAATTTCAGCTTACGCTATAGTTGTGCATCACTTGCGTGTGGGATTCACCATACACGTTCGTGGTGCAGAGAAAGCGTAACGCTGGGGGGGGGGGGGGGAGTTTGTTCCCGCCCTAACGAAATTTCACCTTACGCTATAGTTGTGCATCACTTGCTTGTGGGATTCACCATACACGTTCGGGGTGCAGAGAAAGCGTAACGCTGGGGGGGGGGGGGGAGTTTGTTCCCGCCCTAACGAAATTTCAGCTTACGCTATACTTGTGCATCACTTGCTTGTGGGATTCACCATACACGTTCGTGGTGCAGAGAAAGCGTAACGCTGGGGGGGGGGGGGGAGTTTGTTCCCGCCCTAACGAAATTTCAGCTTACGCTATAGTTGTGCATCACTTGCTTGTGGGATTCACCATACACGTTCGTGGTGCAGAGAAAGCGTAACGCGGGGGGGGGGGAGTTTGTTCCCGCCCTAACGAAATTTCAGCTTACGCTATACATGTGCATCACTTGCTTGTGGGATTCACCATACACGTTCGGGGTGCAGAGAAAGCGTAACGCTGGGGGGGGGGGGGGGAGTTTGTTCCCGCCCTAACGAAATTTCAGCTTACGCTATACTTGTGCATCACTTGCTTGTGGGATTCACCATACACGTTCGTGGTGCAGAGAAAGCGTAACGCTGGGGGGGGGGGGGAGTTTGTTCCCGCCCTAACGAAATTTCAGCTTACGCTATACTTGTGCATCACTTGCTTGTGGGATTCACCATACACGTTCGTGGTGCAGAGAAAGCGTACCGCTGGGGGGGGGGAGTTTGTTCCCGCCCTAACGAAATTTCAGCTTACGCTATAGTTGTGCATCACTTGCTTGTGGGATTCACCATACACGTTCGTGGTGCAGAGAAAGCGTAACGCTGGGGGGGGGGGGGAGTTTGTTCCCGCCCTAACGAAATTTCAGCTTACGCTATAGTTGTGCATCACTTGCTTGTGGGATTCACCATACACGTTCGTGTTGCGGAGAAAGCCTAACGCAGGGGTAAGGGGGTAGTTCCCGCCCTAACGAAATTTCAGCTTACGCTATAGTTGTGCATCACTTGCTTGTGGGATTCACCATACACGTTCGTGGTGCAGAGAAAGCGTAACGCTGGGGGGGGGGGGAGTTTGTTCCCGCCCTAACAAAATTTCAGCTTGCACCATATTTTTCATCACTTGCGCGTGGGATTCAACATACACGTGCGTGTTTCGGAAAAAGACTAACGCTGGGGTATGGGGGCTGCTCCTACCCTTAGAAAATTTCAGCGTCCGCTATAGTTGTGCATCACTTGCTTCTGGGATTCACCATACACATTCGTGTTGCAGAGAAACATAACGCTGTGGGGGGGGGGGGGGTGTTCCCGCCCTAACAAAATTTCAGCTTACGCTATAGTTGTGCATCCCTTGCATGTGGGATTCACCATACACATTCCTGTTGCAGAGAAAGCGTAACGCTGTGGGGGGGGGGGGGTGTTCCCGCCCTAACAAAATTTCAGCTTACGCTATAGTTGTGCATCACTTGCGCGTGGGATTCACCAAACACGTTTGTGTTGTGGAGAAAACCTAACGCTGGGGGAGGGGGTGTTCCTGCCCAAACAAAATTTCAGCTTGCGCTGTATTTGTGCATCACTTGCGCCTGGGATTCACCATACACGTGCGTGTTTCGGAAAAAGCCTAACGCTGAGAAATGGGGGTTGTTTCCGGGCTAACAAAATTTAAGCTTACGCTATATTTGTGCATCAATTGCTCTTGGGATTCACCATACACATTCGTGTTTCAGAGAAAGTGTAAAGCTTGGGGGAGGGGGGTGTTCCCGCCCTGACAAAATTTCAGCTTATGCTATAGTTGTGAAGCCCTTGCTTGTGGAATTCACCTTACACATTCGTGTTGCAGAGAAAGCGTAACGCTAGGGGGGAGGTTTTTCCCACCCTAACAAAATTTCAGCTTACGCTATAGTTGTGCATCACTTGCGCGTGGGTTTCACCATACACGTTCTAGTTGCAGATAAAACCTAACGCAGGGGGATGGAGGTTGTTTCCACCCTAAAAAAATTTCAGCTTGCGCTATATTGTGCATCACTTGCGCGAGGGATTCACCATACACGTGCGTGTTTCGGAAAAAGCCTAACGCTGGGGGAGGGGGGTTGTTGCCGCCCTAACAAAATTTCAGCTTACGCTATAGTTCGGCATCACTTGCGCGTGGGATTCACCATACACGTTCGAGTTGCAGATAAAGCCGAACGCTGGGGGATGGGGGTTGTTCCCGCCCTAACAAAGTTTGAGCTGGCGCTATTCTTGTGCATCACTTGCGCGTGGGATTCACCGTAAACGTTCGTGTTGTGGAGAAAGCATAACGCTGGTGGGGGGGAGTTTTCGCCCTTAGAAATTTTCAGCTTACGCTATTGTTATGCATCACTTGCTTGTGGGATTCACCATACACGTTCATGGTGCGGAGAAAGCCTAACGCTGGGGGATGGGGGTTGTTCCCGCCCTAACAAAATTTCAGCTAACGCTATAGTTTTGCATCTCTTGCTTGTGGGATTCACCATACACGTTCGTGTTGCGGAGAAAGCCTAACGCAGGGGGAAGGGGGTTGTTCCCGCCCTAACAAAATTTCAGCTTGCGCCATAGTTGTGCAACACTTGCGCGTGGGATTCACCATACACGTGCGTGTTTCGGAAAAAGACTAACGCTGGGGTATGGGGGCTGCTCCTACCCTAAGAAAATTTCAGCGTCCGCTATAGTTGTGCATCACTTGCTTGTGGTATTCACCATACACATTCGTGTTGCAGAGAAAGCGTAACGCTGGGGAGGAGATTGTTCCCGCCCTAACAAAATTTCAGCCTGCGCTTTAGTTGTGCATCCCTTGCGCGTGGGATTCACCATACACATTCGTGTTGCAGAGAAAGCGTAAGGCTGGGGGAGGTTGTTCCCGCCCTAACAAAATTTGCGCTTGGGCTATAGTTGTGCATCACTTGCGCGACGGATTCACCATACACGTTCGTGTTGCGGAGAAAGGATAACGCGGGGGGTGGGGGGTTCTTCCCGCTCTAACAAAATTTCAGCTTACGCTATAGTTGTGCATCACTTGCGCGTGGGATCCCCATACACGTGCGTGTTGCGGAAAAATCCTAACGCTTGGGGATGGGAGTTGTGCCCTGCCTAAGAAAATTTCAGCTTACGCTATAGTTGTGCATCACTTGCATGTGGGATTCACCATACACATTCGTCTTGCAGAGAAAGCGTAACGCGGGGGGGGGCTGTTCCCGCCCTAACAAAATTTCAGCTTACGCTATAGTTGTGGATCACTTGCGCATGGGCTTCACTGTACACGTGTGTGTTTTGGAAAAGCCTAACGCTGGGGGATGGGTGTTTTTCCCGCCCTAACAAAATTTCAGCTTACGCTATAGTTGTGCAACACTTCCTTGTGGGATTCACCATACACATTCGTGTTTCAGAGAAAGCGTAAGGCTGGAGGGTTGAGATTGTTCCCGCCCTAACGAAATTTCCGTTTGCGCTATAGTTGTGCATCACTTGCGCGACGGACTCACCATACACGTTTGTGTTGTGGAGAAAACCTAACGCTGGGGGGGGGGGTAGTTCTTGCCCTAAGAAAATTTCAGCTTGCGCTATACTTGTGCATCCCTTGAGCGTGGAATTCACCATACACGTTCTACTTGCATATAAAACCTAACGCTGGTGGATAGAGTTTGTTCCCGCCCTAACAAAGTTTCACCTGGCGCTATTGTTCTGCATCACTTGCGCGTGGGATTCACCATACACGTGCCTTTTTCGGAAAAAGCCTAACGCTGGGGGATGGGGGTTGTTCCCGCCCTAACAAAATTTCAGCTTACACTATAGTTGTGCATCACTTGCTCTTGGGATTCACCATACACATTCGTGTTTCGGAAAAAGCCTAACGCTGGGTGAGGGGCGTTGTTCCCGCCGTAACAAAATTTCAGCTTACGCTATAGATGTCCATCACTTGCTTGTAGGATTCACAATCACATTCGTGTTGCAGAGAAAGCTCAAAGCTGTGGGGGGAGGTTGTACCCGCCTTAAAAAAATTTCAGCTTACGCTATTGTTTTGAATCACTTGTGCGTGGGATTCACTATACACGTTCGAGTTGCAGATAAAGCCTAACGCTGGGGGATGGGGGTTCCCGCCCTCAAAAATTTTCAGCTTGCCCTATAGTTGTGCATCACTTACTCGTGGGATTCACCATACACATTCGTGTTGCAGAGAAAGCGTAACGCTGGGGGGGGAGGTTGTTCCCGCCCTAACAAAGTTTCAGCTTACGCTATAGTTGTGCATCACTTGTTTGTGGGATTCACCATACACGTTCGTGGTGCAGAGAAAGCGTAACGCTGGGGGGGGGGGGGGAGTTTGTTCCCGCCCTAACAAAATTTCAGCTTACGCTATAGTTGTGCATCACTTGCGTGTGGGATTCACCATACACGTTCGTGGTGCAGAGAAAGCGTAACGCTGGGGGGGGGGGGGGGAGTTTGTTCCCGCCCTAACGAAATTTCAGCTTACGCTATAGTTGTGCATCACTTGCTTGTGGGATTCACCATACACGTTCGTGGTGCAGAGAAAGCGTAACGCTGGGGGGGGGGGGGGGAGTTTGTTCCCGCCCTAACGAAATTTCAGCTTACGCTATACTTGTGCATCACTTGCTTGTGGGATTCACCATACACGTTCGTGGTGCAGAGAAAGCGTAACGCTGGGGGGGGGGGGGAGTTTGTTCCCGCCCTAACGAAATTTCAGCTTACGCTATAGTTGTGCATCACTTGCTTGTGGGATTCACCATACACGTTCGTGGTGCAGAGAAAGCGTAACGCGGGGGGGGGGGGGGGGGGGGGAGTTTGTTCCCGCCCTAACGAAATTTCAGCTTACGCTATACATGTGCATCACTTGCTTGTGGGATTCACCATACACGTTCGGGGTGCAGAGAAAGCGTAACGCTGGGGGGTGGGGGGGTTTGTTCCCGCCCTAACGAAATTTCAGCTTACGCTATACTTGTGCATCACTTGCTTGTGGGATTCACCATACACGTTCGTGGTGCAGAGAAAGCGTAACGCTGGGGGGGGGGGGGGGAGTTTGTTCCCGCCCTAACGAAATTTCAGCTTACGCTATACTTGTGCATCACTTGCTTGTGGGATTCACCATACACGTTCGTGGTGCAGAGAAAGCGTACCGCTGGGGGGGGGGGGGGAGTTTGTTCCCGCCCTAACGAAATTTCAGCTTACGCTATAGTTGTGCATCACTTGCTTGTGGGATTCACCATACACGTTCGTGGTGCAGAGAAAGCGTAACGCTGGGGGGGGGGAGTTTGTTCCCGCCCTAACGAAATTTCAGCTTACGCTATAGTTGTGCATCACTTGCTTGTGGGATTCACCATACACGTTCGTGTTGCGGAGAAAGCCTAACGCAGGGGTAAGGGGGTAGTTCCCGCCCTAACGAAATTTCAGCTTACGCTATAGTTGTGCATCACTTGCTTGTGGGATTCACCATACACGTTCGTGGTGCAGAGAAAGCGTAACGCTGGGGGGGGGAGTTTGTTCCCGCCCTAACAAAATTTCAGCTTGCACCATAGTTTTGCATCACTTGCGCGTGGGATTCAACATACACGTGCGTGTTTCGGAAAAAGACTAACGCTGGGGTATGGGGGCTGCTCCTACCCTTAGAAAATTTCAGCGTCCGCTATAGTTGTGCATCACTTGCTTCTGGGATTCACCATACACATTCGTGTTGCAGAGAAACATAACGCTGTGGGGGGGGGGGTGTTCCCGCCCTAACAAAATTTCAGCTTACGCTATAGTTGTGCATCCCTTGCATGTGGGATTCACCATACACATTCCTGTTGCAGAGAAAGCGTAACGCTGTGGGGGGGGGGGTGTTCCCGCCCTAACAAAATTTCAGCTTACGCTATAGTTGTGCATCACTTGCGCGTGGGATTCACCAAACACGTTTGTGTTGTGGAGAAAACCTAACGCTGGGGGAGGGGATGTTCCTGCCCAAACAAAATTTCAGCTTGCGCTGTATTTGTGCATCACTTGCGCCTGGGATTCACCATACACGTGCGTGTTTCGGAAAAAGCCTAACGCTGAGAAATGGGGGTTGTTTCCGGGCTAACAAAATTTAAGCTTACGCTATATTTGTGCATCAATTGCTCTTGGGATTCACCATACACATTCGTGTTTCAGAGAAAGTGTAAAGCTTGGGGGAGGGGGGTGTTCCCGCCCTGACAAAATTTCAGCTTATGCTATAGTTGTGAAGCCCTTGCTTGTGGAATTCACCTTACACATTCGTGTTGCAGAGAAAGCGTAACGCTAGGGGGGAGGTTTTTCCCACCCTAACAAAATTTCAGCTTACGCTATAGTTGTGCATCACTTGCGCGTGGGTTTCACCATACACGTTCTAGTTGCAGATAAAACCTAACGCAGGGGGATGGAGGTTGTTTCCACCCTAAAAAAATTTCAGCTTGCGCTATATTGTGCATCACTTGCGCGAGGGATTCACCATACACGTGCGTGTTTCGGAAAAAGCCTAACGCTGGGGGAGGGGGGTTGTTGCCGCCCTAACAAAATTTCAGCTTACGCTATAGTTCGGCATCACTTGCGCGTGGGATTCACCATACACGTTCGAGTTGCAGATAAAGCCGAACGCTGGGGGATGGGGGTTGTTCCCGCCCTAACAAAGTTTGAGCTGGCGCTATTCTTGTGCATCACTTGCGCGTGGGATTCACCGTAAACGTTCGTGTTGTGGAGAAAGCATAACGCTGGTGGGGGGGAGTTTTCGCCCTTAGAAATTTTCAGCTTACGCTATTGTTATGCATCACTTGCTTGTGGGATTCACCATACACGTTCATGGTGCGGAGAAAGCCTAACGCTGGGGGATGGGGGGTTGTTCCCGCCCTAACAAAATTTCAGCTAACGCTATAGTTTTGCATCTCTTGCTTGTGGGATTCACCATACACGTTCGTGTTGCGGAGAAAGCCTAACGCAGGGGGGAAGCGGGTTGTTCCCGCCCTAACAAAATTTCAGCTTGCGCCATAGTTGTGCAACACTTGCGCGTGGGATTCACCATACACGTGCGTGTTTCGGAAAAAGACTAACGCTGGGGTATGGGGGCTGCTCCTACCCTAAGAAAATTTCAGCGTCCGCTATAGTTGTGCATCACTTGCTTGTGGTATTCACCATACACATTCGTGTTGCAGAGAAAGCGTAACGCTGGGGAGGAGATTGTTCCCGCCCTAACAAAATTTCAGCCTGCGCTTTAGTTGTGCATCCCTTGCGCGTGGGATTCACCATACACATTCGTGTTGCAGAGAAAGCGTAAGGCTGGGGGAGGTTGTTCCCGCCCTAACAAAATTTGCGCTTGGGCTATAGTTGTGCATCACTTGCGCGACGGATTCACCATACACGTTCGTGTTGCGGAGAAAGGATAACGCGGGGGGTGGGGGGTTCTTCCCGCTCTAACAAAATTTCAGCTTACGCTATAGTTGTGCATCACTTGCGCGTGGGATCCCCATACACGTGCGTGTTGCGGAAAAATCCTAACGCTTGGGGATGGGAGTTGTGCCCTGCCTAAGAAAATTTCAGCTTACGCTATAGTTGTGCATCACTTGCATGTGGGATTCACCATACACATTCGTCTTGCAGAGAAAGCGTAACGCGGGGGGGGGCTGTTCCCGCCCTAACAAAATTTCAGCTTACGCTATAGTTGTGGATCACTTGCGCATGGGCTTCACTGTACACGTGTGTGTTTTGGAAAAGCCTAACGCTGGGGGATGGGTGTTTTTCCCGCCCTAACAAAATTTCAGCTTACGCTATAGTTGTGCAACACTTCCTTGTGGGATTCACCATACACATTCGTGTTTCAGAGAAAGCGTAAGGCTGGAGGGTTGAGATTGTTCCCGCCCTAACGAAATTTCCGTTTGCGCTATAGTTGTGCATCACTTGCGCGACGGACTCACCATACACGTTTGTGTTGTGGAGAAAACCTAACGCTGGGGGGGGGGGTAGTTCTTGCCCTAAGAAAATTTCAGCTTGCGCTATACTTGTGCATCCCTTGAGCGTGGAATTCACCATACACGTTCTACTTGCATATAAAACCTAACGCTGGTGGATAGAGTTTGTTCCCGCCCTAACAAAGTTTCACCTGGCGCTATTGTTCTGCATCACTTGCGCGTGGGATTCACCATACACGTGCCTTTTTCGGAAAAAGCCTAACGCTGGGGGATGGGGGTTGTTCCCGCCCTAACAAAATTTCAGCTTACACTATTGTTGTGCATCACTTGCTCTTGGGATTCACCATACACATTCGTGTTTCGGAAAAAGCCTAACGCTGGGTGAGGGGCGTTGTTCCCGCCGTAACAAAATTTCAGCTTACGCTATAGATGTCCATCACTTGCTTGTAGGATTCACAATCACATTCGTGTTGCAGAGAAAGCTCAAAGCTGTGGGGGGAGGTTGTACCCGCCTTAAAAAAATTTCAGCTTACGCTATTGTTTTGAATCACTTGTGCGTGGTATTCACTATACACGTTCGAGTTGCAGATAAAGCCTAACGCTGGGGGATGGGGGTTCCCGCCCTCAAAAATTTTCAGCTTGCCCTATAGTTGTGCATCACTTACTCGTGGGATTCACCATACACATTCGTGTTGCAGAGAAAGCGTAACGCTGGGGGGGGGGGGAGGTTGTTCCCGCCCTAACAAAGTTTCAGCTTACGCTATACTTGTGCATCACTTGCGCGTGGGATTCACCATACACGTGCGTGCTTCGGAAAAATCCGAACGCTGGGGGATGGGGGTTGTTAACGCGCTAACAAAATTTCACCTACGCTATAGTTGTGCATCACTTGCTTGTGGGATTCACCATACACATGCATGTTGCAGAGAAAGCGTAACGCAGGGGGATGGAGGTTTTTTCCGCTCTAACAAAATTTCAGCTTGCGCTATACTTGTGCATCACTTGCGCGTGGGATTCACCATACACATTCGTGTTGCGGAGAAAGCCTAACGCTGGGGGGGGGGGGGGGGAGTTTGTTCCCGCCCTAACAAAATTTCAGCTTACGCTATAGTTGTGCATCACTTGCGTGTGGGATTCACCATACACGTTCGTGGTGCAGAGAAAGCGTAACGCTGGGGGGGGGGGGGGGGGGGGAGTTTGTTCCCGCCCTCACGAAATTTCAGCTTACGCTATAGTTGTGCATCACTTGCTTGTGGGATTCACCATACACGTTCGTGGTGCAGAGAAAGCGTAACGCTGGGGGGGGGGGGGGGAGTTTGTTCCCGCCCTAACGAAATTTCAGCTTACGCTATACTTGTGCATCACTTGCTTGTGGGATTCACCATACACGTTCGTGGTGCAGAGAAAGCGTAACGCTGGGGGGGGGGGGGGAGTTTGTTCCCGCCCTAACGAAATTTCAGCTTACGCTATAGTTGTGCATCACTTGCTTGTGGGATTCACCATACACGTTCGTGGTGCAGAGAAAGCGTAACGCGGGGGGGGGGGGGAGTTTGTTCCCGCCCTAACGAAATTTCAGCTTACGCTATACATGTGCATCACTTGCTTGTGGGATTCACCATACACGTTCGGGGTGCAGAGAAAGCGTAACGCTGGGGGGGGGGGGGGGGGGAGTTTGTTCCCGCCCTAACGAAATTTCAGCTTACGCTATACTTGTGCATCACTTGCTTGTGGGATTCACCATACACGTTCGTGGTGCAGAGAAAGCGTAACGCTGGGGGGGGGGGGGAGTTTGTTCCCGCCCTAACGAAATTTCAGCTTACGCTATACTTGTGCATCACTTGCTTGTGGGATTCACCATACACGTTCGTGGTGCAGAGAAAGCGTACCGCTGGGGGGGGGGGGGGAGTTTGTTCCCGCCCTAACGAAATTTCAGCTTACGCTATAGTTGTGCATCACTTGCTTGTGGGATTCACCATACACGTTCGTGGTGCAGAGAAAGCGTAACGCTGGGGGGGGGGGGAGTTTGTTCCCGCCCTAACGAAATTTCAGCTTACGCTATAGTTGTGCATCACTTGCTTGTGGGATTCACCATACACGTTCGTGTTGCGGAGAAAGCCTAACGCAGGGGTAAGGGCGTAGTTCCCGCCCTAACGAAATTTCAGCTTACGCTATAGTTGTGCATCACTTGCTTGTGGGATTCACCATACACGCTCGTGGTGCAGAGAAAGCGTAACGCTGGGGGGGGGGAGTTTGTTCCCGCCCTAACAAAATTTCAGCTTGCACCATAGTTTTGCATCACTTGCGCGTGGGATTCAACATACACGTGCGTGTTTCGGAAAAAGACTAACGCTGGGGTATGGGGGCTGCTCCTACCCTTAGAAAATTTCAGCGTCCGCTATAGTTGTGCATCACTTGCTTCTGGGATTCACCATACACATTCGTGTTGCAGAGAAACATAACGCTGTGGGGGGGGGGGGGGTGTTCCCGCCCTAACAAAATTTCAGCTTACGCTATAGTTGTGCATCCCTTGCATGTGGGATTCACCATACACATTCCTGTTGCAGAGAAAGCGTAACGCTGTGGGGGGGGGTGTTCCCGCCCTAACAAAATTTCAGCTTACGCTATAGTTGTGCATCACTTGCGCGTGGGATTCACCAAACACGTTTGTGTCGTGGAGAAAACCTAACGCTGGGGGAGGGGGTGTTCCTGCCCAAACAAAATTTCAGCTTGCGCTGTATTTGTGCATCACTTGCGCCTGGGATTCACCATACACGTGCGTGTTTCGGAAAAAGCCTAACGCTGAGAAATGGGGGTTGTTTCCGGGCTAACAAAATTTAAGCTTACGCTATATTTGTGCATCAATTGCTCTTGGGATTCACCATACACATTCGTGTTTCAGAGAAAGTGTAAAGCTTGGGGGAGGGGGGTGTTCCCGCCCTGACAAAATTTCAGCTTATGCTATAGTTGTGAAGCCCTTGCTTGTGGAATTCACCTTACACATTCGTGTTGCAGAGAAAGCGTAACGCTAGGGGGGAGGTTTTTCCCACCCTAACAAAATTTCAGCTTACGCTATAGTTGTGCATCACTTGCGCGTGGGTTTCACCATACACGTTCTAGTTGCAGATAAAACCTAACGCAGGGGGATGGAGGTTGTTTCCACCCTAAAAAAATTTCAGCTTGCGCTATATTGTGCATCACTTGCGCGAGGGATTCACCATACACGTGCGTGTTTCGGAAAAAGCCTAACGCTGGGGGAGGGGGGTTGTTGCCGCCCTAACAAAATTTCAGCTTACGCTATAGTTCGGCATCACTTGCGCGTGGGATTCACCATACACGTTCGAGTTGCAGATAAAGCCGAACGCTGGGGGATGGGGGTTGTTCCCGCCCTAACAAAGTTTGAGCTGGCGCTATTCTTGTGCATCACTTGCGCGTGGGATTCACCGTAAACGTTCGTGTTGTGGAGAAAGCATAACGCTGGTGGGGGGGGAGTTTTCGCCCTTAGAAATTTTCAGCTTACGCTATTGTTATGCATCACTTGCTTGTGGGATTCACCATACACGTTCATGGTGCGGAGAAAGCCTAACGCTGGGGGATGGGGGTTGTTCCCGCCCTAACAAAATTTCAGCTAACGCTATAGTTTTGCATCTCTTGCTTGTGGGATTCACCATACACGTTCGTGTTGCGGAGAAAGCCTAACGCAGGGGGAAGGGGGTTGTTCCCGCCCTAACAAAATTTCAGCTTGCGCCATAGTTGTGCAACACTTGCGCGTGGGATTCACCATACACGTGCGTGTTTCGGAAAAAGACTAACGCTGGGGTATGGGGGCTGCTCCTACCCTAAGAAAATTTCAGCGTCCGCTATAGTTGTGCATCACTTGCTTGTGGTATTCACCATACACATTCGTGTTGCAGAGAAAGCGTAACGCTGGGGAGGAGATTGTTCCCGCCCTAACAAAATTTCAGCCTGCGCTTTAGTTGTGCATCCCTTGCGCGTGGGATTCACCATACACATTCGTGTTGCAGAGAAAGCGTAAGGCTGGGGGAGGTTGTTCCCGCCCTAACAAAATTTGCGCTTGGGCTATAGTTGTGCATCACTTGCGCGACGGATTCACCATACACGTTCGTGTTGCGGAGAAAGGATAACGCGGGGGGTGGGGGGTTCTTCCCGCTCTAACAAAATTTCAGCTTACGCTATAGTTGTGCATCACTTGCGCGTGGGATCCCCATACACGTGCGTGTTGCGGAAAAATCCTAACGCTTGGGGATGGGAGTTGTGCCCTGCCTAAGAAAATTTCAGCTTACGCTATAGTTGTGCATCACTTGCATGTGGGATTCACCATACACATTCGTCTTGCAGAGAAAGCGTAACGCGGGGGGGGGGCTGTTCCCGCCCTAACAAAATTTCAGCTTACGCTTTAGTTGTGGATCACTTGCGCATGGGCTTCACTGTACACGTGTGTGTTTTGGAAAAGCCTAACGCTGGGGGATGGGTGTTTTTCCCGCCCTAACAAAATTTCAGCTTACGCTATAGTTGTGCAACACTTCCTTGTGGGATTCACCATACACATTCGTGTTTCAGAGAAAGCGTAAGGCTGGAGGGTTGAGATTGTTCTCGCCCTAACGAAATTTCCGTTTGCGCTATAGTTGTGCATCACTTGCGCGACGGACTCACCATACACGTTTGTGTTGTGGAGAAAACCTAACGCTGGGGGGGGGGGGGGTAGTTCTTGCCCTAAGAAAATTTCAGCTTGCACTATACTTGTGCATCCCTTGAGCGTGGAATTCACCATACACGTTCTACTTGCATATAAAACCTAACGCTGGTGGATAGAGTTTGTTCCCGCCCTAACAAAGTTTCACCTGGCGCTATTGTTCTGCATCACTTGCGCGTGGGATTCACCATACACGTGCCTTTTTCGGAAAAAGCCTAACGCTGGGGGATGGGGGTTGTTCCCGCCCTAACAAAATTTCAGCTTACACTATAGTTGTGCATCACTTGCTCTTGGGATTCACCATACACATTCGTGTTTCGGAAAAAGCCTAACGCTGGGTGAGGGGCGTTGTTCCCGCCGTAACAAAATTTCAGCTTACGCTATAGATGTCCATCACTTGCTTGTAGGATTCACAATCACATTCGTGTTGCAGAGAAAGCTCAAAGCTGTGGGGGGAGGTTGTACCCGCCTTAAAAAAATTTCAGCTTACGCTATTGTTTTGAATCACTTGTGCGTGGGATTCACTATACACGTTCGAGTTGCAGATAAAGCCTAACGCTGGGGGATGGGGGTTCCCGCCCTCAAAAATTTTCAGCTTGCCCTATAGTTGTGCATCACTTACTCGTGGGATTCACCATACACATTCGTGTTGCAGAGAAAGCGTAACGCTGGGGGGGGGGGGAGGTTGTTCCCGCCCTAACAAAGTTTCAGCTTACGCTATACTTGTGCATCACTTGCGCGTGGGATTCACCATACACGTGCGTGCTTCGGAAAAATCCGAACGCTGGGGGATGGGGGTTGTTAACGCGCTAACAAAATTTCACCTACGCTATAGTTGTGCATCACTTGCTTGTGGGATTCACCATACACATGCATGTTGCAGAGAAAGCGTAACGCAGGGGGATGGAGGTTTTTTCCGCTCTAACAAAATTTCAGCTTGCGCTATACTTGTGCATCACTTGCGCGTGGGATTCACCATACACATTCGTGTTGCGGAGAAAGCCTAACGCTGGGGGGGGGGGGGGGGGGGGGCTTGTTCGCGCCCTAACAAAATTTCAGCTTGCGCTATAGTTGTGCATCACTTGCTTGTGGGATTCACCATACACGTTCGTGTCGCGGAGAAAGCCTAACGCTGGGGGGTGGGGGGTTCTTCCCGCGCTAATAAAATTTCAGCTTGCGCTATACTTGTGCATCACTTGCGCGTGGGATTCACCATACACATTCGTGTTGCAGAGAAAGCGTAACGCTGGGGAGTGGAGGGGAGGGTTTCCCACCTTAACAAAATTTCAGCTGACGCTAGAGTTCTGCATCACTTGCGCGTGCGATTCACCATACACACTCGTGTTCCTTAGAAATCCTAACGCTTGGGGATGAGAGTTGTGCCCGCCCTAACAAAATTTCAGCTTACGCTATAGCTGTGCATCACTTGCATGTGGGATTCACAATACACATTCGTCTTGCAGAGAAAGCGTATCGTGTGGGGGTCGGGGTGTTCCCTCACTAACAAAATTTCAGCTTACGCTATAGTTGTGGATCACTTGCGCATGGGCTTCACCGTAGACGTGCGTGTTTCGGAAAAGCCTAACACTGGGGGATGGGGGTTGTTCTCGCTATAACAAAATTTCAGCATGCGCTATAGTTGGGCATCACTTGCTTGTGGGATTCACCATACACGTTCGTGTTGCGGAGAAAGCCTAACGCTCGGGGGGTGGGGGGTTGTTCCCGCCCTTAGAAATTTTCAGCTTACGCTATAATTGTGCATCACTTGCGCGTGGGATTCACCATACACTTGCGTGTTTCGGAAAAAGCCTAACGCTGGGAAGTGGGGGGTTGTTCCAACCCTAACAAAATTTCAGCTTGCGCTATAGTTGTTCATCACTTGCTTGTGGGATTCACCATGCACATTCGTGTTGCAGAGAAAGCGTAACGCGGGGGGGGGGATGTTGTTGCCGCCCTAACAAAATTTAACTTACGCTATGGTTGTGCATCACTTACTCGTGGAAATCACCATACACGTGGGTGTTTCGGAAAAAGCCTAACGCTGGGGGGTTGGGGGTTGTTCCCACCCTAACAAAATTTCAGCTTGCGCTATAGTTGTGCATCACTTGCCTGTGGGATTCACCATGCACATTGGTGTCGCAGAGAAAGCATAACGCTGGTGGGGGGGGGGGGTTGTTCCCGCCCTAAGAAATTTTCAGTTTACACTATTGTTGTGCATCACTTGCTTGTGAGATTCACCATACACATTCGTGTTGCAGAGAAACTGTAACGATGGGGGGGGGGGAGGTTCTTCTCGCCCTAACAGAATTTCCGCTTGCGCTATACTTGTGCATCTCTTGCGCGTGGTATTCACCATACGCGTTCTACTTGCACATCAAGCCTAACGCTGGGGGATGAGCGTTGTTCCCGCCCTAACAAAATTTCAGCTTACGCTATACTTGTGCATCACTTGCGCGTGGGATTCACCATACAAGTGCGTGTTTCGGAAATAACCTAACGCTGGGGGTGGGCGTTGTTCCCGCCGTAACAAAATTTCAGCTTACGCGATTGTTGTGCATCACTTGCTTGTGGGATTCACGATACACATTCGAGTTGCAGATAAAGCCTAACGCTCGGGGGGTGGGGGCTTGTTCCGGCCCTAACAAAGTTTCAGCTGGCGCTATTCTTGTGCATTACTGGCGCGTGGGATTCACCATACACGTGCGTGTTTCGGAAAAAGCCTAATGCTGGGGGATGGGGGTTGTTCCCGCCGTAACAAAATTTCAACTTACGCTATAGTTCTGCATCACTTGCGCGTGGGATCCCCATACACGTGCGTGTTTCGGAAAAATCCGAACGCTTGGGGATGGGAGTTGTGCCCGCCCTAACAAAATTTCAGCTTGCGCTATACTTGTGCATCCCTTGCGCGTGGAATTCACCATACACGTGCGTGTTTCGGAGAAAGCCTAACGCTGGGGGATGGGGGTTGTTGCCGCCGTAACAAAATTTCACCTTACGCTATAGTTGTGCATCACTTGCTTGTGGGATTCACCATACACATGCATGTTGCAGAGAAAGCGTAACGCAGGGGGGTGGAGGTTTTTTCCGCTCTAACAAAATTTCAGCTTTCGCTATACTTGTGCATCACTTGCTTGTGGAATTCACCATACACGTTCGTGTTGCGGAGAAAGCCTAACACTGGGGGATGGGGGTTGTTGCCGCCTTAACAAAATTTCAGCTGAGGCTATAGTTGTGCGTCACTTGCTTGTGGGATTCACCATACACATTCGTGTTGCGGAGAAAGCCTAACGCTGGAGGGGGGGGGGAGGGGCTTGTTCCCGCCCTAACAAAATTTCAGCTTGCGCTATAGTTGTGCATCACTTGCTTGTGGGATTCACCATACACGTTCGTGTTGCGGAGAAAGCCTAACGCTGGGCGATGGGGGTTGTTCCCGCCCTAACAAAATTTAAGCTTAGGCTATAGTTTTGCATTACTTGCTTGTGGGATTCACCATACACGTTCGTGTTGCGGAGAAAGCCTAACGCTGGGCGATGGGGGTTTTTCCCGCCCTAACAAAATTTAAGCTTAGGCTATAGTTTTGCATTACTTGCTTGTGGGATTCACCATACACGTTCGTGTTGCGGAGAAAGCCTAACGCTGGGCGATGGGGCTTGTTCCCGCCCTAACAAAATTTCAGCTTGCGCTATAGTTTTGCATTACTTGCTTGTGGGATTCACCATACACGTTCGTGTTGCGGAGAAAGCCTAACGCTGGGCGATGGGGGTTGTTCCCGCCCTAACAAAATTTAAGCTTAGGCTATAGTTTTGCATTACTTGCTTGTGGGATTCACCATACACGTTCGTGTTGCGGAGAAAGCCTAACGCTGGGCGATGGGGCTTGTTCCCGCCCTAACAAAATTTCAGCTTGCGCTATAGTTTTGCATTACTTGCTTGTGGGATTCACCATACACGTTCGTGTTGCGGAGAAAGCCTAACGCTGGACGATGGGGGTTGTTCCCGCCCTAACAAAATTTCAACTTACGCTATAGTTCTGCATCACTTGCGCGTGGGATCCCCATACACGTGCGTGTTTCGGAAAAATCCGAACGCTTGGGGATGGGAGTTGTGCCCGCCCTAACAAAATTTCAGCTTGCGCTATACTTGTGCATCCCTTGCGCGTGGAATTCACCATACACGTGCGTGTTTCGGAGAAAGCCTAACGCTGGGGGATGGGGGTTGTTGCCGCCGTAACAAAATTTCACCTTACGCTATAGTTGTGCATCACTTGCTTGTGGGATTCACCATACACATGCATGTTGCAGAGAAAGCGTAACGCAGGGGGGTGGAGGTTTTTTCCGCTCTAACAAAATTTCAGCTTGCGCTATACTTGTGCATCACTTGCTTGTGGAATTCACCATACACGTTCGTGTTGCGGAGAAAGCCTAACACTGGGGGATGGGGGTTGTTCCCGCCCTAACAAAATTTAAGCTTAGGCTATAGTTTTGCATTACTTGCTTGTGGGATTCACCATACACATTCGTGTTGCGGAGAAAGCCTAACGCTGGAGGGGGGGGGGGGGAGGGGCTTGTTCCCGCCCTAACAAAATTTCAGCTTGCGCTATAGTTGTGCATCACTTGCTTGTGGGATTCACCATACACGTTCGTGTTGCGGAGAAAGCCTAACGCTGGGCGATGGGGGTTGTTCCCGCCCTAACAAAATTTAAGCTTAGGCTATAGTTTTGCATTACTTGCTTGTGGGATTCACCATACACGTTCGTGTTGCGGAGAAAGCCTAACGCTGGGCGATGGGGGTTGTTCCCGCCCTAACAAAATTTCAGCTAGCGCTATAGTTTTGCATTACTTGCTTGTGGGATTCACCATACACGTTCGTGTTGCGGAGAAAGCCTAACGCTGGGCGATGGGGCTTGTTCCCGCCCTAACAAAATTTCAGCTTGCGCTATAGTTTTGCATTACTTGCTTGTGGGATTCACCATACACGTTCGTGTTGCGGAGAAAGCCTAACGCTGGGCGATGGGGGTTGTTCCCGCCCTAACAAAATTTCAGCTTAGGCTATAGTTTTGCATTACTTGCTTGTGGGATTCACCATACACGTTCGTGTTGCGGAGAAAGCCTAACGCTTGGCGATGGGGGTTGTTCCCGCCCTAACAAAATTTAAGCTTAGGCTATAGTTTTGCATTACTTGCTTGTGGGATTCACCATACACGTTCGTGTTGCGGAGAAAGCCTAACGCTGGGCGATGGGGCTTGTTCCCGCCCTAACAAAATTTCAGCTTGCGCTATAGTTTTGCATTACTTGCTTGTGGGATTCACCATACACGTTCGTGTTGCGGAGAAAGCCTAACGCTAGGCGATGGGGGTTGTTCCCGCCCTAACAAAATTTAAGCTTAGGCTATAGTTTTTCATTACTTGCTTGTGGGATTCACCATACACGTTCGTGTTGCGGAGAAAGCCTAACGCTGGGCGATGGGGGTTGTTCCCGCCCTAACAAAATTTCAGCTTGCGCTATAGTTGTGCATCACTTGCTTGTGGGATTCACCATACACGTTCGTGTTGCGGAGAAAGCTTAACGCTGGGCGATGGGGGTTGTTCCCGCCCTAACAAAATTTAAGCTTAGGCTATAGTTTTGCATTACTTGCTTGTGGGATTCACCATACACGTTCGTGTTGCGGAGAAAGCCTAACGCTGGGCGATGGGGGTTGTTCCCGCCCTAACAAAATTTAAGCTTAGGCTATAGTTTTGCATTACTTGCTTGTGGGATTCACCATACACGTTCGTGTTGCGGAGAAAGCCTAACGCTGGGCGATGGGGGTTGTTCCCGCCCTAACAAAATTTCAGCTTGCGCTATAGTTGTGCATCACTTGCTTGTGGGATTCACCATACACGTTCGTGTTGCGGAGAAAGCCTAACGCTGGGCGATGGGGGTTGTTCCCGCCCTAACAAAATTTCAGCTTGCGCTATAGTTGTGCATCACTTGCTTGTGGGATTCACCATACACGTTCGTGTTGCGGAGAAAGCCTAACGCTGGGCGATGGGGGTTGTTCCCGCCCTAACAAAATTTCAGCTTACGCTATAGTTGTGCATCACTTCCTTGTGGGATTCTCCATACGCATTCGTGTTGCAGAGCAAGCGTAACGCTCGGGCGGGGGGGGGGGGGGTTCCCGCCCTAAAAAAGTTTCAGCTTACGCTAGAGTTGTGCATCACATGCGCGTGGGATTCACCATACAAGTGCGTGTTTCGGAAAAAGCCTAACGCTGGGGGAGTGGCGGGTTGTTCCCGCCCTAACAAAATTTCAGCTTGCGCTATAGTTGTGCATCACTTGCGCGTGGGATTCACCATACACGTTCGTGTGGCGGATAAAGCCTAACGCTGGGGGGGTGGGGGGTTGTTCCCGCCCTTACAAAATTTCAGCTTGCGTTATAGTTGTGCATCACTTGCTTGTGGAATTCACCATACACGTTTGTGTTGCGGAGAAAGCCTAACGCTGGGGGATGGGGGTTGTTCCCGCACTAACAAAATTTCAGCTTACGCTATGGTTGTGCATCACTTGCGCGTGGGATTTGCCTTACACGTTCGAGTTGCAGATAAAGCCTAACGCTGTGGGATGGGGGTTGTTCCCGCCCTGACAAAGTTTCACCTGGCGCTATTTTTGTGCATCACTTGCGCGTGGGATTCACCGTACACGTTCATGTTGTGGAGAAAGCATAGTGCTGGGGGGGGAGGAGTTTTCGCCCTTAGAAATTTTCAGCTTACGCTATAGTTGTGCATCACTTGTGCGTGGGATTCACCATACACGTGCGGGTTTCGGAAAAAGCCTAACGCTGTGGGGGGGGGGGGGTTGTTCCCAGCCTAACAATAATTCAGCTTGCGCTATAGTTGTGCATCACTTGCGCTTGTGAATCACTATACACGTTCGCGTTGCGGAGAAAGCCTAGCGGTAGGGGGGGGGGGGGGTGTTGATCCCGCCCTAACAAAATTTCAGCTTGCGCTAGAGTTGTGCATCACCTGCTTGTGGGATTCACCATACATGTTCGTGTTGCAGAGAAAGCCTAACGCTGGGGGGTGGGGGAGATTGTTCCCGCCGTAACAAAATTTCCGCTTGCGCTATAGTTGTGCGTCACTTGCGCGTGGGATTCACCATACACGTTCGTGTTGCGGAGAAAGCCTAACGCTGGGGGATGGGGGTTGTTTCCGCACTAACAAAATTTCAGCTTACGCTATGGTTGTGCATCACTTGCGCGTGGGATTTGCCATACACGTTCGAGTTGCAGATAAAGCCTAACGCTGGGGGAGGGGGGTTGTTGCCGCCCTAACACGATTTCAGCTTGCGGTATAGTTTTGCATTACTTGCTTGTGGGATTCACCATACACGTGCGTGTTTCGGAAAAAGCCTAACGCTTGGGAGGGGGATTGTTCCCGCCCTAATGAAATTTCAGCTTGCGCTATAGTTGTGCATCACTTGCGCGTGGGATTCGCCATACACGTTCGTGTTGCGGAGAAAGCCTAACGCTGGGGGATGGGTTTGTGCCCGCCATAACAAAATTTCAGCTTACACTAGAGTTGGGCATCACCTGCTTGTGGGTTTCACCATACACGTTCGTGTTGCGGAGAAAGCCTAACGCTGGGGGGTGGGGGAGATTGTTCCCGCCGTAACAAAATTTCCGCTTGCGCTATAGTTGTGCGTCACTTGCGCGTGGGATTCACCATACACGTTCGTGTTGCGGAGAAAACCTAACGCTGGGGGATGGGGGTTGTTCCCGCACTAACAAAATTTCAGCTTACGCTATGGTTGTGCATCACTTGCGCGTGGGATTTGCCATACACGTTCGAGTTGCAGATAAAGCCTAACGCTGGGGGAGGGGGGTTGTTCCCGCCCTAACAAAATTTCAGCTTAGGCTATAGTTTTGCATTACTTGCTTGTGGGATTCACCATACACGTTCGTGTTGCGGAGAAAGCCTAACGCAGGGGTAAGGGGGTAGTTCCCGCCCTAACGAAATTTCAGCTTACGCTATAGTTGTGCATCACTTGCTTGTGGGATTCACCATACACGTTCGTGGTGCAGAGAAAGCGTAACGCTGGGGGGGGGGGGGGTGTTCCCGCCCTAACAAAATTTCAGCTTACGCTATAGTTGTGCATCACTTGCGCGTGGGATTCACCAAACACGTTTGTGTTGTGGAGAAAACCTAACGCTGGGGGAGGGGGTGTTCCTGCCCAAACAAAATTTCAGCTTGCGCTGTATTTGTGCATCACTTGCGCCTGGGATTCACCATACACGTGCGTGTTTCGGAAAAAGCCTAACGCTGAGAAATGGGGGTTGTTCCCGGGCTAACAAAATTTAAGCTTACGCTATATTTGTGCATCAATTGCTCTTGGGATTCACCATACACATTCGTGTTTCAGAGAAAGTGTAAAGCTTGGGGGAGGGGGGTGTTCCCGCCCTGACAAAATTTCAGCTTACGCTATAGTTGTGAAGCCCTTGCTTGTGGAATTCACCTTACACATTCGTGTTGCAGAGAAAGCGTAACGCTAGGGGGGAGGTTTTTCCCACCCTAACAAAATTTCAGCTTACGCTATAGTTGTGCATCACTTGCGCGTGGGTTTCACCATACACGTTCTAGTTGCAGATAAAACCTAACGCAGGGGGATGGAGGTTGTTTCCACCCTAAAAAAATTTCAGCTTGCGCTATATTGTGCATCACTTGCGCGACGCATTCACCATACACGTGCGTGTTTCGGAAAAAGCCTAACGCTGGGGGAGGGGGGTTGTTGCCGCCCTAACAAAATTTCAGCTTACGCTATAGTTCGGCATCACTTGCGCGTGGGATTCACCGTAAACGTTCGTGTTGTGGAGAAAGCATAACGCTGGTGGGGGGGAGTTTTCGCCCTTAGAAATTTTCAGCTTACGCTATTGTTATGCATCACTTGCTTGTGGGATTCACCATACACGTTCATGGTGCGGAGAAAGCCTAACGCTGGGGGATGGGGGTTGTTCCCGCCCTAACAAAATTTCAGCTAACGCTATAGTTTTGCATCTCTTGCTTGTGGGATTCACCATACACGTTCGTGTTGCGGAGAAAGCCTAACGCAGGGGGAAGCGGGTTGTTCCCGCCCTAACAAAATTTCAGCTTGCGCCATAGTTGTGCAACACTTGCGCGTGGGATTCACCATACACGTGCGTGTTTCGGAAAAAGACTAACGCTGGGGTATGGGGGCTGCTCCTACCCTAAGAAAATTTCAGCGTCCGCTATAGTTGTGCATCACTTGCTTGTGGTATTCACCATACACATTCGTGTTGCAGAGAAAGCGTAACGCTGGGGAGGAGATTGTTCCCGCCCTAACAAAATTTCAGCCTGCGCTTTAGTTGTGCATCCCTTGCGCGTGGGATTCACCATACACATTCGTGTTGCAGAGAAAGCGTAAGGCTGGGGGAGGTTGTTCCCGCCCTAACAAAATTTGCGCTTGGGCTATAGTTGTGCATCACTTGCGCGACGGATTCACCATACACGTTCGTGTTGCGGAGAAAGGATAACGCGGGGGGTGGGGGGTTCTTCCCGCTCTAACAAAATTTCAGCTTACGCTATAGTTGTGCATCACTTGCGCGTGGGATCCCCATACACGTGCGTGTTGCGGAAAAATCCTAACGCTTGGGGATGGGAGTTGTGCCCTGCCTAAGAAAATTTCAGCTTACGCTATAGTTGTGCATCACTTGCATGTGGGATTCACCATACACATTCGTCTTGCAGAGAAAGCATAACGCGGGGGGGGGCTGTTCCCGCCCTAACAAAATTTCAGCTTACGCTATAGTTGTGAATCACTTGCGCGTGGGATTCACCATACACGTTCGAGTTGCAGATAAATCCTAACGCTGGGGGATGGGGGTTGTTCCCGCCCTAACCAATTTTCAGCTTACGCGATTGTTGTGCATCACTTGCTTGTGGGATTCACGATACACATTCGAGTTGCAGATAAAGCCTAACGCTCGGGGGGTGGGGGCTTGTTCCGGCCCTAACAAAGTTTCAGCTGGCGCTATAGTTTTGCATTACTTGCTTGTGGGATTCACCATACACGTTCGTGTTGCGGAGAAAGCCTAACGCTGGGCGATGGGGCTTGTTCCCGCCCTAACAAAATTTCAGCTTGCGCTATAGTTTTGCATTACTTGCTTGTGGGATTCACCATACACGTTCGTGTTGCGGAGAAAGCCTAACGCTGGGCGATGGGGGTTGTTCCCGCCCTAACAAAATTTAAGCTTAGGCTATAGTTTTGCATTACTTGCTTGTGGGATTCACCATAAACGTTCGTGTTGCGGAGAAAGCCTAACGCTTGGCGATGGGGGTTGTTCCCGCCCTAACAAAATTTAAGCTTAGGCTATAGTTTTGCATTACTTGCTTTTGGGATTCACCATACACGTTCGTGTTGCGGAGAAAGCCTAACGCTGGGCGATGGGGCTTGTACCCGCCCTAACAAAATTTCAGCTTGCGCTATAGTTTTGCATTACTTGCTTGTGGGATTCACCATACACGTTCGTGTTGCGGAGAAAGCCTAACGCTGGGCGATGGGGGTTGTTCCCGCCCTAACAAAATTTAAGCTTAGGCTATAGTTTTGCATTACTTGCTTGTGGGATTCACCATACACGTTCGTGTTGCGGAGAAAGCCTAACGCTGGGCGATGGGGGTTGTTCCCGCCCTAACAAAATTTCAGCTTGTGCTATAGTTGTGCATCACTTGCTTGTGGGATTCACCATACACGTTCGTGTTGCGGAGAAAGCCTAACGCTGGGCGATGGGGGTTGTTCCCGCCCTAACAAAATTTAAGCTTAGGCTATAGTTTTGCATTACTTGCTTGTGGGATTCACCATACACGTTCGTGTTGCGGAGAAAGCCTAACGCTGGGCGATGGGGGTTGTTCCCGCCCTAACAAAATTTAAGCTTAGGCTATAGTTTTGCATTACTTGCTTGTGGGATTCACCATACACGTTCGTGTTGCGGAGAAAGCCTAACGCTGGGCGATGGGGGTTGTTCCCGCCCTAACAAAATTTCAGCTTGCGCTATAGTTGTGCATCACTTGCTTGTGGGATTCACCATACACGTTCGTGTTGCGGAGAAAGCCTAACGCTAGGGGGGGGGGGTGTTGTTTCCACCCTTACAAAATTTCAGCTTGCGCTATAGTTGTGCATCGCTTGCTTGTGGAATTCACCATAGACGTTCGTGTTGCGGAGAAAGCCTAACGCTGGGGGGGTGGGGGGTTGTTCCTGCCCTAACAAAATTTCAGCTTGCGCTATAGTTGTGCATCTCGTGCGCCTGGGAGTCACCATACACATTCCTGTTGCGGAGATTGCCTAACGCTGGAGGGGGGAGGGGGAGTTTTCGCCCTAACAAAATTTCAGCTTAGGCTATAGTTTTGCATTACTTGCTTGTGGGTTTCACCATACACGTTCGTGTTGCGGAGAAAGCCTAACGCTAGGGGGGGGGTGTTGTTCCCACCCTTACAAAAGTTCAGCTTACGCTATGGCTGTGCATCACTTGCGCGTGGGATTTGCCATAAACGTTCGAGTTGCAGATAAAGCCTAAGGCTGGGGGATGGGGGTTGTTCCCTTCCTAAGAAAGTTTCACCTAGCGCTATTGTTCTTGCATCACTTGCGCGTGGGGACTCACCGTACACGTTCCTGTTGTGGAGGAAGCATAATGCTGGGGGGTGGGGGAGTTTTCACCCTTAGAAATTTTCAGCTTACGCTATAGTTGTGCATCACTTGCGCGTGGGATTCACCATACACGTGCGTACTTCGGAAAAAGCCTAACGCTGGGGGATGGGGGTTGTTCCCGCCCTAACAAAATTTCAGCTTACGCTATAGTTGTGCATCACTTCCTTGTGGGATTCTCCATACACATTCGTGTTGCAGAGCAAGCGTAACGCTCGGGTGGGGGGGGGGGGTTCCCGCCCTAAAAAAGTTTCAGCTTACGCTAGAGTTGTGCATCACATGCGCGTGGGATTCACCATACAAGTGCGTGTTTCGGAAAAAGCCTAACGCTGGGGGAGTGGCGGGTTGTTCCCGCCCTAACAAAATTTCAGCTTGCGCTATAGTTGTGCATCACTTGCGCGTGGGATTCACCATACACGTTCGTGTGGCGGATAAAGCCTAACGCTGGGGGGGGGGGGGGGGGGGTGTTCCCGCCCTTACAAAATTTCAGCTTGCGTTATAGTTGTGCATCACTTGCTTGTGGAATTCACCATACACGTTTGTGTTGCGGAGAAAGCCTAACGCTGGGGGATGGGGGTTGTTCCCGCACTAACAAAATTTCAGCTTACGCCATGGTTGTGCATCACTTGCGCGTGGGATTTGCCTTACACGTTCGAGTTGCAGATAAAGCCTAACGCTGTGGGATGGGGGTTGTTCCCGCCCTGACAAAGTTTCACCTGGCGCTATTTTTGTGCATCACTTGCGCGTGGGATTCACCGTATACGTTCGTGTTGTGGAGAAAGCATAGTGCTGGGGGGGGAGGAGTTTTCGCCCTTAGAAATTTTCAGCTTACGCTATAGTTGTGCATCACTTGTGCGTGGGATTCACCATACACGTGCGGGTTTCGGAAAAAGCCTAACGCTGGGGGGGGGGGGGGTTGTTCCCAGCCTAACAATAATTCAGCTTGCGCTGTAGTTGTGCATCACCTGCTTGTGGGATTCACCATACATGTTCGTGTTGCGGAGAAAGCCTAACGCTGGGGGGTGGGGGAGATTGTTCCCGCCGTAACAAAATTTCAGCTTACGCTATACATGTGCATCACTTGCTTGTGGGATTCACCATACACGTTCGGGGTGCAGAGAAAGCGTAACGCTGGGGGGGGGGGGAGTTTGTTCCCGCCCTAACGAAATTTCAGCTTACGCTATACTTGTGCATCACTTGCTTGTGGGATTCACCATACACGTTCGTGGTGCAGAGAAAGCGTAACGCTGGGGGGGGGGGAGTTTGTTCCCGCCCTAACGAAATTTCAGCTTACGCTATACTTGTGCATCACTTGCTTGTGGGATTCACCATACACGTTCGTGGTGCAGAGAAAGCGTACCGCTGGGGGGGGGGGGAGTTTGTTCCCGCCCTAACGAAATTTCAGCTTACGCTATAGTTGTGCATCACTTGCTTGTGGGATTCACCATACACGTTCGTGGTGCAGAGAAAGCGTAACGCTGGGGGGGGGGGGGAGTTTGTTCCCGCCCTAACGAAATTTCAGCTTACGCTATAGTTGTGCATCACTTGCTTGTGGGATTCACCATACACGTTCGTGTTGCGGAGAAAGCCTAACGCAGGGGTAAGGGGGTAGTTCCCGCCCTAACGAAATTTCAGCTTACGCTATAGTTGTGCATCACTTGCTTGTGGGATTCACCATACACGTTCGTGGTGCAGAGAAAGCGTAACGCTGGGGGGGGGGGAGTTTGTTCCCGCCCTAACAAAATTTCAGCTTGCACCATAGTTTTGCATCACTTGCGCGTGGGATTCAACATACACGTGCGTGTTTCGGAAAAAGACTAACGCTGGGGTATGGGGGCTGCTCCTACCCTTAGAAAATTTCAGCGTCCGCTATAGTTGTGCATCACTTGCTTCTGGGATTCACCATACACATTCGTGTTGCAGAGAAACATAACGCTGTGGGGGGGGGGTGTTCCCGCCCTAACAAAATTTCAGCTTACGCTATAGTTGTGCATCCCTTGCATGTGGGATTCACCATACACATTCCTGTTGCAGAGAAAGCGTAACGCTGTGGGGGGGGGTGTTCCCGCCCTAACAAAATTTCAGCTTACGCTATAGTTGTGCATCACTTGCGCGTGGGATTCACCAAACACGTTTGTGTTGTGGAGAAAACCTAACGCTGGGGGAGGGGGTGTTCCTGCCCAAACAAAATTTCAGCTTGCGCTGTATTTGTGCATCACTTGCGCCTGGGATTCACCATACACGTGCGTGTTTCGGAAAAAGCCTAACGCTGAGAAATGGGGGTTGTTTCCGGGCTAACAAAATTTAAGCTTACGCTATATTTGTGCATCAATTGCTCTTGGGATTCACCATACACATTCGTGTTTCAGAGAAAGTGTAAAGCTTGGGGGAGGGGGGTGTTCCCGCCCTGACAAAATTTCAGCTTATGCTATAGTTGTGAAGCCCTTGCTTGTGGAATTCACCTTACACATTCGTGTTGCAGAGAAAGCGTAACGCTAGGGGGGAGGTTTTTCCCACCCTAACAAAATTTCAGCTTACGCTATAGTTGTGCATTACTTGCGCGTGGGTTTCACCATACACGTTCTAGTTGCAGATAAAACCTAACGCAGGGGGATGGAGGTTGTTTCCACCCTAAAAAAATTTCAGCTTGCGCTATATTGTGCATCACTTGCGCGAGGGATTCACCATACACGTGCGTGTTTCGGAAAAAGCCTAACGCTGGGGGAGGGGGGTTGTTGCCGCCCTAACAAAATTTCAGCTTACGCTATAGTTCGGCATCACTTGCGCGTGGGATTCACCATACACGTTCGAGTTGCAGATAAAGCCGAACGCTGGGGGATGGGGGTTGTTCCCGCCCTAACAAAGTTTGAGCTGGCGCTATTCTTGTGCATCACTTGCGCGTGGGATTCACCGTAAACGTTCGTGTTGTGGAGAAAGCATAACGCTGGTGGGGGGGAGTTTTCGCCCTTAGAAATTTTCAGCTTACGCTATTGTTATGCATCACTTGCTTGTGGGATTCACCATACACGTTCATGGTGCGGAGAAAGCCTAACGCTGGGGGATGGGGGTTGTTCCCGCCCTAACAAAATTTCAGCTAACGCTATAGTTTTGCATCTCTTGCTTGTGGGATTCACCATACACGTTCGTGTTGCGGAGAAAGCCTAACGCAGGGGGAAGGGGGTTGTTCCCGCCCTAACAAAATTTCAGCTTGCGCCATAGTTGTGCAACACTTGCGCGTGGGATTCACCATACACGTGCGTGTTTCGGAAAAAGACTAACGCTGGGGTATGGGGGCTGCTCCTACCCTAAGAAAATTTCAGCGTCCGCTATAGTTGTGCATCACTTGCTTGTGGTATTCACCATACACATTCGTGTTGCAGAGAAAGCGTAACGCTGGGGAGGAGATTGTTCCCGCCCTAACAAAATTTCAGCCTGCGCTTTAGTTGTGCATCCCTTGCGCGTGGGATTCACCATACACATTCGTGTTGCAGAGAAAGCGTAAGGCTGGGGGAGGTTGTTCCCGCCCTAACAAAATTTGCGCTTGGGCTATAATTGTGCATCACTTGCGCGACGGATTCACCATACACGTTCGTGTTGCGGAGAAAGGATAACGCGGGGGGTGGGGTGTTCTTCCCGCTCTAACAAAATTTCAGCTTACGCTATAGTTGTGCATCACTTGCGCGTGGGATCCCCATACACGTGCGTGTTGCGGAAAAATCCTAACGCTTGGGGATGGGAGTTGTGCCCTGCCTAAGAAAATTTCAGCTTACGCTATAGTTGTGCATCACTTGCATGTGGGATTCACCATACACATTCGTCTTGCAGAGAAAGCGTAACGCGGGGGGGGGCTGTTCCCGCCCTAACAAAATTTCAGCTTACGCTATAGTTGTGGATCACTTGCGCATGGGCTTCACTGTACACGTGTGTGTTTTGGAAAAGCCTAACGCTGGGGGATGGGTGTTTTTCCCGCCCTAACAAAATTTCAGCTTACGCTATAGTTGTGCAACACTTCCTTGTGGGATTCACCATACACATTCGTGTTTCAGAGAAAGCGTAAGGCTGGAGGGTTGAGATTGTTCCCGCCCTAACGAAATTTCCGTTTGCGCTATAGTTGTGCATCACTTGCGCGACGGACTCACCATACACGTTTGTGTTGTGGAGAAAACCTAACGCTGGGGGGGGGGGTAGTTCTTGCCCTAAGAAAATTTCAGCTTGCGCTATACTTGTGCATCCCTTGAGCGTGGAATTCACCATACACGTTCTACTTGCATATAAAACCTAACGCTGGTGGATAGAGTTTGTTCCCGCCCTAACAAAGTTTCACCTGGCGCTATTGTTCTGCATCACTTGCGCGTGGGATTCACCATACACGTGCCTTTTTCGGAAAAAGCCTAACGCTGGGGGATGGGGGTTGTTCCCGCCCTAACAAAATTTCAGCTTACACTATAGTTGTGCATCACTTGCTCTTGGGATTCACCATACACATTCGTGTTTCGGAAAAAGCCTAATGCTGGGTGAGGGGCGTTGTTCCCGCCGTAACAAAATTTCAGCTTACGCTATAGATGTCCATCACTTGCTTGTAGGATTCACAATCACATTCGTGTTGCAGAGAAAGCTCAAAGCTGTGGGGGGAGGTTGTACCCGCCTTAAAAAAATTTCAGCTTACGCTATTGTTTTGAATCACTTGTGCGTGGGATTCACTATACACGTTCGAGTTGCAGATAAAGCCTAACGCTGGGGGATGGGGGTTCCCGCCCTCAAAAATTTTCAGCTTGCCCTATAGTTGTGCATCACTTACTCGTGGGATTCACCATACACATTCGTGTTGCAGAGAAAGCGTAACGCTGGGGGGGGAGGTTGTTCCCGCCCTAACAAAGTTTCAGCTTACGCTATAGTTGTGCATCACTTGCTTGTGGGATTCACCATACACGTTCGTGGTGCAGAGAAAGCGTAACGCTTGGGGGGGGGGGAGTTTGTTCCCGCCCTAACGAAATTTCAGCTTACGCTATAGTTGTGCATCACTTGTTTGTGGGATTCACCATACACGTTCGTGGTGCAGAGAAAGCGTAACGCTGGGGGGGGGGGGGGAGTTTGTTCCCGCCCTAACAAAATTTCAGCTTACGCTATAGTTGTGCATCACTTGCGTGTGGGATTCACCATACACGTTCGTGGTGCAGAGAAAGCGTAACGCTGGGGGGGGGGGGAGTTTGTTCCCGCCCTAACGAAATTTCACCTTACGCTATAGTTGTGCATCACTTGCTTGTGGGATTCACCATACACGTTCGTGGTGCAGAGAAAGCGTAACGCTGGGGGGGGGGGGAGTTTGTTCCCGCCCTAACGAAATTTCAGCTTACGCTATACTTGTGCATCACTTGCTTGTGGGATTCACCATACACGTTCGTGGTGCAGAGAAAGCGTAACGCTGGGGGGGGGGGGGGAGTTTGTTCCCGCCCTAACAAAATTTCAGCTTACGCTATAGTTGTGCATCACTTGCTTGTGGGATTCACCATACACGTTCGTGGTGCAGAGAAAGCGTAACGCGGGGGGGGGGGGGGGAGTTTGTTCCCGCCCTAACGAAATTTCAGCTTACGCTATACATGTGCATCACTTGCTTGTGGGATTCACCATACACGTTCGGGGTGCAGAGAAAGCGTAACGCTGGGGGGGGGGGGAGTTTGTTCCCGCCCTAACGAAATTTCAGCTTACGCTATACTTGTGCATCACTTGCTTGTGGGATTCACCATACACGTTCGTGGTGCAGAGAAAGCGTAACGCTGGGGGGGGGGGGGAGTTTGTTCCCGCCCTAACGAAATTTCAGCTTACGCTATACTTGTGCATCACTTGCTTGTGGGATTCACCATACACGTTCGTGGTGCAGAGAAAGCGTACCGCTGGGGGGGGGGGAGTTTGTTCCCGCCCTAACGAAATTTCAGCTTACGCTATAGTTGTGCATCACTTGCTTGTGGGATTCACCATACACGTTCGTGGTGCAGAGAAAGCGTAACGCTGGGGGGGGGGGGGAGTTTGTTCCCGCCCTAACGAAATTTCAGCTTACGCTATAGTTGTGCATCACTTGCTTGTGGGATTCACCATACACGTTCGTGTTGCGGAGAAAGCCTAACGCAGGGGTAAGGGGGTAGTTCCCGCCCTAACGAAATTTCAGCTTACGCTATAGTTGTGCATCACTTGCTTGTGGGATTCACCATACACGTTCGTGGTGCAGAGAAAGCGTAACGCTGGGGGGGGGGGGAGTTTGTTCCCGCCCTAACAAAATTTCAGCTTGCACCATATTTTTCATCACTTGCGCGTGGGATTCAACATACACGTGCGTGTTTCGGAAAAAGACTAACGCTGGGGTATGGGGGCTGCTCCTACCCTTAGAAAATTTCAGCGTCCGCTATAGTTGTGCATCACTTGCTTCTGGGATTCACCATACACATTCGTGTTGCAGAGAAACATAACGCTGTGGGGGGGGGGGGGGTGTTCCCGCCCTAACAAAATTTCAGCTTACGCTATAGTTGTGCATCCCTTGCATGTGGGATTCACCATACACATTCCTGTTGCAGAGAAAGCGTAACGCTGTGGGGGGGGGGGTGTTCCCGCCCTAACAAAATTTCAGCTTACGCTATAGTTGTGCATCACTTGCGCGTGGGATTCACCAAACACGTTTGTGTTGTGGAGAAAACCTAACGCTGGGGGAGGGGGTGTTCCTGCCCAAACAAAATTTCAGCTTGCGCTGTATTTGTGCATCACTTGCGCCTGGGATTCACCATACACGTGCGTGTTTCGGAAAAAGCCTAACGCTGAGAAATGGGGGTTGTTTCCGGGCTAACAAAATTTAAGCTTACGCTATATTTGTGCATCAATTGCTCTTGGGATTCACCATACACATTCGTGTTTCAGAGAAAGTGTAAAGCTTGGGGGAGGGGGGTGTTCCCGCCCTGACAAAATTTCAGCTTATGCTATAGTTGTGAAGCCCTTGCTTGTGGAATTCACCTTACACATTCGTGTTGCAGAGAAAGCGTAACGCTAGGGGGGAGGTTTTTCCCACCCTAACAAAATTTCAGCTTACGCTATAGTTGTGCATCACTTGCGCGTGGGTTTCACCATACACGTTCTAGTTGCAGATAAAACCTAACGCAGGGGGATGGAGGTTGTTTCCACCCTAAAAAAATTTCAGCTTGCGCTATATTGTGCATCACTTGCGCGAGGGATTCACCATACACGTGCGTGTTTCGGAAAAAGCCTAACGCTGGGGGAGGGGGGTTGTTGCCGCCCTAACAAAATTTCAGCTTACGCTATAGTTCGGCATCACTTGCGCGTGGGATTCACCATACACGTTCGAGTTGCAGATAAAGCCGAACGCTGGGGGATGGGGGTTGTTCCCGCCCTAACAAAGTTTGAGCTGGCGCTATTCTTGTGCATCACTTGCGCGTGGGATTCACCGTAAACGTTCGTGTTGTGGAGAAAGCATAACGCTGGTGGGGGGGAGTTTTCGCCCTTAGAAATTTTCAGCTTACGCTATTGTTATGCATCACTTGCTTGTGGGATTCACCATACACGTTCATGGTGCGGAGAAAGCCTAACGCTGGGGGATGGGGGTTGTTCCCGCCCTAACAAAATTTCAGCTAACGCTATAGTTTTGCATCTCTTGCTTGTGGGATTCACCATACACGTTCGTGTTGCGGAGAAAGCCTAACGCAGGGGGAAGGGGGTTGTTCCCGCCCTAACAAAATTTCAGCTTGCGCCATAGTTGTGCAACACTTGCGCGTGGGATTCACCATACACGTGCGTGTTTCGGAAAAAGACTAACGCTGGGGTATGGGGGCTGCTCCTACCCTAAGAAAATTTCAGCGTCCGCTATAGTTGTGCATCACTTGCTTGTGGTATTCACCATACACATTCGTGTTGCAGAGAAAGCGTAACGCTGGGGAGGAGATTGTTCCCGCCCTAACAAAATTTCAGCCTGCGCTTTAGTTGTGCATCCCTTGCGCGTGGGATTCACCATACACATTCGTGTTGCAGAGAAAGCGTAAGGCTGGGGGAGGTTGTTCCCGCCCTAACAAAATTTGCGCTTGGGCTATAGTTGTGCATCACTTGCGCGACGGATTCACCATACACGTTCGTGTTGCGGAGAAAGGATAACGCGGGGGGTGGGGGGTTCTTCCCGCTCTAACAAAATTTCAGCTTACGCTATAGTTGTGCATCACTTGCGCGTGGGATCCCCATACACGTGCGTGTTGCGGAAAAATCCTAACGCTTGGGGATGGGAGTTGTGCCCTGCCTAAGAAAATTTCAGCTTACGCTATAGTTGTGCATCACTTGCATGTGGGATTCACCATACACATTCGTCTTGCAGAGAAAGCGTAACGCGGGGGGGGGCTGTTCCCGCCCTAACAAAATTTCAGCTTACGCTATAGTTGTGGATCACTTGCGCATGGGCTTCACTGTACACGTGTGTGTTTTGGAAAAGCCTAACGCTGGGGGATGGGTGTTTTTCCCGCCCTAACAAAATTTCAGCTTACGCTATAGTTGTGCAACACTTCCTTGTGGGATTCACCATACACATTCGTGTTTCAGAGAAAGCGTAAGGCTGGAGGGTTGAGATTGTTCCCGCCCTAACGAAATTTCCGTTTGCGCTATAGTTGTGCATCACTTGCGCGACGGACTCACCATACACGTTTGTGTTGTGGAGAAAACCTAACGCTGGGGGGGGGGTAGTTCTTGCCCTAAGAAAATTTCAGCTTGCGCTATACTTGTGCATCCCTTGAGCGTGGAATTCACCATACACGTTCTACTTGCATATAAAACCTAACGCTGGTGGATAGAGTTTGTTCCCGCCCTAACAAAGTTTCACCTGGCGCTATTGTTCTGCATCACTTGCGCGTGGGATTCACCATACACGTGCCTTTTTCGGAAAAAGCCTAACGCTGGGGGATGGGGGTTGTTCCCGCCCTAACAAAATTTCAGCTTACACTATAGTTGTGCATCACTTGCTCTTGGGATTCACCATACACATTCGTGTTTCGGAAAAAGCCTAACGCTGGGTGAGGGGCGTTGTTCCCGCCGTAACAAAATTTCAGCTTACGCTATAGATGTCCATCACTTGCTTGTAGGATTCACAATCACATTCGTGTTGCAGAGAAAGCTCAAAGCTGTGGGGGGAGGTTGTACCCGCCTTAAAAAAATTTCAGCTTACGCTATTGTTTTGAATCACTTGTGCGTGGGATTCACTATACACGTTCGAGTTGCAGATAAAGCCTAACGCTGGGGGATGGGGGTTCCCGCCCTCAAAAATTTTCAGCTTGCCCTATAGTTGTGCATCACTTACTCGTGGGATTCACCATACACATTCGTGTTGCAGAGAAAGCGTAACGCTGGGGGGGGAGGTTGTTCCCGCCCTAACAAAGTTTCAGCTTACGCTATAGTTGTGCATCACTTGTTTGTGGGATTCACCATACACGTTCGTGGTGCAGAGAAAGCGTAACGCTGGGGGGGGGGGGGGGGGAGTTTGTTCCCGCCCTAACAAAATTTCAGCTTACGCTATAGTTGTGCATCACTTGCGTGTGGGATTCACCATACACGTTCGTGGTGCAGAGAAAGCGTAACGCTGGGGGGGGGGGGGGGGAGTTTGTTCCCGCCCTAACGAAATTTCAGCTTACGCTATAGTTGTGCATCACTTGCTTGTGGGATTCACCATACACGTTCGTGGTGCAGAGAAAGCGTAACGCTGGGGGGGGGGGGGGGGAGTTTGTTCCCGCCCTAACGAAATTTCAGCTTACGCTATACTTGTGCATCACTTGCTTGTGGGATTCACCATACACGTTCGTGGTGCAGAGAAAGCGTAACGCTGGGGGGGGGGGGGAGTTTGTTCCCGCCCTAACGAAATTTCAGCTTACGCTATAGTTGTGCATCACTTGCTTGTGGGATTCACCATACACGTTCGTGGTGCAGAGAAAGCGTAACGCGGGGGGGGGGGGGGGGGAGTTTGTTCCCGCCCTAACGAAATTTCAGCTTACGCTATACATGTGCATCACTTGCTTGTGGGATTCACCATACACGTTCGGGGTGCAGAGAAAGCGTAACGCTGGGGGTGGGGGGGTTTGTTCCCGCCCTAACGAAATTTCAGCTTACGCTATACTTGTGCATCACTTGCTTGTGGGATTCACCATACACGTTCGTGGTGCAGAGAAAGCGTAACGCTGGGGGGGGGGGGGAGTTTGTTCCCGCCCTAACGAAATTTCAGCTTACGCTATACTTGTGCATCACTTGCTTGTGGGATTCACCATACACGTTCGTGGTGCAGAGAAAGCGTACCGCTGGGGGGGGGGGGGAGTTTGTTCCCGCCCTAACGAAATTTCAGCTTACGCTATAGTTGTGCATCACTTGCTTGTGGGATTCACCATACACGTTCGTGGTGCAGAGAAAGCGTAACGCTGGGGGGGGGGAGTTTGTTCCCGCCCTAACGAAATTTCAGCTTACGCTATAGTTGTGCATCACTTGCTTGTGGGATTCACCATACACGTTCGTGTTGCGGAGAAAGCCTAACGCAGGGGTAAGGGGGTAGTTCCCGCCCTAACGAAATTTCAGCTTACGCTATAGTTGTGCATCACTTGCTTGTGGGATTCACCATACACGTTCGTGGTGCAGAGAAAGCGTAACGCTGGGGGGGGGAGTTTGTTCCCGCCCTAACAAAATTTCAGCTTGCACCATAGTTTTGCATCACTTGCGCGTGGGATTCAACATACACGTGCGTGTTTCGGAAAAAGACTAACGCTGGGGTATGGGGGCTGCTCCTACCCTTAGAAAATTTCAGCGTCCGCTATAGTTGTGCATCACTTGCTTCTGGGATTCACCATACACATTCGTGTTGCAGAGAAACATAACGCTGTGGGGGGGGGGGGTGTTCCCGCCCTAACAAAATTTCAGCTTACGCTATAGTTGTGCATCCCTTGCATGTGGGATTCACCATACACATTCCTGTTGCAGAGAAAGCGTAACGCTGTGGGGGGGGGGGGTGTTCCCGCCCTAACAAAATTTCAGCTTACGCTATAGTTGTGCATCACTTGCGCGTGGGATTCACCAAACACGTTTGTGTTGTGGAGAAAACCTAACGCTGGGGGAGGGGATGTTCCTGCCCAAACAAAATTTCAGCTTGCGCTGTATTTGTGCATCACTTGCGCCTGGGATTCACCATACACGTGCGTGTTTCGGAAAAAGCCTAACGCTGAGAAATGGGGGTTGTTTCCGGGCTAACAAAATTTAAGCTTACGCTATATTTGTGCATCAATTGCTCTTGGGATTCACCATACACATTCGTGTTTCAGAGAAAGTGTAAAGCTTGGGGGAGGGGGGTGTTCCCGCCCTGACAAAATTTCAGCTTATGCTATAGTTGTGAAGCCCTTGCTTGTGGAATTCACCTTACACATTCGTGTTGCAGAGAAAGCGTAACGCTAGGGGGGAGGTTTTTCCCACCCTAACAAAATTTCAGCTTACGCTATAGTTGTGCATCACTTGCGCGTGGGTTTCACCATACACGTTCTAGTTGCAGATAAAACCTAACGCAGGGGGATGGAGGTTGTTTCCACCCTAAAAAAATTTCAGCTTGCGCTATATTGTGCATCACTTGCGCGAGGGATTCACCATACACGTGCGTGTTTCGGAAAAAGCCTAACGCTGGGGGAGGGGGGTTGTTGCCGCCCTAACAAAATTTCAGCTTACGCTATAGTTCGGCATCACTTGCGCGTGGGATTCACCATACACGTTCGAGTTGCAGATAAAGCCGAACGCTGGGGGATGGGGGTTGTTCCCGCCCTAACAAAGTTTGAGCTGGCGCTATTCTTGTGCATCACTTGCGCGTGGGATTCACCGTAAACGTTCGTGTTGTGGAGAAAGCATAACGCTGGTGGGGGGGAGTTTTCGCCCTTAGAAATTTTCAGCTTACGCTATTGTTATGCATCACTTGCTTGTGGGATTCACCATACACGTTCATGGTGCGGAGAAAGCCTAACGCTGGGGGATGGGGGTTGTTCCCGCCCTAACAAAATTTCAGCTAACGCTATAGTTTTGCATCTCTTGCTTGTGGGATTCACCATACACGTTCGTGTTGCGGAGAAAGCCTAACGCAGGGGGAAGGGGGTTGTTCCCGCCCTAACAAAATTTCAGCTTGCGCCATAGTTGTGCAACACTTGCGCGTGGGATTCACCATACACGTGCGTGTTTCGGAAAAAGACTAACGCTGGGGTATGGGGGCTGCTCCTACCCTAAGAAAATTTCAGCGTCCGCTATAGTTGTGCATCACTTGCTTGTGGTATTCACCATACACATTCGTGTTGCAGAGAAAGCGTAACGCTGGGGAGGAGATTGTTCCCGCCCTAACAAAATTTCAGCCTGCGCTTTAGTTGTGCATCCCTTGCGCGTGGGATTCACCATACACATTCGTGTTGCAGAGAAAGCGTAAGGCTGGGGGAGGTTGTTCCCGCCCTAACAAAATTTGCGCTTGGGCTATAGTTGTGCATCACTTGCGCGACGGATTCACCATACACGTTCGTGTTGCGGAGAAAGGATAACGCGGGGGGTGGGGGGTTCTTCCCGCTCTAACAAAATTTCAGCTTACGCTATAGTTGTGCATCACTTGCGCGTGGGATCCCCATACACGTGCGTGTTGCGGAAAAATCCTAACGCTTGGGGATGGGAGTTGTGCCCTGCCTAAGAAAATTTCAGCTTACGCTATAGTTGTGCATCACTTGCATGTGGGATTCACCATACACATTCGTCTTGCAGAGAAAGCGTAACGCGGGGGGGGGCTGTTCCCGCCCTAACAAAATTTCAGCTTACGCTATAGTTGTGGATCACTTGCGCATGGGCTTCACTGTACACGTGTGTGTTTTGGAAAAGCCTAACGCTGGGGGATGGGTGTTTTTCCCGCCCTAACAAAATTTCAGCTTACGCTATAGTTGTGCAACACTTCCTTGTGGGATTCACCATACACATTCGTGTTTCAGAGAAAGCGTAAGGCTGGAGGGTTGAGATTGTTCCCGCCCTAACGAAATTTCCGTTTGCGCTATAGTTGTGCATCACTTGCGCGACGGACTCACCATACACGTTTGTGTTGTGGAGAAAACCTAACGCTGGGGGGGGGGTAGTTCTTGCCCTAAGAAAATTTCAGCTTGCGCTATACTTGTGCATCCCTTGAGCGTGGAATTCACCATACACGTTCTACTTGCATATAAAACCTAACGCTGGTGGATAGAGTTTGTTCCCGCCCTAACAAAGTTTCACCTGGCGCTATTGTTCTGCATCACTTGCGCGTGGGATTCACCATACACGTGCCTTTTTCGGAAAAAGCCTAACGCTGGGGGATGGGGGTTGTTCCCGCCCTAACAAAATTTCAGCTTACACTATTGTTGTGCATCACTTGCTCTTGGGATTCACCATACACATTCGTGTTTCGGAAAAAGCCTAACGCTGGGTGAGGGGCGTTGTTCCCGCCGTAACAAAATTTCAGCTTACGCTATAGATGTCCATCACTTGCTTGTAGGATTCACAATCACATTCGTGTTGCAGAGAAAGCTCAAAGCTGTGGGGGGAGGTTGTACCCGCCTTAAAAAAATTTCAGCTTACGCTATTGTTTTGAATCACTTGTGCGTGGTATTCACTATACACGTTCGAGTTGCAGATAAAGCCTAACGCTGGGGGATGGGGGTTCCCGCCCTCAAAAATTTTCAGCTTGCCCTATAGTTGTGCATCACTTACTCGTGGGATTCACCATACACATTCGTGTTGCAGAGAAAGCGTAACGCTGGGGGGGGGGGGGAGGTTGTTCCCGCCCTAACAAAGTTTCAGCTTACGCTATACTTGTGCATCACTTGCGCGTGGGATTCACCATACACGTGCGTGCTTCGGAAAAATCCGAACGCTGGGGGATGGGGGTTGTTAACGCGCTAACAAAATTTCACCTACGCTATAGTTGTGCATCACTTGCTTGTGGGATTCACCATACACATGCATGTTGCAGAGAAAGCGTAACGCAGGGGGATGGAGGTTTTTTCCGCTCTAACAAAATTTCAGCTTGCGCTATACTTGTGCATCACTTGCGCGTGGGATTCACCATACACATTCGTGTTGCGGAGAAAGCCTAACGCTGGGGGGGGGGGGGAGTTTGTTCCCGCCCTAACAAAATTTCAGCTTACGCTATAGTTGTGCATCACTTGCGTGTGGGATTCACCATACACGTTCGTGGTGCAGAGAAAGCGTAACGCTGGGGGGGGGGGGAGTTTGTTCCCGCCCTCACGAAATTTCAGCTTACGCTATAGTTGTGCATCACTTGCTTGTGGGATTCACCATACACGTTCGTGGTGCAGAGAAAGCGTAACGCTGGGGGGGGGGGGGGAGTTTGTTCCCGCCCTAACGAAATTTCAGCTTACGCTATACTTGTGCATCACTTGCTTGTGGGATTCACCATACACGTTCGTGGTGCAGAGAAAGCGTAACGCTGGGGGGGGGGGGGGAGTTTGTTCCCGCCCTAACGAAATTTCAGCTTACGCTATAGTTGTGCATCACTTGCTTGTGGGATTCACCATACACGTTCGTGGTGCAGAGAAAGCGTAACGCGGGGGGGGGGGGGAGTTTGTTCCCGCCCTAACGAAATTTCAGCTTACGCTATACATGTGCATCACTTGCTTGTGGGATTCACCATACACGTTCGGGGTGCAGAGAAAGCGTAACGCTGGGGGGGGGGGGGGGGGAGTTTGTTCCCGCCCTAACGAAATTTCAGCTTACGCTATACTTGTGCATCACTTGCTTGTGGGATTCACCATACACGTTCGTGGTGCAGAGAAAGCGTAACGCTGGGGGGGGGGGGGGAGTTTGTTCCCGCCCTAACGAAATTTCAGCTTACGCTATACTTGTGCATCACTTGCTTGTGGGATTCACCATACACGTTCGTGGTGCAGAGAAAGCGTACCGCTGGGGGGGGGGGGGAGTTTGTTCCCGCCCTAACGAAATTTCAGCTTACGCTATAGTTGTGCATCACTTGCTTGTGGGATTCACCATACACGTTCGTGGATCTGTCTCGCGTGTGTGCTGGGGGGGGGGGGGAGTTTGTTCCCGCCCTAACGAAATTTCAGCTTACGCTATAGTTGTGCATCACTTGCTTGTGGGATTCACCATACACGTTCGTGTTGCGGAGAAAGCCTAACGCAGGGGTAAGGGCGTAGTTCCCGCCCTAACGAAATTTCAGCTTACGCTATAGTTGTGCATCACTTGCTTGTGGGATTCACCATACACGCTCGTGGTGCAGAGAAAGCGTAACGCTGGGGGGGGGGGAGTTTGTTCCCGCCCTAACAAAATTTCAGCTTGCACCATAGTTTTGCATCACTTGCGCGTGGGATTCAACATACACGTGCGTGTTTCGGAAAAAGACTAACGCTGGGGTATGGGGGCTGCTCCTACCCTTAGAAAATTTCAGCGTCCGCTATAGTTGTGCATCACTTGCTTCTGGGATTCACCATACACATTCGTGTTGCAGAGAAACATAACGCTGTGGGGGGGGGGGGGGGTGTTCCCGCCCTAACAAAATTTCAGCTTACGCTATAGTTGTGCATCCCTTGCATGTGGGATTCACCATACACATTCCTGTTGCAGAGAAAGCGTAACGCTGTGGGGGGGGGTGTTCCCGCCCTAACAAAATTTCAGCTTACGCTATAGTTGTGCATCACTTGCGCGTGGGATTCACCAAACACGTTTGTGTCGTGGAGAAAACCTAACGCTGGGGGAGGGGGTGTTCCTGCCCAAACAAAATTTCAGCTTGCGCTGTATTTGTGCATCACTTGCGCCTGGGATTCACCATACACGTGCGTGTTTCGGAAAAAGCCTAACGCTGAGAAATGGGGGTTGTTTCCGGGCTAACAAAATTTAAGCTTACGCTATATTTGTGCATCAATTGCTCTTGGGATTCACCATACACATTCGTGTTTCAGAGAAAGTGTAAAGCTTGGGGGAGGGGGGTGTTCCCGCCCTGACAAAATTTCAGCTTATGCTATAGTTGTGAAGCCCTTGCTTGTGGAATTCACCTTACACATTCGTGTTGCAGAGAAAGCGTAACGCTAGGGGGGAGGTTTTTCCCACCCTAACAAAATTTCAGCTTACGCTATAGTTGTGCATCACTTGCGCGTGGGTTTCACCATACACGTTCTAGTTGCAGATAAAACCTAACGCAGGGGGATGGAGGTTGTTTCCACCCTAAAAAAATTTCAGCTTGCGCTATATTGTGCATCACTTGCGCGAGGGATTCACCATACACGTGCGTGTTTCGGAAAAAGCCTAACGCTGGGGGAGGGGGGTTGTTGCCGCCCTAACAAAATTTCAGCTTACGCTATAGTTCGGCATCACTTGCGCGTGGGATTCACCATACACGTTCGAGTTGCAGATAAAGCCGAACGCTGGGGGATGGGGGTTGTTCCCGCCCTAACAAAGTTTGAGCTGGCGCTATTCTTGTGCATCACTTGCGCGTGGGATTCACCGTAAACGTTCGTGTTGTGGAGAAAGCATAACGCTGGTGGGGGGGAGTTTTCGCCCTTAGAAATTTTCAGCTTACGCTATTGTTATGCATCACTTGCTTGTGGGATTCACCATACACGTTCATGGTGCGGAGAAAGCCTAACGCTGGGGGATGGGGGTTGTTCCCGCCCTAACAAAATTTCAGCTAACGCTATAGTTTTGCATCTCTTGCTTGTGGGATTCACCATACACGTTCGTGTTGCGGAGAAAGCCTAACGCAGGGGGAAGGGGGTTGTTCCCGCCCTAACAAAATTTCAGCTTGCGCCATAGTTGTGCAACACTTGCGCGTGGGATTCACCATACACGTGCGTGTTTCGGAAAAAGACTAACGCTGGGGTATGGGGGCTGCTCCTACCCTAAGAAAATTTCAGCGTCCGCTATAGTTGTGCATCACTTGCTTGTGGTATTCACCATACACATTCGTGTTGCAGAGAAAGCGTAACGCTGGGGAGGAGATTGTTCCCGCCCTAACAAAATTTCAGCCTGCGCTTTAGTTGTGCATCCCTTGCGCGTGGGATTCACCATACACATTCGTGTTGCAGAGAAAGCGTAAGGCTGGGGGAGGTTGTTCCCGCCCTAACAAAATTTGCGCTTGGGCTATAGTTGTGCATCACTTGCGCGACGGATTCACCATACACGTTCGTGTTGCGGAGAAAGGATAACGCGGGGGGTGGGGGGTTCTTCCCGCTCTAACAAAATTTCAGCTTACGCTATAGTTGTGCATCACTTGCGCGTGGGATCCCCATACACGTGCGTGTTGCGGAAAAATCCTAACGCTTGGGGATGGAAGTTGTGCCCTGCCTAAGAAAATTTCAGCTTACGCTATAGTTGTGCATCACTTGCATGTGGGATTCACCATACACATTCGTCTTGCAGAGAAAGCGTAACGCGGGGGGGGGGCTGTTCCCGCCCTAACAAAATTTCAGCTTACGCTTTAGTTGTGGATCACTTGCGCATGGGCTTCACTGTACACGTGTGTGTTTTGGAAAAGCCTAACGCTGGGGGATGGGTGTTTTTCCCGCCCTAACAAAATTTCAGCTTACGCTATAGTTGTGCAACACTTCCTTGTGGGATTCACCATACACATTCGTGTTTCAGAGAAAGCGTAAGGCTGGAGGGTTGAGATTGTTCTCGCCCTAACGAAATTTCCGTTTGCGCTATAGTTGTGCATCACTTGCGCGACGGACTCACCATACACGTTTGTGTTGTGGAGAAAACCTAACGCTGGGGGGGGGGGGGGTAGTTCTTGCCCTAAGAAAATTTCAGCTTGCACTATACTTGTGCATCCCTTGAGCGTGGAATTCACCATACACGTTCTACTTGCATATAAAACCTAACGCTGGTGGATAGAGTTTGTTCCCGCCCTAACAAAGTTTCACCTGGCGCTATTGTTCTGCATCACTTGCGCGTGGGATTCACCATACACGTGCCTTTTTCGGAAAAAGCCTAACGCTGGGGGATGGGGGTTGTTCCCGCCCTAACAAAATTTCAGCTTACACTATAGTTGTGCATCACTTGCTCTTGGGATTCACCATACACATTCGTGTTTCGGAAAAAGCCTAACGCTGGGTGAGGGGCGTTGTTCCCGCCGTAACAAAATTTCAGCTTACGCTATAGATGTCCATCACTTGCTTGTAGGATTCACAATCACATTCGTGTTGCAGAGAAAGCTCAAAGCTGTGGGGGGAGGTTGTACCCGCCTTAAAAAAATTTCAGCTTACGCTATTGTTTTGAATCACTTGTGCGTGGGATTCACTATACACGTTCGAGTTGCAGATAAAGCCTAACGCTGGGGGATGGGGGTTCCCGCCCTCAAAAATTTTCAGCTTGCCCTATAGTTGTGCATCACACTCGTGGGATTCACCATACACATTCGTGTTGCAGAGAAAGCGTAACGCTGGGGGGGGGGGGAGGTTGTTCCCGCCCTAACAAAGTTTCAGCTTACGCTATACTTGTGCATCACTTGCGCGTGGGATTCACCATACACGTGCGTGCTTCGGAAAAATCCGAACGCTGGGGGATGGGGGTTGTTAACGCGCTAACAAAATTTCACCTACGCTATAGTTGTGCATCACTTGCTTGTGGGATTCACCATACACATGCATGTTGCAGAGAAAGCGTAACGCAGGGGGATGGAGGTTTTTTCCGCTCTAACAAAATTTCAGCTTGCGCTATACTTGTGCATCACTTGCGCGTGGGATTCACCATACACATTCGTGTTGCGGAGAAAGCCTAACGCTGGGGGGGGGGGGGGGGCTTGTTCGCGCCCTAACAAAATTTCAGCTTGCGCTATAGTTGTGCATCACTTGCTTGTGGGATTCACCATACACGTTCGTGTCGCGGAGAAAGCCTAACGCTGGGGGGTGGGGGGTTCTTCCCGCGCTAATAAAATTTCAGCTTGCGCTATACTTGTGCATCACTTGCGCGTGGGATTCACCATACACATTCGTGTTGCAGAGAAAGCGTAACGCTGGGGAGTGGAGGGGAGGGTTTCCCACCTTAACAAAATTTCAGCTGACGCTAGAGTTCTGCATCACTTGCGCGTGCGATTCACCATACACACTCGTGTTCCTTAGAAATCCTAACGCTTGGGGATGAGAGTTGTGCCCGCCCTAACAAAATTTCAGCTTACGCTATAGCTGTGCATCACTTGCATGTGGGATTCACAATACACATTCGTCTTGCAGAGAAAGCGTATCGTGTGGGGGTCGGGGTGTTCCCTCACTAACAAAATTTCAGCTTACGCTATAGTTGTGGATCACTTGCGCATGGGCTTCACCGTAGACGTGCGTGTTTCGGAAAAGCCTAACACTGGGGGATGGGGGTTGTTCTCGCTATAACAAAATTTCAGCATGCGCTATAGTTGGGCATCACTTGCTTGTGGGATTCACCATACACGTTCGTGTTGCGGAGAAAGCCTAACGCTCGGGGGGTGGGGGGTTGTTCCCGCCCTTAGAAATTTTCAGCTTACGCTATAATTGTGCATCACTTGCGCGTGGGATTCACCATACACTTGCGTGTTTCGGAAAAAGCCTAACGCTGGGAAGTGGGGGGTTGTTCCAACCCTAACAAAATTTCAGCTTGCGCTATAGTTGTTCATCACTTGCTTGTGGGATTCACCATGCACATTCGTGTTGCAGAGAAAGCGTAACGCGGGGGGGGGGATGTTGTTGCCGCCCTAACAAAATTTAACTTACGCTATGGTTGTGCATCACTTACTCGTGGAAATCACCATACACGTGGGTGTTTCGGAAAAAGCCTAACGCTGGGGGGTTGGGGGTTGTTCCCACCCTAACAAAATTTCAGCTTGCGCTATAGTTGTGCATCACTTGCCTGTGGGATTCACCATGCACATTGGTGTCGCAGAGAAAGCATAACGCTGGTGGGGGGGGGGGGTTGTTCCCGCCCTAAGAAATTTTCAGTTTACACTATTGTTGTGCATCACTTGCTTGTGAGATTCACCATACACATTCGTGTTGCAGAGAAACTGTAACGATGGGGGGGGGGAGGTTCTTCTCGCCCTAACAGAATTTCCGCTTGCGCTATACTTGTGCATCTCTTGCGCGTGGTATTCACCATACGCGTTCTACTTGCACATCAAGCCTAACGCTGGGGGATGAGCGTTGTTCCCGCCCTAACAAAATTTCAGCTTACGCTATACTTGTGCATCACTTGCGCGTGGGATTCACCATACAAGTGCGTGTTTCGGAAATAACCTAACGCTGGGGGTGGGCGTTGTTCCCGCCGTAACAAAATTTCAGCTTACGCGATTGTTGTGCATCACTTGCTTGTGGGATTCACGATACACATTCGAGTTGCAGATAAAGCCTAACGCTCGGGGGGTGGGGGCTTGTTCCGGCCCTAACAAAGTTTCAGCTGGCGCTATTCTTGTGCATTACTGGCGCGTGGGATTCACCATACACGTGCGTGTTTCGGAAAAAGCCTAATGCTGGGGGATGGGGGTTGTTCCCGCCGTAACAAAATTTCAACTTACGCTATAGTTCTGCATCACTTGCGCGTGGGATCCCCATACACGTGCGTGTTTCGGAAAAATCCGAACGCTTGGGGATGGGAGTTGTGCCCGCCCTAACAAAATTTCAGCTTGCGCTATACTTGTGCATCCCTTGCGCGTGGAATTCACCATACACGTGCGTGTTTCGGAGAAAGCCTAACGCTGGGGGATGGGGGTTGTTGCCGCCGTAACAAAATTTCACCTTACGCTATAGTTGTGCATCACTTGCTTGTGGGATTCACCATACACATGCATGTTGCAGAGAAAGCGTAACGCAGGGGGGTGGAGGTTTTTTCCGCTCTAACAAAATTTCAGCTTTCGCTATACTTGTGCATCACTTGCTTGTGGAATTCACCATACACGTTCGTGTTGCGGAGAAAGCCTAACACTGGGGGATGGGGGTTGTTGCCGCCTTAACAAAATTTCAGCTGAGGCTATAGTTGTGCGTCACTTGCTTGTGGGATTCACCATACACATTCGTGTTGCGGAGAAAGCCTAACGCTGGAGGGGGGGGGGGAGGGGCTTGTTCCCGCCCTAACAAAATTTCAGCTTGCGCTATAGTTGTGCATCACTTGCTTGTGGGATTCACCATACACGTTCGTGTTGCGGAGAAAGCCTAACGCTGGGCGATGGGGGTTGTTCCCGCCCTAACAAAATTTAAGCTTAGGCTATAGTTTTGCATTACTTGCTTGTGGGATTCACCATACACGTTCGTGTTGCGGAGAAAGCCTAACGCTGGGCGATGGGGGTTTTTCCCGCCCTAACAAAATTTAAGCTTAGGCTATAGTTTTGCATTACTTGCTTGTGGGATTCACCATACACGTTCGTGTTGCGGAGAAAGCCTAACGCTGGGCGATGGGGCTTGTTCCCGCCCTAACAAAATTTCAGCTTGCGCTATAGTTTTGCATTACTTGCTTGTGGGATTCACCATACACGTTCGTGTTGCGGAGAAAGCCTAACGCTGGGCGATGGGGGTTGTTCCCGCCCTAACAAAATTTAAGCTTAGGCTATAGTTTTGCATTACTTGCTTGTGGGATTCACCATACACGTTCGTGTTGCGGAGAAAGCCTAACGCTGGGCGATGGGGCTTGTTCCCGCCCTAACAAAATTTCAGCTTGCGCTATAGTTTTGCATTACTTGCTTGTGGGATTCACCATACACGTTCGTGTTGCGGAGAAAGCCTAACGCTGGACGATGGGGGTTGTTCCCGCCCTAACAAAATTTCAACTTACGCTATAGTTCTGCATCACTTGCGCGTGGGATCCCCATACACGTGCGTGTTTCGGAAAAATCCGAACGCTTGGGGATGGGAGTTGTGCCCGCCCTAACAAAATTTCAGCTTGCGCTATACTTGTGCATCCCTTGCGCGTGGAATTCACCATACACGTGCGTGTTTCGGAGAAAGCCTAACGCTGGGGGATGGGGGTTGTTGCCGCCGTAACAAAATTTCACCTTACGCTATAGTTGTGCATCACTTGCTTGTGGGATTCACCATACACATGCATGTTGCAGAGAAAGCGTAACGCAGGGGGGTGGAGGTTTTTTCCGCTCTAACAAAATTTCAGCTTGCGCTATACTTGTGCATCACTTGCTTGTGGAATTCACCATACACGTTCGTGTTGCGGAGAAAGCCTAACACTGGGGGATGGGGGTTGTTCCCGCCCTAACAAAATTTAAGCTTAGGCTATAGTTTTGCATTACTTGCTTGTGGGATTCACCATACACATTCGTGTTGCGGAGAAAGCCTAACGCTGGAGGGGGGGGGGGGGAGGGGCTTGTTCCCGCCCTAACAAAATTTCAGCTTGCGCTATAGTTGTGCATCACTTGCTTGTGGGATTCACCATACACGTTCGTGTTGCGGAGAAAGCCTAACGCTGGGCGATGGGGGTTGTTCCCGCCCTAACAAAATTTAAGCTTAGGCTATAGTTTTGCATTACTTGCTTGTGGGATTCACCATACACGTTCGTGTTGCGGAGAAAGCCTAACGCTGGGCGATGGGGGTTGTTCCCGCCCTAACAAAATTTCAGCTAGCGCTATAGTTTTGCATTACTTGCTTGTGGGATTCACCATACACGTTCGTGTTGCGGAGAAAGCCTAACGCTGGGCGATGGGGCTTGTTCCCGCCCTAACAAAATTTCAGCTTGCGCTATAGTTTTGCATTACTTGCTTGTGGGATTCACCATACACGTTCGTGTTGCGGAGAAAGCCTAACGCTGGGCGATGGGGGTTGTTCCCGCCCTAACAAAATTTCAGCTTAGGCTATAGTTTTGCATTACTTGCTTGTGGGATTCACCATACACGTTCGTGTTGCGGAGAAAGCCTAACGCTTGGCGATGGGGGTTGTTCCCGCCCTAACAAAATTTAAGCTTAGGCTATAGTTTTGCATTACTTGCTTGTGGGATTCACCATACACGTTCGTGTTGCGGAGAAAGCCTAACGCTGGGCGATGGGGCTTGTTCCCGCCCTAACAAAATTTCAGCTTGCGCTATAGTTTTGCATTACTTGCTTGTGGGATTCACCATACACGTTCGTGTTGCGGAGAAAGCCTAACGCTAGGCGATGGGGGTTGTTCCCGCCCTAACAAAATTTAAGCTTAGGCTATAGTTTTTCATTACTTGCTTGTGGGATTCACCATACACGTTCGTGTTGCGGAGAAAGCCTAACGCTGGGCGATGGGGGTTGTTCCCGCCCTAACAAAATTTCAGCTTGCGCTATAGTTGTGCATCACTTGCTTGTGGGATTCACCATACACGTTCGTGTTGCGGAGAAAGCTTAACGCTGGGCGATGGGGGTTGTTCCCGCCCTAACAAAATTTAAGCTTAGGCTATAGTTTTGCATTACTTGCTTGTGGGATTCACCATACACGTTCGTGTTGCGGAGAAAGCCTAACGCTGGGCGATGGGGGTTGTTCCCGCCCTAACAAAATTTAAGCTTAGGCTATAGTTTTGCATTACTTGCTTGTGGGATTCACCATACACGTTCGTGTTGCGGAGAAAGCCTAACGCTGGGCGATGGGGGTTGTTCCCGCCCTAACAAAATTTCAGCTTGCGCTATAGTTGTGCATCACTTGCTTGTGGGATTCACCATACACGTTCGTGTTGCGGAGAAAGCCTAACGCTGGGCGATGGGGGTTGTTCCCGCCCTAACAAAATTTCAGCTTGCGCTATAGTTGTGCATCACTTGCTTGTGGGATTCACCATACACGTTCGTGTTGCGGAGAAAGCCTAACGCTGGGCGATGGGGGTTGTTCCCGCCCTAACAAAATTTCAGCTTACGCTATAGTTGTGCATCACTTCCTTGTGGGATTCTCCATACGCATTCGTGTTGCAGAGCAAGCGTAACGCTCGGGCGGGGGGGGGGGGGTTCCCGCCCTAAAAAAGTTTCAGCTTACGCTAGAGTTGTGCATCACATGCGCGTGGGATTCACCATACAAGTGCGTGTTTCGGAAAAAGCCTAACGCTGGGGGAGTGGCGGGTTGTTCCCGCCCTAACAAAATTTCAGCTTGCGCTATAGTTGTGCATCACTTGCGCGTGGGATTCACCATACACGTTCGTGTGGCGGATAAAGCCTAACGCTGGGGGGGTGGGGGGTTGTTCCCGCCCTTACAAAATTTCAGCTTGCGTTATAGTTGTGCATCACTTGCTTGTGGAATTCACCATACACGTTTGTGTTGCGGAGAAAGCCTAACGCTGGGGGATGGGGGTTGTTCCCGCACTAACAAAATTTCAGCTTACGCTATGGTTGTGCATCACTTGCGCGTGGGATTTGCCTTACACGTTCGAGTTGCAGATAAAGCCTAACGCTGTGGGATGGGGGTTGTTCCCGCCCTGACAAAGTTTCACCTGGCGCTATTTTTGTGCATCACTTGCGCGTGGGATTCACCGTACACGTTCATGTTGTGGAGAAAGCATAGTGCTGGGGGGGGAGGAGTTTTCGCCCTTAGAAATTTTCAGCTTACGCTATAGTTGTGCATCACTTGTGCGTGGGGTTCACCATACACGTGCGGGTTTCGGAAAAAGCCTAACGCTGTGGGGGGGGGGGGGGTTGTTCCCAGCCTAACAATAATTCAGCTTGCGCTATAGTTGTGCATCACTTGCGCTTGTGAATCACTATACACGTTCGCGTTGCGGAGAAAGCCTAGCGGTAGGGGGGGGGGGGGGTGTTGATCCCGCCCTAACAAAATTTCAGCTTGCGCTAGAGTTGTGCATCACCTGCTTGTGGGATTCACCATACATGTTCGTGTTGCAGAGAAAGCCTAACGCTGGGGGGTGGGGGAGATTGTTCCCGCCGTAACAAAATTTCCGCTTGCGCTATAGTTGTGCGTCACTTGCGCGTGGGATTCACCATACACGTTCGTGTTGCGGAGAAAGCCTAACGCTGGGGGATGGGGGTTGTTTCCGCACTAACAAAATTTCAGCTTACGCTATGGTTGTGCATCACTTGCGCGTGGGATTTGCCATACACGTTCGAGTTGCAGATAAAGCCTAACGCTGGGGGAGGGGGGTTGTTGCCGCCCTAACACGATTTCAGCTTGCGGTATAGTTTTGCATTACTTGCTTGTGGGATTCACCATACACGTGCGTGTTTCGGAAAAAGCCTAACGCTTGGGAGGGGGATTGTTCCCGCCCTAATGAAATTTCAGCTTGCGCTATAGTTGTGCATCACTTGCGCGTGGGATTCGCCATACACGTTCGTGTTGCGGAGAAAGCCTAACGCTGGGGGATGGGTTTGTGCCCGCCATAACAAAATTTCAGCTTACACTAGAGTTGGGCATCACCTGCTTGTGGGTTTCACCATACACGTTCGTGTTGCGGAGAAAGCCTAACGCTGGGGGGTGGGGGAGATTGTTCCCGCCGTAACAAAATTTCCGCTTGCGCTATAGTTGTGCGTCACTTGCGCGTGGGATTCACCATACACGTTCGTGTTGCGGAGAAAACCTAACGCTGGGGGATGGGGGTTGTTCCCGCACTAACAAAATTTCAGCTTACGCTATGGTTGTGCATCACTTGCGCGTGGGATTTGCCATACACGTTCGAGTTGCAGATAAAGCCTAACGCTGGGGGAGGGGGGTTGTTCCCGCCCTAACAAAATTTCAGCTTAGGCTATAGTTTTGCATTACTTGCTTGTGGGATTCACCATACACGTTCGTGTTGCGGAGAAAGCCTAACGCAGGGGTAAGGGGGTAGTTCCCGCCCTAACGAAATTTCAGCTTACGCTATAGTTGTGCATCACTTGCTTGTGGGATTCACCATACACGTTCGTGGTGCAGAGAAAGCGTAACGCTGGGGGGGGGGGGGGTGTTCCCGCCCTAACAAAATTTCAGCTTACGCTATAGTTGTGCATCACTTGCGCGTGGGATTCACCAAACACGTTTGTGTTGTGGAGGAAACCTAACGCTGGGGGAGGGGGTGTTCCTGCCCAAACAAAATTTCAGCTTGCGCTGTATTTGTGCATCACTTGCGCCTGGGATTCACCATACACGTGCGTGTTTCGGAAAAAGCCTAACGCTGAGAAATGGGGGTTGTTCCCGGGCTAACAAAATTTAAGCTTACGCTATATTTGTGCATCAATTGCTCTTGGGATTCACCATACACATTCGTGTTTCAGAGAAAGTGTAAAGCTTGGGGGAGGGGGGTGTTCCCGCCCTGACAAAATTTCAGCTTACGCTATAGTTGTGAAGCCCTTGCTTGTGGAATTCACCTTACACATTCGTGTTGCAGAGAAAGCGTAACGCTAGGGGGGAGGTTTTTCCCACCCTAACAAAATTTCAGCTTACGCTATAGTTGTGCATCACTTGCGCGTGGGTTTCACCATACACGTTCTAGTTGCAGATAAAACCTAACGCAGGGGGATGGAGGTTGTTTCCACCCTAAAAAAATTTCAGCTTGCGCTATATTGTGCATCACTTGCGCGACGCATTCACCATACACGTGCGTGTTTCGGAAAAAGCCTAACGCTGGGGGAGGGGGGTTGTTGCCGCCCTAACAAAATTTCAGCTTACGCTATAGTTCGGCATCACTTGCGCGTGGGATTCACCGTAAACGTTCGTGTTGTGGAGAAAGCATAACGCTGGTGGGGGGGAGTTTTCGCCCTTAGAAATTTTCAGCTTACGCTATTGTTATGCATCACTTGCTTGTGGGATTCACCATACACGTTCATGGTGCGGAGAAAGCCTAACGCTGGGGGATGGGGGTTGTTCCCGCCCTAACAAAATTTCAGCTAACGCTATAGTTTTGCATCTCTTGCTTGTGGGATTCACCATACACGTTCGTGTTGCGGAGAAAGCCTAACGCAGGGGGAAGCGGGTTGTTCCCGCCCTAACAAAATTTCAGCTTGCGCCATAGTTGTGCAACACTTGCGCGTGGGATTCACCATACACGTGCGTGTTTCGGAAAAAGACTAACGCTGGGGTATGGGGGCTGCTCCTACCCTAAGAAAATTTCAGCGTCCGCTATAGTTGTGCATCACTTGCTTGTGGTATTCACCATACACATTCGTGTTGCAGAGAAAGCGTAACGCTGGGGAGGAGATTGTTCCCGCCCTAACAAAATTTCAGCCTGCGCTTTAGTTGTGCATCCCTTGCGCGTGGGATTCACCATACACATTCGTGTTGCAGAGAAAGCGTAAGGCTGGGGGAGGTTGTTCCCGCCCTAACAAAATTTGCGCTTGGGCTATAGTTGTGCATCACTTGCGCGACGGATTCACCATACACGTTCGTGTTGCGGAGAAAGGATAACGCGGGGGGTGGGGGGTTCTTCCCGCTCTAACAAAATTTCAGCTTACGCTATAGTTGTGCATCACTTGCGCGTGGGATCCCCATACACGTGCGTGTTGCGGAAAAATCCTAACGCTTGGGGATGGGAGTTGTGCCCTGCCTAAGAAAATTTCAGCTTACGCTATAGTTGTGCATCACTTGCATGTGGGATTCACCATACACATTCGTCTTGCAGAGAAAGCATAACGCGGGGGGGGGCTGTTCCCGCCCTAACAAAATTTCAGCTTACGCTATAGTTGTGAATCACTTGCGCGTGGGATTCACCATACACGTTCGAGTTGCAGATAAATCCTAACGCTGGGGGATGGGGGTTGTTCCCGCCCTAACCAATTTTCAGCTTACGCGATTGTTGTGCATCACTTGCTTGTGGGATTCACGATACACATTCGAGTTGCAGATAAAGCCTAACGCTCGGGGGGTGGGGGCTTGTTCCGGCCCTAACAAAGTTTCAGCTGGCGCTATAGTTTTGCATTACTTGCTTGTGGGATTCACCATACACGTTCGTGTTGCGGAGAAAGCCTAACGCTGGGCGATGGGGCTTGTTCCCGCCCTAACAAAATTTCAGCTTGCGCTATAGTTTTGCATTACTTGCTTGTGGGATTCACCATACACGTTCGTGTTGCGGAGAAAGCCTAACGCTGGGCGATGGGGGTTGTTCCCGCCCTAACAAAATTTAAGCTTAGGCTATAGTTTTGCATTACTTGCTTGTGGGATTCACCATAAACGTTCGTGTTGCGGAGAAAGCCTAACGCTTGGCGATGGGGGTTGTTCCCGCCCTAACAAAATTTAAGCTTAGGCTATAGTTTTGCATTACTTGCTTTTGGGATTCACCATACACGTTCGTGTTGCGGAGAAAGCCTAACGCTGGGCGATGGGGCTTGTACCCGCCCTAACAAAATTTCAGCTTGCGCTATAGTTTTGCATTACTTGCTTGTGGGATTCACCATACACGTTCGTGTTGCGGAGAAAGCCTAACGCTGGGCGATGGGGGTTGTTCCCGCCCTAACAAAATTTAAGCTTAGGCTATAGTTTTGCATTACTTGCTTGTGGGATTCACCATACACGTTCGTGTTGCGGAGAAAGCCTAACGCTGGGCGATGGGGGTTGTTCCCGCCCTAACAAAATTTCAGCTTGTGCTATAGTTGTGCATCACTTGCTTGTGGGATTCACCATACACGTTCGTGTTGCGGAGAAAGCCTAACGCTGGGCGATGGGGGTTGTTCCCGCCCTAACAAAATTTAAGCTTAGGCTATAGTTTTGCATTACTTGCTTGTGGGATTCACCATACACGTTCGTGTTGCGGAGAAAGCCTAACGCTGGGCGATGGGGGTTGTTCCCGCCCTAACAAAATTTAAGCTTAGGCTATAGTTTTGCATTACTTGCTTGTGGGATTCACCATACACGTTCGTGTTGCGGAGAAAGCCTAACGCTGGGCGATGGGGGTTGTTCCCGCCCTAACAAAATTTCAGCTTGCGCTATAGTTGTGCATCACTTGCTTGTGGGATTCACCATACACGTTCGTGTTGCGGAGAAAGCCTAACGCTAGGGGGGGGGGTGTTGTTTCCACCCTTACAAAATTTCAGCTTGCGCTATAGTTGTGCATCGCTTGCTTGTGGAATTCACCATAGACGTTCGTGTTGCGGAGAAAGCCTAACGCTGGGGGGGTGGGGGGTTGTTCCTGCCCTAACAAAATTTCAGCTTGCGCTATAGTTGTGCATCTCGTGCGCCTGGGAGTCACCATACACATTCCTGTTGCGGAGATTGCCTAACGCTGGAGGGGGGAGGGGGAGTTTTCGCCCTAACAAAATTTCAGCTTAGGCTATAGTTTTGCATTACTTGCTTGTGGGTTTCACCATACACGTTCGTGTTGCGGAGAAAGCCTAACGCTAGGGGGGGGGTGTTGTTCCCACCCTTACAAAAGTTCAGCTTACGCTATGGCTGTGCATCACTTGCGCGTGGGATTTGCCATAAACGTTCGAGTTGCAGATAAAGCCTAAGGCTGGGGGATGGGGGTTGTTCCCTTCCTAAGAAAGTTTCACCTAGCGCTATTGTTCTTGCATCACTTGCGCGTGGGGACTCACCGTACACGTTCCTGTTGTGGAGGAAGCATAATGCTGGGGGGTGGGGGAGTTTTCACCCTTAGAAATTTTCAGCTTACGCTATAGTTGTGCATCACTTGCGCGTGGGATTCACCATACACGTGCGTACTTCGGAAAAAGCCTAACGCTGGGGGATGGGGGTTGTTCCCGCCCTAACAAAATTTCAGCTTACGCTATAGTTGTGCATCACTTCCTTGTGGGATTCTCCATACACATTCGTGTTGCAGAGCAAGCGTAACGCTCGGGTGGGGGGGGGGGGTTCCCGCCCTAAAAAAGTTTCAGCTTACGCTAGAGTTGTGCATCACATGCGCGTGGGATTCACCATACAAGTGCGTGTTTCGGAAAAAGCCTAACGCTGGGGGAGTGGCGGGTTGTTCCCGCCCTAACAAAATTTCAGCTTGCGCTATAGTTGTGCATCACTTGCGCGTGGGATTCACCATACACGTTCGTGTGGCGGATAAAGCCTAACGCTGGGGGGGGGGGGGGGTGTTCCCGCCCTTACAAAATTTCAGCTTGCGTTATAGTTGTGCATCACTTGCTTGTGGAATTCACCATACACGTTTGTGTTGCGGAGAAAGCCTAACGCTGGGGGATGGGGGTTGTTCCCGCACTAACAAAATTTCAGCTTACGCCATGGTTGTGCATCACTTGCGCGTGGGATTTGCCTTACACGTTCGAGTTGCAGATAAAGCCTAACGCTGTGGGATGGGGGTTGTTCCCGCCCTGACAAAGTTTCACCTGGCGCTATTTTTGTGCATCACTTGCGCGTGGGATTCACCGTATACGTTCGTGTTGTGGAGAAAGCATAGTGCTGGGGGGGGAGGAGTTTTCGCCCTTAGAAATTTTCAGCTTACGCTATAGTTGTGCATCACTTGTGCGTGGGATTCACCATACACGTGCGGGTTTCGGAAAAAGCCTAACGCTGGGGGGGGGGGGGGGTTGTTCCCAGCCTAACAATAATTCAGCTTGCGCTGTAGTTGTGCATCACCTGCTTGTGGGATTCACCATACATGTTCGTGTTGCGGAGAAAGCCTAACGCTGGGGGGTGGGGGAGATTGTTCCCGCCGTAACAAAATTTCCGCTTGCGCTATAGTTGTGCGTCACTTGCGCGTGGGATTCACCATACACGTTCGTGTTGCGGAGAAAGCCTAACGCTGGGGGATGGGGGTTGTTCCCGCACTAACAAAATTTCAGCTTACGCTATGGTTGTGCATCACTTGCGCGTGGGATTTGCCATACACGTTCGAGTTGCAGATAAAGCCTAACGCTGGGGGAGGGGGGTTGTTCCCGCCCTGACAAAATTTCAGCTTAGGCTATAGTTTTGCATTACTTGCTTGTGGGATTCACCATACACGTTCGTGTTGCGAAGAAAGCCTAACGCTAGGGAAGGGGGGGGGGGTGTTGTTCCCACCCTTACAAAATTTCAGCTTGCGGTATAGTTGTGCATCGCTTGCTTGTGGAATTCACCATAGACGTTCGTGTTGCGGAGAAAGCCTAACGCTGGGGGGTGGGGGGTTGTTCCTGCCCTAACAAAATTTCAGCTTGCGCTATAGTTGTGCATCTCGTGCGCCTGGGAGTCACCATACACATTCCTGTTGCGGAGATTGCCTAACGCTGGAGGGGGGAGGGGGAGTTCGCGCCCTAACAAAGTTTCAGCTTGCGCTATTCTTGTGCATGACTTGCGCGTGGGATTCACCGTACACGTTCGTGTTGCGGAGAAAGCCTAGCGCTTGGGGGGGGGATTTCCCGCCCTAACAAAATTTTAGCTTGCGCTATACTTGTGCATCATGCCCAGTTTTTTGCGACCGGCTCATCTTATTTGAAAACAGAACCGGCTTGCTGTGTTTAACCTACTGGCGAGGCGAGGGATAAAGTATTATAATCAGCCGTGCCGAACGATTGGTGTGCCTCACGGCATGAAATCCTCGGACTCTCAAATGCTGGAACTACTGAATCTCTGATCAGAGATTGACTATGTTGCGTTCCAGGCTCAAGTCTTATCACCACCAAAAATCTAATCGCACCTCTTACATGTTTAACTGTCGAATTTCATTGGGTAATCAGGACTTATCCTAGACATGTTCATGAAAAGGACATGGTCAAACGTGCAGAGCCATTTCAATTCGATTAGGACACTGACGTGAACCTTTTCTAAAGGCATGTATCACTTCTGAATTTTTCGATTTCGTTTGCGGGCTGTTTCTAAATAACAGTTATACTAGCACTTGTTTCTTGACAGGAGCAAGAACAACGGATGTTTCATATTTTGCAGCATTGGAGGTCACTTTTTGGTGACGTATGCTGAAAATTTGAGCTGTGTGGTTGCTGATGTGCCCTGAAAACAGTTTCTGAATACTCGCTTTCGCGCTATCTTTTTATGTATTATACACAATATTTAGTTGTTTACCCCCGGTATCCTCAGTAAACTATGCGGGGCATGGTGTTTCTATTTTCTTCGAAGTACGAAGCGATGTTCTGAGTGACGAACGATAAATTTTTATTTTATGTAGGTTCACAACAGCCTTTGTAGAAAGTCACTAATTCAAGCCTTCCGTGGTGTCATACTGCCGCTACTTGAAATGTTTCCTAGACTTCTAACACAACTGCACCACAGCGAATTAATGCGTTCGTGAAATGAGGGACAATATTGAGCGAAATGCGTTGCGAAACTTCTACTTTCATGCTTTTAATGCAAGTGTTGCAGATACTTATACTAAACCATTGTTTTTTCATGTGCTTTAGTGCATCATACGAGATTCGCAGTTTGTTTCTCTGGTGTGCGCGGTGAGCTGAACAAGGCATCTTGATTATATCCGGGGAAAATTAGGGGCATGGATAGGTTAAACACGCGTTTCTCTGTAGAATACGTCCATAGCGTTATTGGTGTGTTTTACGAGTGGTGTAAAACCCGTAATGCTGCGCTGGAATAATTGCGCCTATAGCTGAAATCAAATTTTGCGAACATATGGGGCACACTACGCCAAGTTTATGTGCGATGGTAAATGCATGTGGATAAAATACCGCTTTATAAAAAATCGTAAGCAATATTTCGAAAGTATCACGCAGCTGTTATACCTAGGTTTCCCTATGTCCCAAGAGAACACTGCGTTTCAGTTATTTCGTATTTGAGGGAATGGGCTGCACATTAAGTGCAATATATCGCGAAGTTTTAACGCTTCTGCCTTATTTAGAAGCGTTACGAATGATTGCTGAATCCTCTTTTTTTCTGTTTACTTTTTCATGCAGAAGGTTTGCCCGGTGTCCTCACTGAACTAGAGGAGGCAGCTTCTTTGTGTTTGGTGACTTTAAGGACCAGGTAATGGGTGATGTGTAGGCAAAGTTCAAAGTAGATGTGTAATTGGGCCTTTCGAATAAATCACGTCTGCAAGCACTCTAGAGTGTTATGAGCAAGTCTAACGAGGGGGACAGAATTGAGCCCGCCGCTCTGGCAGAAGTATGAAAGCCACCAAGAATTTAGCGAAAATTGTACCCTGTGGAAACTCTTTGTGCCAAGTTAAATGTGGTGTGATCAAACATAGCCATTGTAAAAAAAATTCTTATTCAAGCGTTAGAGCGTTTGATATGGCCGCTATGAGCGTCCCGACAAAGCTGTCCCGTCCCGTGTCCTGTCCAGTGTCCCGACAAAGCTGTATAGGTTAGAACAGGTTTATATTTCTTGGAAAATGAATGGAGGTCATGGTAAGGGCCATGTGCAACAAACGTTTTACATTGCAAAAGGATGGATGCGTCAGCTAGTCGGAAACGCATTGTGAGAAATACTTAGAGCGATATGAACACACAGGACGTAGAAAAGGAAGACACACCACACGCGAGCGGTGGTGTGTGTTCGTTTTTTACGTCCTGTGTGTTTATATCGCTCTAAGTTTTTCTAATAGAATTTTTCCATTCCTCGTCTAGTTAGAAGCATTGCAAATAACTACTGAGCCGTCGTCCTTTTTCCTCTATTTCCATGCGTCATAAGACGTTCATAGTTGGTTTCAGCGATGACCTCGGTGAACTAAGCGAGACACTTTATATTTGCGAAAATAAAGGGAGCGTTATGGGCAATAAGTAGGTATAAACTTCAAAGTCAGGGGACAAATGATGTCATTAGCCCTGAATTGCGCATGCAAGTGATCGGGAGCTTTATGAATGTGGTTTATGAACAAAGCAGAATTTATCCCACTGCCCAGGGAGATCTGTGAACTCAACCGATATTTAATCTAGCGAAAATTGGGTGTGCGTGTGTGGGGAGCAGGGACAACATGGTAAATGTTATGGCAAAATAACATGTGTGTTGATGAATTAGTGCCTTTCTTAAAAAAAATTACTAACAAGAAGAGCTGAAAGCATTACATGCGGGCAAGGTTTAAAACGGAACAGTCATACGCACGCAACTTTTTGAAGTATGCGATGCAGGGAACTCAAACATTTATTGCAACAGCACTCAAAAGAACCAGCTTCGCTGGAGATTGCATTGTAATTCTACAAAGCCGCACACGACTGCTGTCTTTTTTCTTGTCTCCATTGAAAATCATTTGTTTCGGCTGTACTTTTTTGTGTAAAACCTTGACAATACTATTACCTTAACTAGCGATACATTTGGTCTCTAAATTTAAACGCCAAATACAATATTTTGTTTAATTAATGAAATTGTTCGTAGCATGTGTGCATTCTTTATGTGTGCTCTACTGCTGCTACTGGGCGAGATGCGGGACCTCTGCCAGGCACTTATAGCCTTTTGTCCCTGCATCACCTTGAGATTTTATGCAGCTTGACGAAATAAATACGAATTCAAATAATTTTTGGGACGCCATTAATAAATAGGTCTCTACCTGACGGACGAGTGCCCAGGCTTATTCCCCTAATGTAATATTAATTCCCCACCTCTCTCTCTCTCTCTCACTCTCTCTCTCTCTCTCTTTCTATATATATATATATATATATATATATATATATGTATATATATATATATATATATATTCTGGAACTTGGCTCCGTGGCTGTGACACGTATATTGGACGCGCATGCGTGGTCTCCTCGGCCGAGCCCTGTCAACAATGGTACCGACGATCTACCGCAGAACGAGGGAGCGCCTACGTGGCAAGCGGTACCAACTTTGGCGGATGACGGAATCATCACCTGGCAACGCGGGCAATGCACCGGCACGAACATCGGATCCGGCGCGGGATATAAAAGCCCGCCACAACTGCTCTCTGCTGGGCACGACGCCGCTACGACAATGGGACGCTCACCGCTTCTATTGTTACAGGTTAGTTACCTGGACAATACCAGCGGCTTTAAGTGCAGTAATTGCTGTCAAATAGCGGTGTCGTGCCCAATTGAGCTCTATGACAGTGTCAAACGCGCACTGTGCTGCTTTGTGCGACTTCATGCTTCTTTCTGTGTCTCGTTGCGATTGATGCTGTCTGGGGATGCCGAACTTAATCCTGGACCTGAAGATTCTGTGTTAGACATTGTACGCAGGATAGAAGCAGGCCAAACTGCAATTTTGGTGGAACTTAAGGGGATAAAAGAGAAGCAGGACGTCACAGACGTTGAGGTGAAATGCCTTAAGGACAGAGTCGCCACTCTCGAGTCCACCCTTAGCCTACGTGAAACCTTTGAGACAGAGACTCCTGACAGCATCCAGTCATTTTCACGCCAGTTAAAAACCATAACTTCAAGGTGCGAGGACGCCGAAAACAGACTACGTAGGTCAAATTTACTTTTTTTTTGGCATGAGCGATGAGTCCGGTGAAGATTGGACGACTTCAGAACAAAAAGTCATCAAACTCTGCGCTGAAAGGCTGGAGCTTACTTTATCAAGCGACCAGTTTGAACGAGTGCACAGAATTGGTCGATTCGCTCATGACAAATGCAGGCCAATAATCGCTAAGCTTGTCACATTTAAAGACAAACAGAACATTTTGGCTTCTGCAAGGAAGCTAAAAGGCTCCCGCTTATCTGTCCGCGAGGATTTCGCGCCAAGCACTCGCTTAGCAAGAAAAAAACTGCTAGAATATGCAAGAGCACAGGACAAGCCGTGCAAACTTTCACTTGACAAGATGCGCATTAACAACAAGGAATACATGTACGATGTTGATAGAGACACCGTCGTATTATGTAGCAGATAGCTAAAGAAACCTACGGGTGCACAGATCCCTAAACTGCCCCCTTATACTGACTCATCTCGCTTGCTCACAATATCGTACACTAACATACGCAGCATACTAAATAAGCGCGATATATTTTGTTCCTTTATAGAAGATAGCAATCCCGACATTTTGGCTCTAACAGAAACATGGCTGCACGACGATGTTTCAGATAGTGAAACTTTTATAGAAAGTGACATATTCAGCATTTATCGGCATGACCGCAATGATAAAAAGGGCGGTGGTGTCTTGCTTGCAATAAATAAAAGGATTTCTTCTTATGAAGTTGACACCTCATCATCACTTGAGATTATCTGGGCTGCCTGTCAAACCATTTGTGGAAACATATTAGTTGGTGTCTGTTATCGCCCCCCTGAATTGTCCCTTCCATTTGTTGATAAACTACGCGAAAGCATTGTTACTGCCATGCGGAAATGTTCAACTAGTTATGTTTATCTGCTTGGCGATTTCAATTTTCCCCAAATCAATTGGCCATGCTTGTCATCGTCGTGCAAGCACGCAACCGATTTCATTGAACTAACCTTGGACTTAAATCTTTCTCAGGTAATCAATCAACCCACCCGTGACAACAACCTTTTAGATTTGGCACTAACTACCGCACCTGAAACCGTGTGTCCTGTGCTAATTTCTGATGGTTTTAGTGACCATAAGCTGCTTCAGCTGACGCTCCGAATACCCATGTTATTTACTGGGTTTCAATATAAAAAAATTCGGGATTACAACAAAGCTAACTACGTTTCCATCAACACTGAACTTCAGTTATTTCTCAGTGATTCATTCTTGCCGTCTTTTTTCCCAACGTTCCGTTAACGAAAACTGGGTACAAACTTTGTACAAATACAAAGACAAATTACTCGCTCTTGCAGACAAATATATTCCGTACGTTTCGGCAGCGAACGACAAGTCTAAACAATGGTTCAATCAAAAACTTCGAACACTACGTAATAAAGAAAACGTCTGTACCGCAATGCTATAAATCGTGCAAGCGAGTCCTCATGGAGCAAGTACAAACGTTTCCTTAGTGAGTACACTTTAGCCTAACGCACTTCTAAAGACAAGTACTTCGCTCACGACTTACCTTCTCTCCTGAAGACTAATCCGCGAAAATTTTGGCAAACGTTAACACCCGGTCACACTTCTGATATTTCTCTGCTAGACGACAAACAACAACCTCTTTCAGACGGGGAATGTTCATCACTATTTAATGCATATTTTTCTTCTGTTTTTACAAGGGAAGACCATTCCGATATTCCAGTGGTTCCGGATTACGATTACCCATTTATGGCACCCATAAATATCTCAACTGAAGGCATTGTTAGCCTCATTAACGGACTTAAAACCACATCTGCCTGTGGTATTGACAATATTAACACTAAGCTATAAAAAACACAGTATCTACTTCAAGTATCATTCTGTATCATATCTTCAAGCCGTCCTTGTCGTCTGGTGTCTTGCCCGTTGACTGGAAGATTGCGAAGGTTGTCCCCATTTTTAAAACTGGAGATAGACATAGGCCTGAAAACTATCGCCCAATATCGCTAACATCTGTGTCATGCAAACTATTCGAACACACAATCGCCTCGCACATTTACGGGCACCTAGAAAAAAATAACTTTTTCTTTCAGAAACAGCATGGCTTCAGGAAAGGTCTATCTTGTGAAACACAGTTACTAGAGTTTACCACCGATTTACACAGCAGTATGAACAGTCAACAAATAGACGCCATTTTCCTGGACTTTTCAAAAGCATTTGATCGCGTTGCCCATTGCCGGCTCATTTCTAAAATATCTCATCTAGGTATCGACTCACTAACCCTTTCTTGGCTTAGAAACATTTTATCGCTTCGTCGTCAATTTACCGTTGTTAACGATTGTCCTTCTCCTATCACTGAGGTCACCTCTGGTGTACCACAGGGGAGTGTGTTGGGGCCTCTGCTTTTCCTAATATTTACTAACGACCTACCTTCAAACATTTCCTCCTGCATACGACTGTTCGCCGACGATTGCGTTGTTTACCGACCAATTAATTCCATTAACGACCATACCGCCTTGCAGCATGACCTTCACATTATTACCGACAGGTGTAATTCTTGGAAAATGTCTCTTAACCCTTCCGAATTTAATAATATATCGTTCTCACGCAAGCGCACTAGCTCCATATTCACATACACCATAAATAACACGAATCTGTCACGTACCACTACCTACAAATACCTTGGTGTAAACCTGACTAGTAACCTTTCTTGGTCTCCACATATCACTACAATTTGCGCAACCGCATCTAAAACCCTTGGCTTTCTGAGGCGCAACTTAGCGTAAATTAGCATACCTGACATTCGTACGCCCGCAATTAGAATTTGCATCCGCTGTGTGGTCACCACACCAAGAATACTTAATAACCATGCTGGAACGCATCCAGAACAGGGCTGCCCGATATATAACTCGGAATTTTGATCGAAAGTCAAGTATAACGCAGATCAAGCTCGATATTTCTTTACAGCCCCTAGACATCCGCCGCAAGATTGCTTAGCTCTGTCTATTTCACAAATATGTTCATTCTGATAAACCATGCATATTACCCATTGAAACCCCCGTCCGTACGTCCTCGAGATTACATAATCATTTTAGCTTCAAGCGCATTTTCGGTAAAACCACTGCTTTCAATTTATCTGCTGTACCTCGTGCCATATCCCACTGGAATGGTCTTCCCGATGATATCGTCACGATAACTGATTGTAAAATATTTCGTGAACGCCTGTGCGGACTTTTTACATAATCTCCTTTCTTTTATATATCTGCTATGCTTGATCATGCTATGCTTTGTTTTGTTTTTTAGTTCGCCACTGTACAGTTGTCTTAGGTTTATTTTTGAGTTGTTTCCATTGTACTTAACAGTTCTTTGTTACATTGCCCCCCTTACTCAATGCCCGACAGGGCCTGTAAGGTGTTTTTTAAATATATATATATATATATATATGTGTGTGTGTTTATATGGATTGGAGAGACTTGGATTGGGGGGGGGGGGGGGAGAATTGGGGATAAGAGTTAATGGAGAATGGCTTAGTAACTTGAGATTCGCTGATGATATTGCCTTGCTTAGTAACTCAGGGGACCAATTGCAAGGCATGCTCGCTGACCTGGAGAGGCAAAGCAGAAGGTTGAGTCTCAAAATTAATCTGCAGAAAACTAAAGTAATGTTTAACAGTCTCGGGAAGAGAACAGCAGTTTACGATAGGTAGCGAGGCACTGGAAGTGGTAAGGCAATACATCTACTTAGGGTAGGCAGTGACCGGGGATCAGGATCATGAGACTGAAATAATCAGAAGAATACGAATGGACTGGAGTGCGTTTGGCAGGCATTCTCAGATCATGAACAGCAGGTTGCCATTATCCCTCAAGCGAAAAGTGTATAACAGCTGTGCCTTACCAGTACTCACGTATGGTGCAGAAAACTGGAGGCTTACGAAAAGGGTTCTACTTAAATTGCGGACGGCGCAACGAGCTATGGAATGAAGAATGATGGGTGTAACGTTAAGGGATAAGAAAAGAGCAGATTGGGTGAGGGAACAAACGCGAGTTAATGACATCTTAGTTGAAATCAAGAAAAAGAAATGGGCATGGGTAGGACATGTAATGAGGAGGGAAGATAACCGATGGTCATTAAGGGTTACGGACTGGATTCCAAGGGAAGGGAAGCGTAGCAGGGGGCGGCAGAAAGATAGGTGGGCGGATGAGATTAAGAAGTGTGCAGGGACGACATGGCCACAATTTGTACGTGACCGGGGTAGTTGGAGAAGTATGGGAGAGGCCTTTGTCTGCAGTGGGCTTAACCAGGCTGATGATATATATATATATATATATATATATGTGTGTGTGTGTGTGTATATATGCCCCGCGCCCCACTCGAGAAGTAGTTCGTACGCCACTGCGAGGAGTGGGCATACACGTTGCTGGTTGAAGCAAACAGGTGCATTCGTGGCTATAATGCTGTAAGCACCAAAAGCGATTGAGGATCCAATTCACAAAGCCTGTAGTTCGTAATAACTGCTTTGCATTGGCTGACAGCCTTAGCTGATGTATGTTACACGAGTATGTTTGACCGGAGTCTTTTCATGCGAAAGCTCTGGCGTACGAAATGCTTTGCGAATGAGAACCAGTGATCACTGGTAGAAGGAACACAAGACTGCAGTGGAAACCTTGGAAACAGATATATTTATTTCGAGCAATAGAGCCCCGGAGTGCTTACCCCCGCCATTCTAGGACGCTTACCCTGCACCCGAGAAAGCGAATGGCAGCGCCGCCCCTCGACTGAGGTGGTCACTGCCCTTCGTTGACGCTCCGCCACTGAAATTCTCGGGAAGACGCAGTGTCTTTTTCAGACCAGGAGTGGCGCTGCGCTCAACTCGACGGGATGGGGGAAGAACTTCGAGTCGTTGATCGCTTTAGAGCACGGGGGTTTAGTTGCGTGATCGGCTGGCTCGTTCGAGAAGCCACGCAAAGCAGCCCGTGCCGCCAGGGAATAAATTAGTCGGGGCCGACTCCTCCTCGCATTGCTCTAGACGCTGGAAGGAGCGACCCATAGCGTTGATATGTACATTCGCACCCGGCAGTTCCTGCGCATGAGGAACACTGAAACAGTCTGGAAGAGCGTGCCATAACGACAAACCCGCGCGCATGACACATGGCCGTCCCTGCGCGGACTGCGATACACGCACTCTATACGTAAAGAAAGAACCTCCCACGAAGATAGGGGAAGGAAGCCCTGATTAATGCGCCGAATTGTGCGTGTTGGTATATATTTAAAAAGGCGGCCGCGCCAAATATACACGGATGGAGACGAGACGACAAGGACTCGGCGCTCGTCCTTGTCTCCGTCCGTGCCTCTCTTGCGCGGCCGCCTTCTCAGAAAGAAGCCCTCAAGGCGAAAAATTTATGCTCCTCCGAAGCGAGCCAGACGACTTAAGTTGAAAGCGAGACACGAGAAAAAGTTAAAGGAACAAATATCGCGGAATAGGCGATCGGGAGTTTTACCGTTTATGATTTTTTTTTCTAGGACTAAACGTTTAGATTCAGATATCCTGAGGTGCGCTGAACACACAGAGAACCACTGCGGGCGGGTGTCCTCAGATTTTCAATGTTCAGCGCGCACAGCCATAGAAAGGAGTGCTCGCCGGCGTACTTGCGCGAGTGCACTTGAGAACAAACGTCAAGGAACCAAACTTGGTCTTCCTTCCCCGGAAAGAAAAAGAACGCGCGCGCAAAGTAAAGCTTACTGGCGCTAACTGGATCTAGTAATGGCGGAGACGCCGTGCTCGCTGTCATTGCCTCGGTTCGGGTGCCCCGCGATGACCGAAAGCTGCACGACGAAATCTGGTTACCCCCAGCGCAGTTTACACTCAGTGCCCGACACTGAACCATTAGTCGATGCCTCCCATTGCTTTCTGTGTGGAAGTTCAATGACAAGGTCTCAAAAATAACGCACCAGACTAGACCGACACTCGCAATCTGTGACAAAATTCTCGCCCGCTTTAGTTCGTCACGGTGAAAGTAAAACGAGTGACGGCATTCCCTGCGCGTTCTTGCGCACAAAGGCTGTGAAAGCACCTTCGTAATGCATTTGGGCACCCGCATCTTCAACTCGATACAATACACGAGAAAACGTCTCAAGACAGGATAAACGCTTCCAGCGTTGACGGTCGCGCACAGTTATACCAACCACAGGACGCACGTCTCTCGTTACGTCGCTCGGCCACCGGTGTCCGAGTAACGAGCACGCCACTGCATTTCAGCTCCGAACCGACACTTCTCCCAGTTCCGCGCGTCCTCGTATGTCACGGCACAGCACGCGGCTCGAGAGCCGAAGCCACAGTTCGCGCACTGGCCGCGTTCCACCACTCCGTTCACAGCGTTCACCGGAGGCCACAGGCAGCACCGGCGCAGTTGCCGCACGGGTCCAGGCCTCGGTTGAGCGAGGTGGCCGGGTTCGAGCACTCCCGGCGGGGCCCCGGCAGGGCGTTGGGTCACGTCACCTGTCCCATGGGCAGGGCCTGGTGCGCGCACAGGCAGTACAGCATGCCGCAGCCGGAACAGGCGGGACCGGCGGACACCGCGCCGCTGCTCACAGGGTTCACTGCGCCAGAGGGAGCCACCGGTCAGCGCAATGGCTCGCTATTATTTAAGGAAGCCCCATAAGCACTTTCGCTAGTTTCACTATGATGTCCTCCGGGGACACTTTTGTAAAAGTACTACCAAATTCTTTTTATCGTAGTTCTATTCTCACTACTAGCTTTTGCGGGTTTCCACAGAGCTTCATTACTTACTAACACAGCCGCGTTCCTACAGATGAAAGCCGCCACTGGCAGGCTTTCATTAAGTTGACATACGTGTCCGAAAACCGTACTTTTTGCAGTGAAGCTGTATATGGCTAGCCCACTCGTCGGTCCGTCCGTCCGTACGTGTGTATCCTGCACGCTGAAAACTCCCCCAGCGCAACCCCATGCTTATGCGCGAACTGAATAAATAAATAAAAAAGTCGTGGCAGTCACTCTGAATGTTATCATCTTTGGTTTATGTATAAAGTGCATTGCCACTTCCGAGTGATGTTATCAGTCGAGGGTGTTCGCTCTGAATGTTATCCTCTTATCGAGCATGTTACGACGCCTGACATTCATGGCAATATCGAAAACGTGGGATGGCGGCGCTCCTTCGCTCCCATTGGATGGTTGAAAAGCATCATAAAACGCAATAGTGTGCGCACCAATCGCTGACGTTAACGTCGACCTAGCGCGGCCCAACGGCAAGTGTATTGCATGCTTCCTGTTGGAACACTTTGGAATCAATTTGCGACAACGCGTCACAAGTGCATAGATTTAACCTTTGGCAAGAACTTGTCTAGCAGAGCAGTACAACCAATCGCGGTGTACCACAGCTACCATAAAGCTATGGTCACTGTGGCAACGGATGAGACAAAAGAAAGACGAATAAAGACCACGAAGTTTCGTATATGTGTCTTTATTTAGCCATTATAGCAATCCTATAGCAATCAATATAAATCAATATAGTTGTCAATATAGTCATCCCAATACAGCTTCACAATCCTCCTTCACAATGGAAGGGCGCTGGTTTTTAAAAATAAATTTTCAGATTTTGGATGCATTACGTTCAACATTCTGGTTTCCATTGCGAAGAAAATTCAAGCGTTTCTCTAACCAAAAGACTGCGATCACTTATTCTAATTCAGGCGTGGGAGCTGTAGGGACTTACTTTTTCCATTCGTGCTCGACCTATGATCGCAGCCACAAGTTTTGTCGAAGTGGCGAGTTGTACTCGTGTAAGCACAAGCAAGCACTAGCCATGGTTTAGCCGGCAGCAGCTCATTCTCCAATTTTCACGAGAGGTCAGGCGAATGTATTGCTTCTTACATTAGGCTGACATATAAAAAGCCGTTGTTTTGCTGTGTTCAAAGCAAAAGCCAAAATGCGCCTGAGTCTCTTAACAGCGAGATTTGATAGCCTGTGCCCGAAAACAAGATTTGCTTCATGGACTGTTCTGGAGATATGGCCACTTCTATAGCCATGCTGTAGCTAAACAAGGGTGACAATGACTGAGGAAAATTTACAGGAAGCTCGAAGGGGTCCTGAGGGTATAACCTATGCAGAAGAATAATTTTCAAGTTTTACTCTTCTAGTCTACGTAGACTAGTCCACCTTCTGGGCAAATTTCATGCATATTGATCATCAGCAGTGGTCTTAAGAATGCGCAGAAATTTTGAACTTCGTTTTTCTCACTCTTACGCTGCTTTTGCTTCCTGTGCACAAACATTCTCGTACCTAATATGACTTATTCTTGGCCAAATTTTGCATTACCTGGACAAGGATTCACAGACTGCAGGTATCTAGTCTTTATTGTAATATGCTTCAATTTTGGTCGCGTGCAATATAGCAAGTCAATCATCAGTGTTCTCTATAATCGACATTTACAACATTTTTCTTTGGGTAATAGAGCAAGAAGAAAATAATTTTCGAACTTACATGAAATGAATCGTATAAAGAAGCATTACAGGCTATTTTATAACACTCTCCAAGGTGTAATATAAGGCCCGAATCTTCCACAGGTTACCCTACTTTTCGCGCTTTCTGGGCCCACAGAAGACAAAAATTGATCAGATATTAAAAAAAAAACTATAAGCATAGTAGAAAATAGGAGCATAAGCTCTATATCCTGCATAAATATTATCCAGTTAGCTTTATTATTATCGAAAATACATCTCTGAGGCGCATCTCCACTGAAAAGCCGCACCGAGTACCTTCACGTGCCTAACGGCGAAAGAACGAAATTCAGGTGTCCTCGAACGAATAAGTTAACTAAGCATTCTGTGAAGGGGTGAATAAGTGATTTATTCTTTTTTAACTACAAGCTCACAGAAGTTGACAAAGCAGACGGTATTACGGTACGGGAAACAATGTTTATAAGGTTAAATTTGCGGTAAGTGCGCGTAGCGTTATTAGACTGAAACCAGGGCTAATATCAATCCAAGTGCAACATTGATGCCAACGCACTGAGCATCCGATGCACACGACCTCGAAACTGCTTCAGGGCCAGACAAGGAGCGAGGTGCTAATGGCCCCTGTCTCAGCGGCTGGGCAAGCAGCCCCGTTCCTTCCAAATTCGACGCCGGGCTATTGGACCCACCTGCACACATATTTCTTATACCTGATGGCTTCCCTTACGGAAGCCATCGTTTATAAAAGGACATGCATTCTTAAAGCACGCTTCTCCCGACGACGGCTCTAATTGTGGAGGCATCAACGCCTATTTTCGGTCGAGCATGCTTCCAGTACAAGGGAATTGCGATGGCCTCGAGTGCAAAGAAATCTGCCTGTGATACGGGCCGTATTTGATTCGCAGAATACCGGGATCGTTGTAAGTGGGCGTGCAGCCCTATCCAAAGCTAGGAAACAGATGTGAACATTGGAGATGACGTTTCAAGGTGCCCTCTAAGGTCGCTGGCTGCCAGTTTCAGCGGCCAGTGTAACATTCGTCAACCGGCTAAGCAGTCAACATGTGGGAAAACTGGCACCTACGCTTTAGCAGTGCATACTCGGCCGCAACAGTTTGCTGTCAGCGCACTCGGTGACTTCTGCGCGGCAACCGAACCGGTCCGCATTCACCGGCACTTGTTCTCGTTAGCACAAGCTTTCATAAGCGCATATTCCCAGTTGTTGCTACTGGTACTCGCCGTCACCGACGCTATATAGCCCACGCTCACTACCTTTTTCACTGCAGTGAAGCGGAATGACCGGCGCTGCTGCCACATCGGTAGTCGTCCGGGAGGCGCGAGCTCGAGATTGCCTGGGCCGCTCTGGTTGAGACGCTGCCAACGCTGCTCTCTTGTCCTGTCCTTTGTCCGCATTACATTTTTACATTTTTGTGGACGTGCTGTGGTACCCCCTCCCCCCCTTGAATTACGCAGCAGGACTCTGCCGCTCGTGTCATGCCTTTCGGGCTTTGCAACGCCCCAGCAACATTTGAGCGTCTGACGGACAACCTTTCGCGTGGTCTCAAGTGAGAAACGTGCCTCTGCTACATAGATGATGTGGTTATGTTTTCACCCGATTTTCCCACCCATCTCTGTAGGCTAGAGGAAGTGTTACAGAACCTAACTGGTGCCGGCCTTCAGTTAAATAAGAAAAAAATGCCGCTTGGGCGCAAGTCGGCTAACCAGCCTTGGACATGTGGAATCTGAAAATGACATCCTGCCTGATGCCGTCAAGCTCAGTGCAGTTGCTGATGTTGCAATATCTTCCACCATAAAAGAACTTCGCAGCTTCCTTGGCCTCTGTTCTTACTTTCGCCGCTTCATTAGGAATTTTGCGTCCATCACCGCCTGAATGAGCCTCTACGGAGCGAATCAAACAATAACGCCTGGTCGCCCGCCTGTGACGATGCTTTCCAAGAGTTACGTCCTCTACTAACCTTCCCGCCAATGCTGCGCCACTTCGATCCTACAGCCCCGACCGAAGTACACACCGACGCCAGCGGTGTTGGACTTGGCGTTGTGCTTGCACAGCGCAAATCTGGCTACGACGAGTACGTCGTTGCATCCGCAAGCCGTACCCTCAGCAAAGCACAGATAAATTATTCCGTTATGAAAAAGGAATGTTTGGCCATCATATGAGCACTTGGTAAATTTAGTCCTTACCTCTATGGCCATACCTTCGACTTAGTTACAGACCGCCATGCGCTTTGTTGGCTGTCCACGTTGAAGCACCCCTCAGGCCGATTAGCTCGCTGGGCTTTGCGTTGCAAGATTTCAACATGCGCTTCGTCTACAGGTCTGGCCGCCGCCAAATCAATGCCGAAGCACTTTTACATTCGCCTGTGTCAACCTAAGGCACTGCTTGCCTGTCTGCCGTTGACAAAGTACGTTCGTTCCCAGCAGGCTGCGACATGGCTTAGGAACAACGCAAGGATGCCCGGATTGGCGCTTTTCTTCGCTTCCTTTCAAACCCATCGACTCTCGAGTTTTCAACCATCAAGCTTCGTCCATCGAAATGCGGGATGGCCTTCTCTCTCGCCAGAACTACCTGTCTGATGGCTGAAAGTGGCTGCTGGTCATACGTGGACATCTTGGTGGTGAAATATGTTTTGTCTTCCACGCTGACGTGTGTGGATGCGGGTGTCTTCAAAACGCACGCCCGACTTTGCTTCAGGTTTTATTGCCGTGGTATGTACGCTTTTGTGTGTAGATACATTCTACTGTGTCCTCAGTGCCAATGCAGCAAGGTTCCTGCTCAGCTTGTCTCTGGTCAACTCCTGCCAATTCCGGGCCCTACCAGGCCCTTCGATCGCATAGGCATTGACATGTACGGACCCCTTCCGAGTACGGCTTCCAGAAACCGCTGGATAGTCGTCGCCATCAATTATTTGACACGATACGCAGAAACCACCGCTCTTCCAGCTGCCATAGCCCGTGATATAGCATCCTTCCTCCTACGAAACTTCATTCTCCGTCACGGCGCACCCGGCGAACTTTTGAGTGATCGAGGACGTGTGTTACTCTCCGAAGTCGTAAACGGTCTCCTTGCAGAATGTCGTCTCGTTCACCGCACCACCACCGCCTACGATCCTCAAACTAATGGTTTGACGGAAAGATTCAACCGAAGTCTCGGCGACATGCTCTACAAATATTTCGCCTCTGATCACACTGATTGGGACCTTATTTTCCCGTTCATTATGTACGCCTACAATACTGCACCACAGGCGACCACAGGTTTTGCCTTATTCTTCATCTTGTATGGCCGCTAAGATTCGACCACACTCGACACCATCCTTCCGTACTGACCCGACTCACCCGAGTGCACGCCCATCTCGGAAGCTGACCGCCGCACCGAGGAATGCCGTCTGCTTGCCCGTTCCGCCACAATCGTCGAACAAAGGCCACAAAACTTTCGACGTGACGATCACCATCCGCCTTGTAACTTTCTTCCAGAGTTCCTTGTGTGGCTTTGGGTCCTAGCTGTTCCTGTTAGCCTGTTTTCCAAGTTCGCCCCCAAATTTCACAGACTCTACCGTGTTGTAGCGCAGACATCGCCTGTGTATATATCGTTGAGGCTGCTACGCCATCTAGGGACTAACGCTGTTGTAGTCACGAAACCTTTCAAGTACAGCGTCTTAATCCGTATTACGACCCATTCATACTATGATCATCATGACTCACTAGGATGGCTCCTTTTTCGATGAAGGGTGATTGTCGTGAAGAGGAATGCTGCGCGCTGCATCCACATCACCAGTCGTCCGGGAGGCGCGAGCTCGAGATTGCCTGGGCTGCTCTCGTTGAGACGTTTCCAACGTGGCCTGCTGCTCTTTTGTCCTGTCCTTTGTTCCCACTAGAGCACTCCTTTTATGTGTAGGCATTACAAACACTGAACTACAGGCAGCCATGTCGCAGTCACTTGCTGACCGAGCTGTAAGAGCGCTCAGCCTAAGCCCTGCAACGTTCCGCCATAGGGTAAAATCCCTGATCACCGTAAAAAACACATCGCCTACCCAACGAACATGTTGTTACGGGGGTAAAAAGTGCTGCCTAGTACGGTAACCCCGATTCTGTGCGAAAAATCACTCCCCGTTAGAATTCCTCGCTACCAGTGCCTTCATGGCACCTTTTATACAAGACCACGTCACATCGCCACCATAGTGCGTCGGAGCAGCCCTAACTTGAGCAACCTGCCGGGCTGAGACTTCGTGATGAAATTTTGGCCATTGCAAAATCGCCAACTGCAAAGTACGAAGCTTGTGCCACGTAAGCTTGCCATTGCGACAATCCTGACGGCTAGTGCGGCAACGTTGGATTGAAGTGGCAGTGCGCATCGCGTCATTGAATGGTGGCATACCTTACCAGCGCACTACACCCCAAGAAGACTTGAGTGCGAACCTCTCGCCAGTAGCCTACTGGATCTCCAAGCCGATGCTCCGATTCTATGCTTCGTGAAGGCTATATAGTATCACGCCAACATTGCGCGTGTAATAGTGTCTGCCAGTATGGTTTTGTTTTTATATGGAAGTGGGCTGCTTAATGCATAGCAAAAAAAAATCTATGAATGGTTACAACTACTCATCGTGCAGGAAGTACACTAAGGCTTTCCAATGGCCATCACACTAAATCAATTTTTTTGAAGTCAGCACGCCCGGTCGCTACAGAGGTCAGACCACTTATAAAGGTCTCTCGAATGTGTCACACGACATATCCAGTGTGGGCGCTCAGCCAGCATTGGTAGTACATGCATGGATTTCTTTCTAAACTTCATCCTTCAGTCTTCCAGTGCCCTCGCGGCTCCTTATACCAATGCCTTTGTGGCTACTTATATGAAATTTGTTGCACCTGAGTTGAGCTTTAGAGCAAGACCTGTTTTTGTACCACGGTCTCTGGTTTTTGCGCCAGCCTGTCATCACGCTTCCCTCCCACAACTAAACCCTCTGGTCCTCCTTTGTGTCTAGTTCAACGCGAAGTGAACCTCACCAAACAAGAAACCAGAAAAAATCTGAGCTGTCTTTACTTGCTCTTAACTACCTATCTGTGCTCCTTTTGCTCAAGATAAATTGACCATGTCCGGATTTGTACTGCTGGCTCAGGCGCTCTCGATAGCATTCATGCCATAGAAATATATTGTTGCGTGTTTTCAAAACCTTTGTGGCAAATATTGCCTTATTATGTGGCAGCTGCGAAGAAAAATGACGGTCGTCTGACGTGTAGGCTCACAAGCTCAGCTGACAACTACGACACCACAGCACGGCGCTGGGGTGCGTTCACGCTTGCATTTGGAAAGAATGTAGCAGTCAGATTGAGGGTTATTTACATGTGTAGTGTGCACCCGAATAAAGAAAATAATGAGTGAAGTTTTCGGTCGAGCGGGATTAAACCAACTAATTAAAATTTTCAAGCTAATCAACGAGTGTGCACGGGGCCACACCCAAAGCACTCAGTGGGAAGCAGCCGAGCAAAAAAGCTCTCTCCTTTCCGACACGAATCGTGGTCTACAGTGTCGTGGGCACGGACGGTCGATCGAACTAAAGAGCCTTTGTGTCGCAGCCTTGCCGCACTTAGCCGAACAATTAGCGCTCGGAAACAACACGTGCGGCTGAAGTGCACGAGCATGCATGCGGAAACGCGAGCAGCAGGCACACCTTTCTTGGCCTGGTTGTTGAAATACTTCTTCTGGCGGGCACGCGAATTCTGGAACCAGACCTGGGTGACACGCTTGCTGAGGCCCGTGATCTGGGCGATGCGCTCCAGGTCCTGTCCGTCCGGGTTGGAGTCCAGGTTGAAGTTGGCCTGCAGCACCTGCAGCTGCTCCTCGGTGAAGGTGGTCCGCACGCGCTTCGTCTTGGCCTTGGAGCCGCCGCCTCCCCCGCCGCCGCCCGAGCTTCCCGAGCCGCACTCCTGCTCGCTGTTTTCTGCGATGCAACCACACAGGTGACGCTGCGCGCCTCTCACCGCGTCAACGCATTCGTCGGGTTACGCGCGGCGGCACCTTTCACGTCGCAGGTTCAGAGCTAGGCGCTGGCTACGTGGAAGGCAATTCACGGAGTTTAAGTATGGAACGAGCTACATTCTTCAGGGAAAAAACAACAACGTAGGAATGCTTTAATTCGTATATTCAAACAGTTGATATGCATTAGGAACAGCGTAAGTTGCTGCCACAGATTTCACCAGCTCTAATGAAGTCAATCGCATCACTTTTGTTAAGTATTTATAGGCTTTAAACATTTACCATACTCTGTTTAAAGGAGTCACTAGTGTAGAACACTGGGATAAACATTTCACAGTTGACGCGTTAAATGAACGCTGCCTCCCGTCCACTCTCCGCTTGTGCTAGTATAGCTCTACGGGTTTTCCGCAATAAATAACAAACACTTGCATTCATATTTTGTTACAACGTTGCCTTCACCCCTCGGACTCGTAGTGCCGAGGCCATGCGCCTGTAGGATCGCCCATATTGAGTGACAATAGTGTCGCAACGCGTGCTTCTAGAGTTCAACATGAATGCCTTTTTTTTTCCTTTACAAACTCTCTTTCTCTTACATACATTTGCTTGCCGTCACTCAGCTGGAGTTGCCTCACGGCATATGCACTATTTTACATCATTTATGGGTCAAACTTGAAAATTGCCTTTCCACAATGCACTTGCGCGTTCGATATAGAAGTTTTAGTTTTAACGACGCACAAATTCCCTGTTCCTTTAAAAACAAGTACTTGTTCATTTGAATATGTGTCACTACTGAGGAGGGGATAAATTAGACAATGAGGTACATGTTCAACGCTCGCAGAACGCATTGCGTGCTTTGAACAAACTTTTAGGCTGTACAGTATCGGTTAGTGAACATATATCACCCTTATTCCTCCATCGATATGGAGGAATAAAAAACTATCGTAAAAGAACAACGCCCTGCGCTGTAACACCAACGTATGTTACTGCACAGCGGCTGCTTTTGGGTGTCCGCTTAGAGTGTGGGACGGTCCCTTGTAAGTGTAAAACCAGAAACTGGGCCACCACATTAAGGGCAAGCTTTAGCTCGGGCCCAACTCCGACGCGGCCTATTCAAATACATGTAAAATGCTAAAACGTTTTTCTGAGATAACCTCTGGACCGATTTTAATGAAATGTGTTGCATTTCAGAGAAAGAGTTAAATTCTAGTGACTGTTGGAAACAAAATTTTGATTTAGGGCCTGAATATTGTGAAAAAAAGTTTCGAAAATTCTTAAGTTTGAAAGAAATAGAACGAAGTTTAAAAATTAATAGCTCTGCTTCAAGAACAGATATCGAGGTTCTGTAAATGGCATCGATTAGATCATTCAAAGCGGGCAAATCCATTGTGTCCTTTTATATATTACGTGAATTTGTTACGTTGCGTACAAGGGTTCCGCAAAAGCTGTATGTATGTATTACTGAATTTCTTTTAGATTCATGTGTGACATAGCAGTTTTATCCGCTTTAGATCTAATATTAGTTACAATTCACATAATTGTGATATAATTTTTTGTTGCTGAGTTACAAAGTTGTAAACTCGATAGTTTCATTTTCTGAAAATTTTCTATTTTCGGCAATTTTTAATAAAAAATTCACGGCCTAAGCCGAAAATTCGATACCAGCAGTCACTAGATTTTAAGTTTTTCTTTTAAATACAACAAACCTCGTCAAATTTGGTGCTGTGGTTGCCGAGAAAAGCGAATTCTCCTTTTACATGTATTTAGATAGGAGGCCCCGAGCTTAAGCTTCCTCTTAAATCGCTTCTCAGTCGATCAGCATGGCCGCAAAAAAAGTGTGGCTCTCTAACGGTGATCTCGCGATGCATTCCGCTCTCGCATACATAATGGGGATTAGTGTTGGCCATAAGGCGAGTTTTTCGCTAAATCTAGCTGATTGTGGGCTCGGGATTGAAGTTACAGGGCTTAAGGGAAAGAGAGAATATATTAGAGGAAAAACATTGGAGCCGGCCAGAGCTGCATGGTAGGCTACGGTGCACAAGGCATCAATAGAGAATGAGGAAAGATGGCCTGAGGAAGAATTGATGACGTATGCGGAATAACCACAGTGGTTTCCTTAAAGCCTCGAGCCCAGTCCAGTGCTCCGCACTAACACATGGCTGCTCTTCCTGCCGTCACTGAAACAACACAGGTCCCATAGTGGCGAGTCTCGGAATAATTTTGATCACCGGGGGTTCTTCAGCGTGCACAGAAACGTATTTGCGTTGCTCCCTTCACACTCTGTATGTGCTCTGTTGTGGTACGTCTTCTTCCTCTCTTTACCTCCTGCATTTTATTTTTTTTTCGAGCGGGTGAGCGTGGGTGCCTCTTTCAGAAGACAGTTGCTAGCCTGCCACTCTTTCAGTGCACGTACATATGGTGTTGATATTTCTTTGCGTGAATAATAATCGGTTTGCGGCCGCCACTAATGGCGCGGAATATGAAAACGTTCGGGTACCGTGCGTTGGGTGCACTTCCAGGACCGCGACCTCGTGCTGAGCACCGCGTCTCAAGCTTGTATAGTGACGAACTGCTGCTTTCACCAGATAGCCGGTGCTCTTAGAGTGCGTGAGCAAACGTTATGCGTCATTTTAAATAAAATCATGCGTTGAAAACAGCGCTTTCCTGTGCCAACTTGCCTCGTCCTTGTCTTCCATAGCGCTTGAACGGTCTACAAGGTTTTTTTAGACCTTGTGTTTGTCGCAATAACCGAATATTTAGCGGATTTCAAGAGCGGTTTGATGTTTCTTCAGGAGAATCCTAGCAAGTAAAAAAATTTATAACCCTGACTTTTCAGACCCGTCTCTGGCAATAGAGACGTTCTGGTGAGACGTCATCAAAGTCGGTATACAAACTCGTTTTCGCAATCAATGCAAGCACATGTGACGTTGTCGAATTTTGCTCGCCTAAGACGCATTTCCCATCGCATTCTCAATTGAATGGTTGTTGATCTATTTAAAATTGCGCGTTTGCTACTGTTGATCTTATTTCTCGTTGAAATTTTTGTTGGCGGATTGTTGGTGGATTTGCAAATTACGCAGTGGATTCTAGTGGATTTCGATTGTCGTTTAGCAGAAGCTTTGCGAGAAGAAATGCCATCACTGCTGCATACGGCGGGATGATAGCCTCTCTCTTCACAAGTACGGTGAGGACAGTGTCGCTTCTCAGCTCGGTTATGCTCGTGGATTTGGTTTCCAGCCGGTCGTATTTCGATGGGGGCGGTGTGCGATACTACCGCTGTGCCCAGCACTGGGTGTCCGTTAAGAGAGCCCTGTTGCTGAAAGTTAGCACCGAAAGCTCTACTACAGCGTAGCACGGGTACAGTTTTAGAATGTTAAGGTTTGTCCGTATTTCTATGGAGGCGACGAGCCACTCGATTTTATACGCGCATATACCCACCGTCGTTGGAGCCGGAGGCCCCGTCGAGCAGCTCGAAGTAGTGGCTCTTGCACAGCACCCGTCCGTCATGCAGCGCGAACTCCTCGCCGGTGGACAGTTGCCGCTTGCAGGCGTCACAGGCGAAGCAGGCCAAGTGGTAGACCTGCTCGCGCGCCCGGCGGACCCAGTCCGAGGCGCCGATGGCCCGGCTGCACTTGGCGCATTTGGCCGCGAACTGGCTGCGCGAGAAAACGGCAAGGGAGGCACGCCTTGAGAAGGGAGGCGCGCGAAGTGTTCACGTGCAGCAAGCGGACTCGGGCATGGCAGCCCCCCGAGTCTTCAAGCGTCAGCCTTTTTTGCGTTGATCCAGTCCGCGAATCCCACTGGTCCGAAGGAGTGCGAGGCGAAATGTGCTGATGGCGGTGAAAGGAATAAAGGAGAGGTGGCAAAGGGGTTGCAAAGGAGGAAAGCGGTACACTGAAGGATTCAACGAGGGAATGGAGGACAAGACCACTAGCGCGTTGACCGGCTTTTTTCTCTACCTAAATGTCCGCACTGCATCAAATACATGCCTTGAAGGAAGGAAGGAAATCAACTTTATTCAGGTCCTGCAGGCCACGAGAGCTTTGGGCTCTCATGGAGTGGGCGTCTCCTACGACGGAACCGGGAGGTTGAGTTTCCTGGCGGCGTCGTGGACCTGCTGGACGGCCCAGAGTTAGGGAGCGAGTTCTTCGCTCCGGATTGCTTTTTCAAACTAGCGCTTGTCTGGTTCGGAGTTTCTGTGAGCTTGCGAGCACGGCCAGAGTAAATGATATACGTTAAGGGATGTATTGCAATTGCTGCAATAAGACTTGTCGTAGAGCTGAGGCATGTAATGGTGTAATCTGTTTTGCGTGGGGTATGTGTCTGTTTGTAGCATTCTGAGTGTAACCGCTTGAGCTCGAGTGAGCGTGCGGTGTGGCGTGCTATACTGTCTACGTTGTAGGATGTATTGCAGCAATTGCAATACATCCCTTAACGTATGGCATTTACTCTGGCCGTGCTCGCAAGCTCACATAAACTCCGAACCGGACAAGCGCAAGTTTGAAAACGTAGTGATCTCATTGTACGCCTTGAAATGCATCATTCATTTACGAAAGGAGCTTTCTTTGTCTTCCTCCTGGGATTTCCTCCCATCCGCTCGGTCACCGTCTTACCTGCTAAAGAAGGCTGAATTCGGACACAGTGTGTGATACTAGTAAACTGGGCATATTCGGCACATGGTGCAATAAAAGCTGGGGCGATATCATGTGACAGAATAAGAAGAGATGTGCTGATGGGATTGTGAAGTGAGAGGATAAATATGGGCGGGGAGGGGGGGCGGAGTTGGTGGGGCAAGAGGGGGAGTTGCGTGCTAAAGACACAACCCAACACACATCAAGGATATTCCAAAGAAGCGAACGCTGCCTTTGACAATCGCTTCCACTGATTTTGTTTCAACTAGTTTCATTTGTTTTCCCGTCTCGTCATGCACGACGTGCCTACTGTATAGTGGTACAGTGCCTGTTCCATTTGTTGAGCCATTCAGAGAGTTCTTTTTTTTTATTGATGGAAAGTAGATCACTTATGGGGTTTTATGGCGCAAGGACTAAATACTAAATATGGACAAAGCGCGCTAAGTAATGGTCATCAGTGGTCAGTGAAAAGTATTACTAATGGTAGGTGTAACATGGTTGTCGCCTAAATAACATTGGCTATAAAATACGTAAAATATATATGCAGTAAAAGTATGACAATGAGACGAGCATGGAAGATACGCGACAGAGTGATTATAGGATTAAGCGGACTTAAAAGCGAGAATGCTGCTAGTTCGCGGGTAGCACTATTGCCTAACCAGGGCCCTTGAATGCAATGGCCTGGAGGCACGTGCAATGCCAGACGTAACTATCGCAGCAACAGCCTGTGATCAGAGGCTGTGCTACGTATTTCTTGGACTAATAATGTTCAGTGCACTAACATCGTTTAAAACTGACTTCGTGTCAAATAACAGATCTGTTCCAAGAAACATTGCTTGGTGTAGTTGGACACGCTGCCGGTACGCTAAGTCCTCTCAGCTAGCACTTTCCGACACTCCACAAGGGCGTGAAGAAGCCTTCGAGCCCATCTACCACCACGTGGTTCATTTGCATGAGTACCGTACGAGCGCCCTATTCTAAGCCGACAGAGCAGGATGTCGGTTTGTCGTGGTATTGTTATCGGTGGCCAAGTGCCTAGCTGTGGCTTGATTAGGTGGAGTTTATTAGATGTTTCGGCATCCCACAAGCATTGCCAGTAGCCTCTTCAGTGTTTTCTTAACGAAAGGCTTCAAATCTTTGGCAGGGACAGTTGTCAAAGAGTTAAAATTTCTTCTTCCTATGGACGTGGCGATTTCATCGGCAAGCACATTAGCCTCGACGTCTCTGTGCCCAGGCACCCTGAAAATTGCGGCACGCTGCTTAGACACATACTCAGTGCTTAAGACCCAGTAAAGGTTGCTAATTACGGGATTACAGCGACGCTTAGAATGTCTGTATAAATTATTGTCTTCTGTAGCTTAACGTTGCTGGTGTACTTTACAGCCGTGAACAATGCACAGGCCTCAGCCGCAAAAATATTTGTCGGCGGGTGCAGAACATCAGACTACGTGAACGATGGGCCCACAACTGCATAAGACACGCCAGCAGGCGACTTTGATGGATAGCGAGTTGGTTTGACTTGGCATTTAAAGTAACAAGTGCTGAACAACGGGGGAGGGGGGGGGGGGTTAAAGCGACACCCTTTCGCTGACATATTTGCGGTGTTTTGTGCCCGCATGGCTTCGGCGGGAATTTCCATGGCGCGAGCTTTTTCGTAGTTCAAAACACGAGTGTCAGGTCCCGGGTGATGCCTGCGGTCATATTCAACAGGCGCGTGGCCGCCCGCGGCAGCGGAGTTCCGAGGCCGACAGGGCTGTCAGCTAAAGAGTCTCCCGTTGCTTAGTGCTGGTTGCTTTATATGTGCTTTCACTGACTTCGTTGTCCATCTGTTCGCAGGTAAATGAGTTCTTTTGAGCTCTAGTGAGAGTAACATTTATCAGAGTCGTGCATTAATGCGTCAACAGCTCAGGTAACGTAGTCTGGCAACCGCAGCTTTTTTGTACGAAACTAATTGGGTATCTAAAGGCACTCACTGTTAAATCACGCCGAGGACGTCGCTTGCATTGGCAGCCCTCGCGCATCTCTTTCACTGCTTTTGTAGCTTACTCCTGAAGTTAAGCACGCAACCTCGTTGCGATCACAACAAATTGGCTCGACGACCACTTCAATGACACTCGAATCTACAAAGACTTAGCAATACAGAAGAAGCCCAGTCATAGAAAGGCACATAAAACCAGCGTACGACGGATATTACCCTCTTTGCGCAAACAGCCAAGAAATAACAGAGCTCGCCGGAAAGTGCATCTTTTCAGGATCGCACGCACTGTAAAAGAACTTTTCCAAGAATTTGGGTCCCTACAGGAGCTCCGAAGGGGAACTGTTGAGAGTTTGACCAGCGTTGCCATACTTCCGTTTGCGCGCTGCCTGAGTGAAGCAACCTCAGGGAAACTTGTGACTCGATACTTTTTTTTTTTCATTCTTTCGCATTATTTGTGCTAAATGGTGATCGGGTGGTGTAGCGCGAAGGGTGCTTGTATGCCGATGATAGGCCGAGCAGCGAGAAACCTCTGGCTGATTGGAAACTTCCACGATTGCAGAAAACAAGCAGGGGCAAAGATAATGGAAGGAAGTAAAGTATCGTTGGCACCGCAATTGTCGGTGAACACGTTAACAGTCTCAATGGCGGAAAATACATTTCCCGCCACCAATAAAACATAGTTCCCAACTGAAATAACTAGATGGAACTCTGGCCTTATGATCCTGCCGCTACCATGGGAATGGTGATTAGTGCGTGAATTTGTCTGACCTTCGGGCTTGCAGGCTCAGACGTTCTGGTGGTGTTGTTTACTGCATTTATGTGCTTAGTGGTCTAAATTTCGATGCAATCCTATTTCTTATGCGCAAAAAGAAGTAAGACTCTGTGTGCTTGCAGAATAGTTGCAAATAGTTACATTTATAACGCAATATTTTGTTGCAAATGGTCGATTTTCAAGGTAAGAAAGCCGTTTGAAGCTAGAAGGACGAAGAAAGAGCAAATCCATGTACGAACCATCGTACTCATGCTGGTTGAACGACCATGCATGCAGAATCTAGTGCCCGAGTTAGCTGTGGTAATTTTTGTAGAAAACTGTAAACTTTAAAGGGCCCCTGATTTGGCCAGTTGGCAAATTTTGGTAATAAAGCTGGACGTTGTTACGTGCCCTCTTGGGAGCGTTCCACCGCAAGAATTTTTCAAATCGGTTCTTTAATAGCTGAGATAGAAATATCTCAGTGCCGCGAACCCACGATTTCAGGAAGCGAGCACCACCGCCAACAAGGACACTCTCTCCACTTGCCCCGTCAAGTCTCCGCAAGCGAAATTCCTTTCCTGCGTTCTCCCTATCGGAGCTCGAGGACAGCGTGACGCTTTTTTTTTTTTTTTTTTTGCTGCACCGCGCACTTCCGCTGACAGTGTCGCGCGTTAGCTGTGGCGTTTGTCTCGTTTCGCGCAGCACATGATTTTGCGCGCTGTGCACGAGAACACCTAACTAGCGGTGAAGGTCCCTGCTACACAGACACTGAGGCAGACACAAGCGAATCGCAGAGCATGATCGCGCGCTGGAACAGGTAAGGATTAAATTACACAGTTTCGTTATCTGCGCGCGCGACTGAACGACGTGAGAACAAGCAGACGAAATGAAAGTACATGTCTCTTGTTGCGGTGCGAAGTAAAACAAAAACACGAAGGCATTCGATTTGTGTTTTTAATTATTTCTTCGTCTTTAACTTTAACTTTATTTCGTCTATTGAAGCAAAGATTCCACAAATAACAGATGTTGCCTCGACTAATGCTCGCAGTGTCACGTGTCCCTACGAGCGACGTCACAACATATACATCATCCCCTGAGATACGTCATCCCCCGTCTTGGAGCGCGGCGCTCGCGAGGAGAATGACAAACGGCGTTCGGTTTGAAATGTCAGCGGTTTCCGTGGTGGACAGCGACGTCTTTCTTAGTAGACACGATAGTGAGCGCGCATCCTATGCACAACGCTTGTGAGCTCAAAAAGACCAGACCTGGTGAGGGGTCTTTTTTAAAGGCTGAGCGCACACTTCACGTTGCGGTGTGCGCTTCGTGTTACGGCGTTGCAGAAGCGCGCGCGTTTGTAGTTATCGTTCCAACAACGGCGTCGCGAATTCGGAAGCCGCTGATGACTAGGCTCAGCAGCAGCGCATATAGTGTGGCTGTCGGCGTGTCTTTTGTCCACGGAGTCAAGGCGCAGTGACGGCCGAATGAAGGACGCCGAAAGCGCGCGTTGGAGACTACGCGAAAGAGTCGAGGCTAAATAGCATCAAAGCTTGCAACGTAGGCGCGAGTAGTCTGCACCTGAGCGAGAGAAATGCCCGGACACGGACAACACGGAACCAATGCTGACTACCATCACTTCCTATGAATACTTGGCGTCCTGCTGAGTACGATCTCCCATCCTCCCCCTCCCCCCCCCCCCACCCCGCCAGCAAGCAAATAACAAATAAAGGAGTTTCTCAGATCCTTCCAGAGTGCTTGCAGCGTTGGTTGATTATATAAGCTGAACTGGTAGTAGCGGTAAGAAGACGCGCAACGGTACAAGCGGTGAGGGCAACATTCTAGCTGGAAAGAATACTTTAACGAAAGCGACGGCGCTTTTTACGGAATGCCGCGATTGTCACTGTAGGAAAACGGTAAGTCCATTGTGCAGACGTTCGCGGCAGCCCAAGTTTCAGTGTAGAACGGTCAGTATGCTCGACCTTATGATGGGGCTGAGCCATGTGGGATCACGCCGTAAAGCAGACGGCACGTTTCCAGGCGTGACTGGCGAGAGAGCCGAGCAAGGACAAAGCACCTTCGAAGCCCCCGGTGCAAGCGAGTCGCTACAAGACTCGCAGCCCCTCGGCGGCAGTGCGGGCGTTGCAGCGGCGAGGCCTGATTGCGAGGCGGCATTGATCGTACCCGCTGGCTCGTACACGCGAAGAAGCAGCGAGGCGAGGGCTGGGCCACTGGGCCGGCGCTAACGAACCGCTCCGGGGAGAAAAGTTCCACCGGGCGCGCAGAAAGAGAAAGGCGGCGCCGCAGAGACACGCTGGCGCAAGCAGCAGCGGGCAAACAGAAGCCAACGAGACGGCAGGGGAGGAACGGACCGAGCCGGCTGCGTACGGTTCCCCACTTGGGTGCAGTGCACGGAGGAAAGCGATCGACCACAGTGGCCGCTTGGAGAGGCCCCATCTCTCCGATACGCCGCGCTCCCACCTCCGAGCAGGTTTCCGAGCTTTCCGCAGACACGCCAGTCCATCTCGCAGCTGCGCGACGTGAGCACGAGAAGTCGCGAGGCGTCCTTCGCGACTGCTGCGCGGTATTGAGCCCTGCACAGTGCAGAGTTCCCCACCACGCAAGCGCGATGGCAGGAGCCGTCCCGAGGCCAGGGCTTCTTCCGTGTGCCCGGAATAGCGTTGGTATGCTGACGCTTTCGTTTGGGTCAGACAGAGATCGCGGAGTCAGGATCAAACGAGACTGCAATCGCGGCAAAACGCAGATATGGAATGTGACGCCCGAAGAATGACGTACACTGAAGCAGGAATATAATATATACATAAGTACAAAATCATCTGTGCGCAGCATTTGCATTTCACTCGTTTTGATATGACTAGTCAACGAGAAAGCTTGAAAGGTGTGCTGTAAGTGGCGAAAGCATGGGCGCGAATGTGTCGGCTGTTTCGCTTTTTTGGTTAGTGGCGCATGGACGGGGTGATCGAGGGTAACGGCGAAATGCTGCATTCGTACCAGCTTTTTTCTACAACACGGACACACAAACCAACAAACTACGAAACCATAACGTCAACTTCGTCCAAGGAAAAAAAGAACGGATATTAGACACGAAAGAACGAACTAAAACAGAGGGTACTAAATGAATGCGCACAAGCCTACAGTGCAGCCATTGCACCAACGTCGTTGCAAATCAGTAGTCCGTCAGCCAACGTGCGCAAGTTTCTCGTCGTGCCTATCCTTCCGAGACATCTTGTGCTGGAAAGTTTCAGTGTTAGGGCACAGCCACAGTGCAGATGATGAGGTTCTAGACGCACGCTAGCTTAGGAAGTGCTTCAAGGTCTTCACCCATCAGACTGCACGCCCAGGTGATAGAGGTTGTCAGGGACGCCTTGAGTTACCGAGCGCAGGTTTCCTTCACGCTGGAAACATTGTCTGGAAGGAAGCAGGGGCACTTGGAAGAAAATGAGGAGCGCCACAAAGCAAGTTCTAGTTGCAAGCACCAGGACTCGCAGCACGGGGCCACTTGATCGAAGAAGGCGCCGATGCAGCGCGACGGCGCCTTCTTCAATCTGATAGTCCTAGCTAGAATTTTGGCGACATTTTCGCCTCCCTTCAGCCTTACGCTAAAAAAAAATACGGTAACGCTGTGTGTAAGCGCTCATCATGAGTAATTTCAAATCGGTCAACGAAGAGGCACAGAGGAGGGCGCCATTTTTAAATCCCAGTTGCCAGCATCGAAACGTTACTAGGCCAAAATGCGTGCTTTGAATGCGTTTTTTTTTTACTGCGCCATCTGCTGAAGCCAAAACGAATTAAACAAAATTTACCAGGGTAGCTTGACTCCGGAAGTGCACAAGCGCTTGTTCCAGCGCGGACGAGCTCAGCTCTTCTGCAGCAGGGGAAGGGTTAATATTTCCATTTATTCGCTCGTTTTTGCCCGTCTGTGCGTTAATTAATGTTTCAATTGCTAAAGCTGCGAGCTGCCACGAGTGAAGCAGAGCATACGCCGCATATACTAGCTGAAGCCACGCTAATTGATGCCAATGAAATGGCTAACCGCCTGCGTGTGTCCATAGCGATGCATGTGGACGTTGGTGGCTACAGGCCTACACCCCTCAATATCGAGAACCAGTATCGGCAAGATGACGAGATTAGGCGCTAACTTTTTGACGAGCTAAGTTAATGGAAAGAGACAGTCTACAAGATGACGCACTTCTCGTTGAGGGAACAAGAACGGGGCAGAAATAGGTAGGTAGGGTATAGAGGGCGCCTGATGCGGGTTGGCCGATGCGCGATGTGCATCAAAGGCCGTGCCGTTTTTTTTTTCGTTTCATCCTGATACCGTAAGGGTGTGGCATACCTAGCTATGAACCGCAGCTCAAACTATGAATAACAATAGAACTAAGGAACTCTCACACCCGCATGCTGGTGAAAACATGTAACACATGCAAGCATTCACACTCGTACACCAGGCAGTTTACGGGGACTGGTTGAAGCCTATATAGCGCATCAAGTTGAGGAGTACCTTCGTATTGCGCGTCGCAGAAGCAGCGCATCGCCATACGCCTGTAAATACTGCAAGAGCGTCGCACAGCTGACACGGATTCGAAGCCATTTTTCAGAAAGTCATTGGGCTTGCGAAGCCTCTGCATAAGCGGATTATGTGAGCAAAGTGTTCGTTTGCCACTCCTCACGTCGCACAGGTCAGTACTGTATACAACTGAACATTAAGCAGAAAACGTATGCGAGTGTAAGGTTTAGTCAGATGGGATGCAGACGCGCCCAATCACGCCCGTCGAGAGCGTGTGATACGCTGAAGCTGCGGCTTCTCGGCAAAGAGGCAAATAGGCCCGCATTGTCGTTCCGCTACTCAGGACGAGCGACGAACCTCTGTCAAACCTTTATTGGAGATGTACGTGTATGAGTGACGCATTCAAAGCTAACGCGTGAACGGTGCAAGGGGCTAGGAATAATCAACTGTATATACGGCAGTCAAGAGAGAGAGGGATACACGCAAGGCAGGAATGTTAACCAGTCAATAGTCCGGTTGGCTACCCTACGCTGGAGGTAGGGAGAAAGAAGAGAGACAGAGAGGGTATAGAGACGTGCACGGACAGTACTTGTGTAAAAGCCATTCGTGCAAACGAGACGTTCTCAGAAAGCACAAAAGTGCCTTCACTGCATTCTGAGCCGATGATTGGTGGGGACGGTGCTCTGTAGTACCGTCTGATCACTCAGAGGACGAGCATCTAGTTTCCTCAATGTGTTGCACAAAAATTGTCTCTGCGCTTGAAATGGCGGACAGTGGCACAATAAGTGGTCAATGTTCTCGTCGCATCCGCAAACATCACATGCAGGACTATCAGCGATTCCAATTATTGCTGAGTAAGCTTTCGTGAAGGCAGCTCCCAGCCACAACCGACACAGAAGAGACGCTTCGCGTCGGTGCGGTCCGGTCGGAGGTCGGAGTTGCAGTGAAGGGTTCGGTCTGTGCAGGCCCCGCACGACATTCAGTGCAACTGTCTTCGCCCACCGCGCCTCTCTGGTCAGGTTACGCACCTGCGGCAAGACCTTCCATTCCTCCATGCTGTGCGAGCCGTACTCAAGCAAATCGAACAGTCCCAGGACTTCAGAAAAAGTCAAACTTACCACCGTTTGCACTCAAGCAACTTAGTTTACTCCTCCTGTACGATAAATGCAGCGACTGCACACACGTCTATACTGATGGCTCAACTACATCAAGCAGTTCCAGTGGCGCTGTAGTTATAATAACAATGGGAATAACCCAGCGGTTCAAGACATCCGAAATCACTACGCCTAAAGCTGCAGAGCTCGCGACTCTGCGCGACGCACATCATGTGATAAATACTGAAAGCCCTCAAAAATGGGCAGTCTTCTGCGATTCAAGGTCGGCCTTGCAAAGTGTGCAGTCGTTTCTCCGACATGGAACTCACAGTCACCTCACGTGCTAAATCGTGGAACTATTCAATGACTTGAGAGAAGAAGGCCATTCGATCTCTTTTCAATGGATACCAGGTCACCGCGTATCGTTAGAAATGATGACGCAAATAAGGCAGCTCGGACGTCAAAGAAAACCGCTGCGTCCCCATTCCTCTGTCTAGGACCGACGCTGCGAGACAACTTCACATTCTAGCTTGCACGCTCTCTTTAGCAGAGTGAAATACCGCACATACAAGGCGCACGGCAGTCAAGAAGTTCACATGAAAGGAAAGGGCAAGCCCTGCTATCGTTTTGCTTGAGTGTTACTTGGTTTGCTGGGCACAAGTTCGCCCAATTATAGATTGTTAAAGTTGTAAATCACAGTTTCGACACTGTGTTGTTCTTCACTGTCACTACTACGTGACAATAGAATCATAATACAAAATAGTGCCAGCCAGTTCTTTCTGAATAATGAGCGACGCAACCGGTTGAGGCGCTACGTCTGCCATGCAGCTGCCAGACTATATTGAGGGCCCTGTCGTTCAAAATGAAATTATTGCCACAATATATCGCGAATTCGAAACACCTACACACTTGCGCTCAAAATTCGCATTAGTGAGTATCGTAACCGTCGGTGAATTTTTTCGTGTGACGCTTTCGCTGGTCACTGACGGCGTGTATTTTCATACGCCAGCTCGCCTGGTTGAGCTCCCCCCTTTTATCTCCTTGCTTTCTCTCTCTCTCTTTACTAGCCCTCGTATCTAACCTCCGGTTCTTTGACCACTACTCCGTATATAGTTGATAAGCGCCATTTTTTATCAAGGAGAAAGCGAGCAATCAAGCAAGTAGGCAAGAAGTGCCTGGGTGTTGAAGATGGAGCAATTCAAAAAAAAAAAAAAAGAAGAGAGAGAGAGAGAGCGAGAGAAACTTCAGGATACGCGCTTCGAAAGCGTAAATCCAGTTTTTACATTTCGCGTCTATTTTACTTTTTCCGACCTGTCACTTCGGCAGCGTCGGTGCCGGCTGCAGCCGCTCGGATGAATGGACGAGCGCCAGCGCGTCGGCGTTGCGACATCGGCGCGTTTCGCCCACGAGAGGTGGCGGCGTAGGAGGGCCAGTGAGAGCCTGACACGCGCCGTTTCTTTTCCGCGTGCGCGCTTCCGTCTAGACAGGCCCGGCTGCCAATCGAGTTGCCACGGGAGCTGGATTTGGGAGCGAAGCTAACGCTGGCAGTGCGAGGACACCGAGGAAGGCAGCAAAATATAAAGCAGCAGGAACAAATAGCGCACGTGCGAGCGCAACAGGCGCCGATACTTGCCATATCTCACTGGATCTGTCCATTGGGTCGCGTGCTATGTTGGGTAGCCGGGTGAGAAAGGAAGCAGACAAAACATTGTGGGGAAGGGTGCGCAGTGTGGGGAACTGCCGGCGCCTGTAACATGTTGCGTAAACACATAAGCTACATCCAAATGTTCATTTCTCGTTCGCAACGTTACCAACACGGTCGCCGTTATTTGACGTTTAGCGCGTACTTTCGGAACGGGTTTGCTTCAACGGTCTGCCGTCAGGTTGGGCGCAATAACATTTGAAGAAAAAAAAAAACTATAGCAGCATCTTATTTAACATAGACGGTTGTGCATTTCCCGCGTTACGGAGACTGAAATGGAAGACAAGAGCTTAAACAAACTCAGATAGTAAACAAACCGACTGGTTCGCCTAATAGACAACAAGAACGACAACAGCTCGCGGTGCGAAGAGAAAAAAAGCCGGACGCGTAGGTCGCTCGGTGCCTGAATCCCCGAGGCAGTAAGAACGAAACAGAATAGCGAGTGAACGAGGAAGCCGGAGAGTATAAGTGAGCCGGAAAGAGCGAATTAAACGAAAAGATGGCGGCGCTGCTGGATTGAGAAGGGAAATGACACACAAAGAAATGGTTGCCGGCTCATACGTCGGCATGAGAGCAAGAATAAAGTGGCACTGGAATACAGACGCGCCGTCGGGAGGGGCAGAAAAGAAAGGCCAGACACGCGGCGCATTCTGTCCGCAGGTGCGTATGCTAATGAGGTCGGGCGCCTTGGCAGCCCCGTCAGGCCGCTCGCGTTTGAGGCGCAGGTGCAAATGTCTCCGCCCCTCCTTCGCCCTTCAATCCTTCTGCGAGGAACGCAAGCGGCGGCCGTCGTCGCTTCGGGGCCTGGCCCAGCGCTTGCTGCACTTGGGAGGCTTCTTCGGTGAACGAGGAGCGGCCAGGCACGCTGATGAATATTCATTCGAATAACCAGGCCCACATAGCTACCGTCTTCGCTGTGCAAGATGAGGCAATCGGAATGCCTTCGGGCCAGGTGATCCCGTATTAGCCAATGGGCATCGATTTGCGGCTAATCCTCGATTCCGAGTATTCCACTGCGTATGTAGCAACACGTACTGCCACCGAGTGGAGCACAGCGCCGCTCTCGACTGAAGAAGATCTCAATATAACGCTCCTGGTTATTCTTAGGACGACCAAAATATTTCGCAGTATCCATCGACGATGATTGTCAAGATAAGCGATTAGCCTGAACGAACCAACCAACCAACGAACGTTCTCCTTACCGCCGAGCGCTCCACTACCATATCTAAACCTTCAAACACATCAAAGGTGACGCGCAATGGCATGCAAGTATCGAGCGGCTATAATGTTCGTGTCCGGCGGCGAACGCGCCCACAACTCGTCTGCACGCGACCTTTGCACCAGCGTCTTACTGTAAGTCCGACCACCGACCATTGGCCACCGACCAATGGCTGCCTACTGCCAAACACGAAAACGGGCGAAAGAAGAAACGAAAGCCTTTCGCTAGAAAAAGTTCAAAAGCACGCCTTTACTCCAGAGCACTTGAGTAGACGGCAACGATATAAAAAAAATTTTCCTTCATGAGTCCTCGAGGAGTTTCAGTGAAGTGCAGTTACCTAAAAGGGTATGAATGCGAGCTCGTTGGTACGAATCCATGGGTGAAAAACAGCGAAAGATAAACACTGACAAACCAGGAACACAGAACGAGCGCACGACGGTAGCGGCACGACGTTACCCTGCACTTTCTTGAGCGGAGGTGAAAATCTAGAAAACAGGCCTTGTGAGGAAAGTAGCTATTCGCAAGGCGCTGGCCAATCACAGAGCGACCATGAAGTAGCCTTGAGTCAGAACGTGGCTATGTACTATACCCGCGAACGCAAAGACTGAAACGACTTATAGCGGTTTAAGCACAGCTTGGCGTTCTCTGAGACTCTGCAGATTGGCCTTATATCAGAGGACATTGAATGGGGACTATGAACTACACTAGAGGTCACCTTTCAGTAATCAGTTGCAGGTAGGCAATTTAAACCATGAACTTTAAGGATAATATTTTTATTGGTCTAATTTGGAGTCAAAGCCACTATACTGCATGTCTACTTTACGGTGGACGTAACGGCTGGCGCGGTCATATCACTTGCTGGTTGCAATTACGCCATCAAAACCCGGCAGCCATTTATCAGGGATCTCGATCAGGCCAATATCTGAACGTATGCTGCAACTATGGCGGTGAACGTACAATGTGCCACGACGAACATGTCTTGCTTTTATGAAAGAAGCAGCTGCGAGAGCTGATCAGAAAGTTTTGCAAATCGTATATGAGGAAAACTGGCAGATTTAAGTAGCGCGCACTTTACACAAGGCATAAGAATGAAGCCACAAGGACAAGCGCTTTACACAAGGCATAAGAATGAAGCCACAAGGACAAGCGCTATTCGAAAGTAATCATCTACCTTATTTGTCTTGTACTAGGTGTGCGCTTGTTAAACACACAAGTACGAACCAACTAAGCGAGCAACACGTTCGCGTTCTTTTAAGAACACTACCTGGACTTCGTAAATTTTTTTTCCAACATAATTCCTCCACACACTAACCACCGTATTCAGAAATGTATCTTAACGTGAAGCCCATGCTTGACTTGATATACCTGACACCTGGAGTGAACGCGCCCAAGGCGTTTCCTTGGGGCGTTCACGACAGGCGTCATTTAAATCAAGTCAAGCGTGGGCTTCAAGTTAAGATACATTTCTGAATACGGGGTAAGATACCCATTTCTCCCATCTGCCTGGAAGACTTCTGATATACCTTGCAAAGAATCATAATAAATAAACAAATAAAAAAATCTTGGTCGTCATACCACTCCTCTGTGGCAATATGCAGTGCATTCAGGTCGACGGACCTTGCTCCGTTCAGGTTTTTCGTTAAATTATGGAATCAGGAACATCCCAAGTGGTCAGATCGGATTTTCTAGTGGGTGGATGGTAAAGCTCTTTTAAAGTACACTCTCAAATTGCATCATGGAAAATACGAGGTTTGCGAACCGGGGCAATGCGTAGGCTGAGAGCGTTTCTTGTCACCAATCTTTATTATTTTTTTTCACAATGGCCGATCGTAGTGGAGAACATTGACATAATATATAATGTCGTTGTGCCCCTATCTTCCAGGTAATTTATCGCTACTATCCCGTCTACGTTGCAGAAAATCGTCGCCATCACTTTTCTGCCCGTATGCTCGTTTTCAAATTTTTTGTGAGGGTGGCACTGCAAACGCCTACACGGCATGGACGGTTGCTTTCTTTTTATACTCCGTCTCACAAGTCGCTCGCAGCGCTGCGGAAGCTGCAGGACTCCTGAGCCAACAGCAAGCCTGAATGCCCCTCGAGGTACGCTCATCCCCGGGCGCCGCGTCGCCCGCTCAGCGGCTACTGAATTCGCGGTGCACGACGCGCATGCGCAAAAAGCCATAACATGTCGCACATTGCTGTATCGTTTTATGCACCAAGCAAGAAACCACACTGCCATAATCCCATTCAGATAATTAGGCTCCAAACTATATTCCACTGCGCAAACATATCGCCTGTGTGCGCCTCTAACCTTCGGCAGCCTTGCAGACGAGTTGTGGAGTATCGGTCTAGCTAGTGACGTCCCATCCCTAGATATGGCTTTCGGAGAACTACAAACTACATTGCGTGTGTGCTTCAACTTCCGCAGCAATGGAAGAGGTGTGCAATCCTCAAGCGCCGGCTAACGCCGCTGCCATGGGTCTTCAGAGCTGCAAGAGATGCCGTCGTGACCTATCCACCCACAAATATAAGTTCTGTCTGTTTGCATGTACAATGTTACTCGTACAAAACAACGTTAGTTCCTTCGGGCCAGGTGTAGGCCTCTTGATATTCCTTTAGAGCGCAAGAATCGAGATGCCGTCTCTACGTCAGTGGCGTAGCCAGGGGTGGCACACCACACACGTGCCTCCTCGCCCCGTTTTTGTGTTAGTATGGGAATTGCACCCTCGACACCCCCCCTCCCTCCGAACAAAAAGATAAATTGACTACACCAACGTCTTTGTGCCTGACTTTTGTAGCACATCGCGGTGGCCGTCAGAGAAGTGGACAGCCCGACCCTCGAAATATCGCGCACCAGTGACCCCTGCTACGCGCCCCGACTTACATGGTTGGGCCCTACACCGCTCTTTTCTTCTTCTTCGTATACGTCACCACTTTAAAATCTGCTTAAGCGTCCCGCCGAAGTGCTATCGAATCTCGGTTCGGGACACTAATTTAGCCTAATCAAGTCTCACCGTGACACTTGAAACCACCGTCGAAACAAAGAGAGACAAAAAAAATTGTAAAATCTTGAAATTAAAGCGGACAGAGAGGAGTACACAGTGCGGACAGGAGGGGGATAACGAAGTCTGTTCTCGGCGGCCCTCGAAGCAGTTTTCAGAGCGGGCGCAATACAGGAGGAGGGAAGCGAGAAACGTGAGCGGGCCCGCCGGGATTCAATAACGGCACGGGGAACTGTGCCGTCGAGTCCCCGAAGCCGCCAACCCGCTTTCCCGAGCCGCGCGGTACAGTTCACGTCGGCCGCTCCCTAATCCAATCTGTTCCCCGGAGCAGTCGGCGGGGCCGGAGGGGTGAGACTGACCTCGGCTTCACCCCAGGGGGGCGGACCGCGCGGCGCCCAATTAGCGGCGGCCGCGTTGCGCGCGTCTCCCTAACGATTGGCTGTAATTAAGCGTTAAACGCGGCCTGTCGCCACCGCCGCCACAGTTGTGCGGGCTGGGGCGAAAAACGTGCGGGAGCACACCGCTGCCCACACGCTCACACCGCCGCAGTACTTGCGTGCAGCGCGCTGCCATCGCGGCGGCGGGCAACGCAGTCGAGCCGATCGACGCTCTGAAGACGACAGCTCGCAAGTGTGTAGCTGAACAAGGCGCCCGCAGACGTATCGTGCGTGGCTCAAAAGTCATGCGCGCGCCTCTTTTGGCGCGTTCTTCTGTAGCCGAAGTAAACATTTTTTTTTTCTTCCTTTCTTGCCCGTCGTCATTCGATGTGACAGCGTCTCAACCGCTGTCACATCGTCGTCGCTGGCATCATGCGAAATGGCACGACACGTGATATGAAGCGAAAATGAAGGGTAACTTTCCAAAATACTGGCTGTGTTGCTAATTACCGGGAATTGGCGCGTGCCTGCGAAAGAGTTTAGACTGCAGTGGTTTCATTTTTCGCGATGTTGTATCCCCTTAGCAACCCCTCTCACCCTTATTTCTGTTTCAATATTTCTCATTCCTCTTGAGTGCGAATTACTGCTCAGGATATTTTGGCTTATACTGCTCTTACGCACCACGTCCTGCTGATATATCACGCCGAAACGACGCGAGAACAGGAAGCCGTATTTACTCATCCAAGGCCATACATTGTGTAACCAACCTTTTCGGGAATTATATTCCTTTGTTGTCATCCTCCGCTCACGGCAGACTGGTCCTCCAAATAACGTATGGCCGGAGCATCGCTTAGACAACTGACGAAGCACGAAAAAAAAATATAATTCAAGTAAGATTCTTACGTTACTACACGGTAAGTGGTTGTTTATTTCGAACTTCCCGGGATAAGGAAGGCCAGCAAATTGCTACTTGCTGCACTACAACTCCCGGTGCTGGCCTGTTGATACCTAAACGACGGCCAGCAGATCGTGTGAGGGTAGGGAGATAAATGCCACGGAGACAGGACTGCTAAAATGCTAGAGTAACAAAAGGGGAAAATACAAACTTATCTACAAGGGCGCGACTATGTCAACGCAAAACATAGTTTGCTCGCATTTCATACGACGTACATTATACACACTGCGGACCACGACAAGTGAAATACGATTCGTTTTCGTGAGCATCGGGGAAGAGGGCTAACACCAGGGACGCAGAAGAAACGCAATGTTGCGGGTGGTGCACAGTCGGGTATATACGGCGCAGCATCTTCCCTCACCCTACGTGGTTTTCAGCCTCCATATTTATTCGGTTATAGGGGCGGAAGGGCAAAGAAGTTGAGAGAACGCCAAAAACGACCAGATGCTACGGTGTAATTATCGAACACTGAAGCGGGAACACAGAGACGCACAAGGGACCCTGAGAGTACGCGCATCACTAAACGTGCAGAGGAAATACAATGGCGGTGGCAGTTCTTGGTGTTTTGCTAAGATTACAGATTAGTGATAGTTGAAACGTGGATAAAATATCAACAATCGACCAACGAGGGCGAAAACTTGGCTCTCGCAACCACCATCCAAATGACTCAACCTCTGTTAACACGAAACTCTACTTAATTACAGAAAGGTATTAGTAGATAAAATCTTGGAATGACACTTCTACTTACCAATTGAAATGAAAACTAAGGGCCGTCCTGCAGGCGACATCCACAGATAAGTGGTTATGCAGTGAGACGTACGGCCGGGCTAGTTGGTGTTGATTGTCGATGTTTGACAGTGCGAACGTAGACAAGCGCGGATTTAATCCGATTTATCTTAATTTTCACAAAAGTGCACGCGTATATAAAGGGGTGAACATGCGCGATTTCACGCTCATATCAATGACGCAACACAAAACGCTCGGCACTATAGTCATTGCCAAAGAGCAGGCGCATCCTTCTTCGCGCGTCTCAAATAGGGTAGCTTCTTATACGGCTATCGAAAGCTTGCTTGCCGCTTTTTTCTCTTCAATTGCTTACCTTAGTTTGTCGCCCCTATAGCTGTCCTTCATGTGTACGGTCGCGTTGTCAAACATCATGTTACAGATACAACCGTTAAGGCACCGTTTATATTTTGCTTCCACTCTCTTTAGCTTCGGTTTCTTGTAAGGCTGTAATACCTCGGTCAAACTGCGTGCAGAATTGTACAAGGTTGCTCCTCTTACTTGGGATAGAATGACAGTTCCATTGCCGAATTTTAAGCCGTGGGTCTTTCTTGTAGCCCTATCTTTCTCTTTAGTTAGCCTCGCCATCGTGTTCGCTCAGGGTCTGCATTATCTTGGCTTCTCTCGCAGGGTATTTAGATTTCTTGCGAGCATGATCTCTTTCTTATGCGGATGCGCTGACTGAAACTTTCTCCCGATTGTGTCCTTTTGGTCCGTAGCGCCTGAATCTTACCTCACTCACGTCACCGACAGTAAAACGAGGACAGAATCCTGACCAAGAAGGCCATCAACGCTCAACGACACGACATCCAACACCTCATCGAACACACCCTCGTCGAAATCGTACCCGAGAAAAAACAGCAGCAAAGCCTCTTTGTATTGAACGTGTACAGCCCACCAAACGACCACCTTAAGGACCTAGACAAGCTAATGCGAGAGGTGAAGAAGGTGAGCAAGGGGAAACGGGCTGATAGTTGTTGGAGATTTTAATGCTCCCCACGTGGGCTGGGGTTATGCGGCCTCCGAGAAAAAAGGAGGCGATGAGTACAACGTAGCCCAACAACACCTCCTGACGCTACTCTACGACCCGCAGACGCCCACGCGCATCGGCAACAGTGTGTCTAGAAACACCAGCCCCGACCTCACATTCGTACAGGGACACAAACAGTATGAGTCGAGCTGCATGGACGAGAATCTGGGTAGCGACCATTATATAGTGCGAACGATCATCCCGCACCGCAAAGCAACGATGAAGATCGGAAAAGCCAAGATCACGGACTGGCAGGCCTTTCGCAAAGACGAGAGCGCCATTAATGCGATGATAGACGACATAGAAATATGGATCAGAGTAGTCGTGGAAAGAGCCGAGAAGCATACGAGGACAATCCAGCTGTCGCAAGTCACCCCCGTGGTCGACCCCCACTTATTCCACCTGTGGGAGGCGCGGAGGGGTCTCGTGAAACGCTCGTAGCGTAACAAGTGCAACCGGAAACTCAAAATTCGAATCTCCACGCTGATCCAGGAAATGCAAGAGTACTCTGAACAACTTGAAAGTCAGAACTGGAGCGAAACATGTAAAAAGCTTCAAGGGACCTTAAGAGGAAGCTTTAGTTCGGGTGCTCCTATCTGAATACATGTAACAGGAGAATTCGTTTTTCTCGGCAACCACTGCACAAAATTTGACGAGGTTTTTGTATTTAAAAGAAAAACTTAAAATCTAGTTACTGTTGGTTTCGAATTTTTGAGTTAGGTCGTCAATATTTTATCACAAATTGGCAAAAATCGAAAATTTTCATAAAACGAACCTATCAAGTTGACAACTCTGTAACTCAACAACGAAAAAGGATAATACAATTCTGTGAATTGCATCTAATAGTACATCTAAAGCGGACAAAATTGGTTTGTTGCACATGAATATAAAAAGATTTAGTAATATGGAAATACAGCTTTTGCAGAACCCTTGTAACCAACGTAACGAATTCACGTAACATGTAAAATGACAAATCGAATTTGTCCGCTTCGAGTGATCTAATGGATACCGTTTACAGAACCACGGTATCTGTTCTTGATGCAGAGCTATGAATTTGTAAACTTCGTGCTTCTACATTTTTCAAACTGCAGAATATTTGAAAATCTTTTTAACTAAATTCGAGCACTAAATCGAATTCCGCTTCCAACAGTCACTAAAATTTAACTTTCTCTCTCAAATACAACAAATTTTATTAAAATCGGTCCAGGGGTTATCTCAGAAAAACGTTTTTGCGTTTTACATGTATTTGAATAGGCCGCATCGGAGTTGGGCCCGAGCTAAAGCTTCGTCTTAAGCAGCAAGCGCACTTGGGCGGTACTCAAGACTCTCCTATCAAAGAAGGAGAACAAGAACGCCGCAAACGAGAAAGTGCGAAGACTCATACACAACCACCCGGGGAAAGAGGAAGACATTACCAAAGAAGTGAAGAAGTTCCTCGGTACGGAGCGGAAGATAATTGTAGATTCGCACTTTGACGAGTATTGAGGCAACCCAAATATAGAACTGGATCGGCCCTTTGCAGATGCAGAAATCGAGAGCGCCTTGAGCAAGCTCACCCGAAACACGGCCGCCGGGGTACGACAGAATAAGTAAGAAGACACTCCGGAACCTTGATAAGCCCTCTGTAGAGGCGCTCTTAAAATACACCAACAAGTGCTGGGAACACGGTAAAGTACCACCGGAATGGAAACATGCCAAGGTAACCATAATACCTAAACTCAACAAGCCCATCAGCGTGCAGCTTCGACCTATATCCCTCACCTCCTGTGCTGGAAAACTCTACGAGCACATGGTGCACAACCGCATGATCGAACATCTCGAACACAACGGACACGTCCCAAACACCCTGTTCGGATTTAGAGCTCACCTGTCCACGCAAGACGTGTTACTGCAGATCAAGGAAAAAGTCATCGACAAACTGGACACGCACAGCAAAAGAGCCACCCTCGCACTTGACGCGAAAGGGGCTTTCGACAACGTGTCACACGAATCCATACTGCAACAGCTCAACGTATATAACTGCGGCGAAAAAATATATATTTACGTCTAAGCTTTTCTGAAAGAACGCACAGCCACAGTGGGGATAGGCAACCTACGCTCAGAGAAATTTGACATACCGCGAAAGGGAACGCCACAAGGCTCCGTCATTTCGCCGATGCTATTCAATCTGGCGATGAGCTCGCTACCCAAGCAACTGAAGCAAATAGAAGGGATTGTTAATGCAATATACGCGGACGACCTCACCATCTGGACTACGGGAGGGTCGACAGGTAAACAGCAAGACGCTCTGCAAGAAGCGGTTGGCACAACGGAAAAGTACCTGGAAGCATGTGGACTGGCGTGCGCACCTGAAAAGTCGGAGCTCTTGGTGCTAAGACAACGCACAAGAGGCCGACAACCGCAGCAGATACCAGACCCGGTAGTAAAGGTGGGAGGCATCATGATTCCGCAAGTTACAACCCTCCGCATCCTCGGACTCCTGATTCAAAAGGACGGGGCCGGGGGAGCAGAGTTGGCAAAAATTCAGCGAACAGTGCAACAAATAACCCACCTTACCAAAAGAGTGACGACCAAAAGTCACGGTCTCGAGGTAGAAGAATGCACGAGAATGATACAAGCGCTGCTCACGAGCATCGTCACGTACGGGACCCCATACTTTGACATGAAGTACAGTCAACGAGACAAAGTAAATGCCCTCATCAGAAAATCCGACAAAATTGCCTTGGGCCTGTTCCCCTCCACGTCCACAGCGAAACTACTCAAAATGGGAGTCCACAACACGTGGGAAGAGCTCGTGGGAGCGTACAACGTCAACTAACTCGAGAGACTAAAGCTGACAAAGACGGGAAGAGCCCTGCTCCAGGATCTGGGCTACCAAGTCGAGGATGAGAGGCACCTATCTCAGCGTATCCCACACGAAATCAGAGACAAGCTACACATAAGTATCATTCCCAGAAACATGCATCCCGAGTACTACGAGGAAAGGAAACAGGCGAGAATACAGGCGAGAATACAATCTCTGTTTACTTTCGTGTCCGCAAACAGTGATGCTCATCTGTCTTGCGTGCATTAGCTTCCTTTACCGCTGAGCCTCCCCGTACTTTCATGCCACGAGTGGCATCATGCACGTATCAACGTGTCAACGTCACCTGACAGGAAAATAGAGAGCAGGAAGTGTTAAACGAAGGAAATGTGGGCAAACTTGATGAGGATTATTGTTAGCAGACAAGGGAAGCTACAAAGAGTGCAATATATATATATATATATATATATATATATATAGCCGGCACGGTACATATCGATAACGGAAGACCTGGTATCAGCATATCGAATTTTAGATAGAGGGGACGAATACAAACTTTTTGAAATACGAATCGAATACTGATAGTAAGTGTCGAATATTGAATATGAAGGACTCGTGTGTTGTGTGTGGGCTCGTTGTGAGTAAAATGGCGCTGGTTGGAGCGTAAAATATGAAACTGCTACTTGACTAGACTTGCAAATACACTAAATGACGGACTACACGCGAAAATGACAGGTCTTTACGTACGCAGACTTGTACCCTGAAACCGAGAAAAAAAAAAAGCACCTTAATTGTCCAGACTGTCATTGCAGTGGTTCGAAAAGTTTTGTCGTTGTTTCAGTTGTCCTAGTTTTCGATACTTTGCTTACCAGACGCAGAACAGCAGTGGGATTGCCGTAGAGTCAGTCGTTGCAAAAGATCTGGTTAGTTTCGATATTGTCGAAAAAAGCCGAAGTTCATTTCGGAATACGAATAGTTCACTCGCAATAGTCAATTTGTATTCAAAACTTTGAATATTCGCCGACCGCTAATTTTAGCGGCTGCTTCCGATAGGCGTTTCGGTCTGCATTTTGGACTGTCACTGAGCACACTCACTTTCGTCCACTTCTCTTTCCTCGCACCTGCTTCCGAGCTGTGTGCGCCCCTCGCCACCTCCGGGGCTACAGGGCCGTGTCTGTCGCCGCGGGCGTGCGCGGTCAGCGCTGCACGCAACTAAGCCGCAGCCGTGCGGGGCAGCCTAGGCTGCGCGAGGCTCGCAATCGAATCGACGCTCCCCTGCGGCCGGGCTCGGCCGGGCCCACTGCGTCGCGTTTCCTCCGGGGGATGCACGGCAGGGCCGGCGCTTCCGGCAGGCCCGCATCGCGGCACACGTGCGCGGCGGGCCGAGCCCCGATGCGCGGCCGGCTGGAGTCGCGCACAGCGTAGCTCGGAAGGTGAGCGAGCGTATCGCTCGTTCCTGGCGACGCGACGCGATAGGGCAGCATCAAAGAAAAAACGAGGACCACGCAACGAGCGATGCGGTTACAAGTACTACTGGCCTAACTTTAGAGGGACAGTGAAGCGAAAATGACTTCTTCTGCATCAGTAAATTACGCCTCTGCATTACCGAGAACAGCGCTCTTATTCCTAGCAGGCGCTCGGTGAGCCAGAAAAGGCGGGCGAACGAATGACGGGTGGCGCCGCCGCCTCGAAATTCGCTCGTAATTCCGCTGTGACGTCAAGGATTTTGACGGCGTCAGCTGGAGCGCAGTTAATTTTTTATCGGTAAAACTTGACAATGTTGTGTTCAAAAGAGGCCGAACACTGAATATTGCAAGTTTCGTGAATTTTTACTGAGCCAACGCTGCCCAAATACGGAAGGATGCTTTGAAATCCGTGGGAAAAACAATGACGCACGACGGTTAGGCTCGTGACGCCAAATTCAAAAACTATGACTTTGAGCTTCATTTGCGCTTGTGGTAATCAACCTATTATAGCAAAACTACCGATAGCGGTAGTTTATCAGTCTATATAAACTATTTTATTGTTTCTCAGTTGTGTCCATTTATGGTCCAGGTCTAGCTCAGTTTGCTGTCTAATCCGGCGTGCCTCGAGAGCGAACTGAGCTAGCTGTTATTGTGAACGCTCCGTGACAAACTAAATATCCACTACAATATTCAGACACAAAATCTAACTCCACCTGGCCTCTGAACTCCACGCTCAAAAATATGGTTTCCGAGAAACGCCGATACTGAAAGCTTTTCAGTCGTCTCATCAAGCAAAAGGATCGAGAGTAATTATCTGACACGTCTATACGAATCCTTTTTGGTTAAACAACGGTTTAGTTGCGACCTTCGTACTTTTTCACAGGTATTATAGTTGAGATAAAGAGGACGAATTAAGTTGGTAAGCACAAAGGCCACATATTAACAAATAGGTCTTATGTTGAGCTAAAATTGCTCCTAAGAGAAAATTCCAACGAAAATATTTCGAATACTGGCTAATTACTTTTAAAGAAGCCCCGAAACGACTTTGACGATTTTACACAAACGTATTGAGTTATTAAGACAGGTCGTTCTGACAATTAGGTGACACATTTATGGGCTCCACGTAAAACATGTAACTTACTATAAGGTTTTAAAAATGTGTATCGCTAGCGATAGCAGCGGCGCTACTCCCCTGAGTTTTGAGCCACCCCGTTACAATTTACGTAGTTGGCGCACATGGCGTCAGTTGGGCGAGTTATGTGTTGCCTGCTGAGATAGCGTCATCGACATTTTTTTTCCATATTAATGGTGAATAAGTGTTGTTCATAATAGTTGAAATGTTGGTTAATTTCTTTCTATAAAGAACAGTTACAGAAAGAGAGTTCACAACGACAATTAATCAGTGCACTCAAGCACTTCCGGCACACAGCGAGTGTCGTCTGCTTGTGCTGCAATGCGCTCCGTGTTGACGCGAGCTGGGCCCTCAGTGTTGGTCTCGAGGCTTCTTTTCACGAGGACCGTGAGTCGCACTTGCTGCGTTGCAGGCTGCAAACGTAGCGATTGGCGTCATTTCAAACTGCGACATCGTGTCCCTGTACAACGGAACAGGCAAGCGGAGTGGCTGCAGCGCATCGGGCTGTCGGTATCTGATCGGCGCCAGCGATCTATGCATTTGCGGCCGTCACTTCACGCCGGATTACTGCCACAACCGGGAAGTTTTATTGTGTACGGTATTCTGGTAAACGCAGGCTCACTGGGCGTTTTGCCAGATGGGCGGCGGCGCAAACGTGAGCGGTCTGCAGGGTGCAGCCACCTGGTGGCACAGAGGTCAACGAGACAAATAGAGAACTAATATAGACCGTTGTTTCATGGGTGCCACCATGGATGGATAGATAGATGTGGATGGATGTTATGAGCATCCCTTTTGGAACGGGGCGGCGGGTTGCGTTACCAAGCTCTTGCTACTGTGATGCCCAATGCCCTACCTAGGTTAAAAAAAAAAAAAACGCACGATGAATTCCCATAACGAAATTTTCTGACCCCCTATTGTGAACTTTGTTTTTGTACGTTTCCGTTTTTTCTCATTTCCCTACTTTTCTTCTACCAATCTTCCAATCGCCTCTTACTAATCTCTATTGCGGACATGTTTACTTTCCCCCTGCTCTCGCTGAACGCAAGGGCTTCAAGGAGTCCATTATAGCCTAAATCTATCGCTCGGCAGATATTTTCCCATTCTAATAAAACATGTTCCATTGTTTCCCTAGCTTTCCACAGCAAGCACATGTTGCTTCTTCCTTCTTATATCTCGCTTTATAGGTGCGTGTTCTAAGGCATCCCGATCTCGCTTCAAAAAGTAATGAGCTTCCCTCTGAGTTATCATAAATTGTTTCTTATGTGATTTAGTTTTTTCCGCTTAAGTAGTTACTCATGGCAGGTTTCTTTTCGATTGCCGCTACCCATGAGATCATTTCAGCCTCTCTAACTTTCCTCTTGACGTTCTTTGTTGATGTGTTACTCACCCTACAGACCGCACTTGCAGGTAAGTTTCCTAGTTCTTTTCCTCCACTGTGAATCACTCGCCGTGGTTGCTCAGTGGCTATAGTGCTGGGCTGCTGAGCACGAGGTCGCGGGATCGAATCCCGGCCACGGGGGCCGCATTTCGATGGGGGCGAAAACACCCGTGTACTTAGATTTAGGGGCACGTTAAAGAACCCCAGGTGGTCAAAATTTCTGCAGTCCTCCACTACGGCGTGCCTCCTAATCAGAAAGTGGTTTTGACACGTAAAACCCCATAATTTTTTTTCCACTGTGAATCAATGTTTTTCCTGTACAGATACCTCAACACTCTCCCAGCCCATTTACTTTCTTGAATATTCCTCAGTCGTTCTTCATAATCAATTTTACTGTGAGCTTCCCTCACTTCAAAACTAGTCCAGCCCATATCACCCTACACAGCGTCGTTTCTGGTCTTCCCGTGTGCGCCCAATGCGAGGCGTCCCACTGACCTTTGGTTGCCATCGAGTTCTGATTGTAACCCTCATTTCAAGCACACGACCGCATTTCCAAAAGTAACTCCTGTAACCAATACACTTTTCCACATACGCCGGAACACTTCGTACCCATTGTATCCCAATAGCGTTCTGTGCTTCATTAAGGCTGCATTTTGTTTCCTCTTTACTGTCATTGTTTGTTCCTGTATTTCCATATATCTATTGCCTTCGTTAATCCATATACCAAGGTATTTATATTCTTTTACACGGGGTATTTCTTAGCCCTGTATTGCCACTGTGTGTTCACTGTTTTCATTAAATACCATAACACCTCATTTTCTAACACTAAATTTCAAACCTAAATTGTTGCCTTCCTGTCCACAGATATTAGCCAGCCGTTGCAAATCACTTTGCTTGTTAGCTAGCAACACAATGTCGTCCGCATAAAATAAACCGGGAAGCTGCTGCTATACTACTGTACCCGCCTGTTTGTGTGATAGATCACTCCCCATTCCCCTCCCCACGTGTAGGGTAGCAAACTGTACTCAGTCTGGTTAACCTCCCTGCCTTTCCTTCTTGCCTTCTCCCTCTCCCCTCTCTCTAAACCCGATATTACTTTCTTCTAGCGCCCTCTTCATCCTCACCATGTACATCATAAACAGCAGTGGGGATAAAGGGCACCCCTGCCTCAGTCCCTTGTTGATATCAAATTTCTCCTCGCTCCTCATCCGTTCCTGTTCAAAGAAAACGGCATTTTCTAGGTAAATCTCTCTGAAAAGCTGTAGACAATCGTCGTCTAAACCTTCCCCTTCCAGAATATCCCACAAAATGCTGCGGTCTGCGTTGTCGCACTCTCCTGTAATGTCTAAAAAGGCCACATATAACGGTCTGATTTCTACTCTTGATCTTTCAATATACTGAGTAAGAACAAAGAAGTTATCATCCAAACGGCTACCTATTCTGAAGCCATCCTGAAGTTATCCCAAAATGCCATTATTCTCTGCCCATGCTTGCAGCTTTAATTTGATTGCCTGCAAACCTGTATATTACAGATGTAATCTTCATTGTGATCAAGGGACCCGTATGGGGCCCGAAAGGTCTGTTCTTTATTTTTATTTTATTCTTGGCGAGTGCACGTTTTTGGCATCAATATGTTTCCTCGCCAGACGAGTTTTCGTCGAACACTTAATTATTACAGATGTAATGGTCAACGGTCTATACGAGTGAATTCGATTTTTCTCCCCCTTACCTTTAAAAATTAAATTCATTCTACTTTGTCGCCAACTCTCTCTTATTCTTCTATCTTTTAAATTTTTTCCACTGCTTTTACAAGAGCTTCCTTACTTTTTGATCCTAGTTCATTAATCAGCCTAACGGGAACCTCGTCTAGCGTTGCGGCTGTGCGCTTAGGAATTTTCTGTTTGGCTTTCTTCCAGTTCAAATTTGTGAGCACCAGCTCCTTTTACATCTGGTTCTCTTTCATGCTCTTTTTTTCTTCAAATACAACCTCGTCATTGCCTTGGAAAGATTCAGCTGTTATTTTTAGTATGTAATTTAATGCCGCTTCCCCTTCCAGTTTTTCGATTTTCGTCTAAGACATGTTTTTGTATTTTTGTTGACTTCCTGCCTACTAATTTTATGAGGTTCCAAAATAGATAGGTGCGGCCTTGTTTTTCTCACGTATTCCTGACAACCAACGTTCACTTTCACCTTTTATCTTTGCTTGCACCAGTATTTGACCCATAGACTTTTTCTCCCGGTATATTTCCAAAATACTGGGTACTTCATGCTGCGGCAACTGCGCCTTTTTTGCCGGCCTGTGCTCTCGGGATGCTTTCTGTCGTTCGGCGATCGCTTCTCGTATCTGCCAGTTACGTCAGCTTCTCGGTTTCTTGTTTCCTTTGCAATGAGCATGTTGTTTCGCTTTCCGTATTTTAGTCGTTATTACACTTGGAAGCTCGCTATACTCCTACTCTTTATTTGGCCATTTGCAAAATTCTTCCTCGACTCTTGTGGCTATATTTGTTATTTGTTCAGCGTTAAAAAAATTGGACAGGCCATTTTGCACTCCTTGCTCTCTTTTCCAACTACATATCCCATTTTCAAAGTGATGAGTTTATCGTCACTCCCTATGCTGTTATGCCCTTCTTCGTCAATGAACATTTCTCTCAAGTTATGATGAATTCTTTGTTTTATCAGACAGTAATCGATGGTAGATTTCCGGTTTCCCACTTTCCACGTGACTTGCCCTTCACACTTAGGCCCTGTATTCACGATAACGAAGTTGTTGCTAAAAAAGATCTAGCATTGATTCCCGTTGTTGTGGGTATAGCCATCTAGATCCTGTACGTGGGCATTCATGTCACCTAATAGGATAATTTCGGCATCATTCCCGAAACCCTTAATATCAGCACTTATGCATTCCACTAACTCTTGATTCTTCTCTGTGCAATTATTTCCGGTCCACAAATACGTTACGGCCCGCCAAGTTTTTTTCCCACTCATTGTAGCTGATAAGCAACGATGATCTTGACATTTTGAATTTAGTCTTTTCCATTTGGCTCCCCGATGGATGAGCATTCCGACTCCCCCTCCCTTTGTTTCCGACTTAGTTCTGTTGCACCCTTCCCACCCATAATTCTCAATAACCGGCGGCTCTTACGAGTCTCTAAGGTGCGTTTCTGTAACCACATACACCCTTATTTGTTCTCTATTTAACTGCTCCTCAATCTCTGCGCACTTTTCGTTTCTTCTGCCGCCCTGCATGTTTATGTAGCCTATTGCATGGCGAGCTCTCTTTCCTGTTTTCCTCCTTTTTCTGTTATTGACGGCGATGCTAATCAGAGGTTCCCATGGGGGCCTTCATTACTACCTACTCTGGCCTCCTAAGCGCCCGTGAGTCCCCCATATTGCTACGCAGTGGCGCCATCTATGGGCAGTCAGCATGATGGCTTGGGCGAGCGCTCCGTTTTGCATGGCAGGTGTACGCTCGGCGCTGGTTTCTGGTGTTTGTTCTCACACCAACGCTGTCTATTTAGTGTGACGTGGCGTCTTCTGCGCGGTAAATGGTTCTGTGATACGTACTGAAGTTCTTTAAGTCGGCCCGGCCGGACTTTCTGCTGGCTTTGAGGCGGACGGAGCACGCAGCGCGATGTGTGCGCGCATGTTTGAGCGTACACAATCAGCCTCAGAGATCAATTGTGTATTTCTGAAAGTTCGATCCACTAATGTGACCTTATTTCAGTATTATCCACTAGTTTTAAGGTGCTGTTTAGGAGCAATGAAACAAACGCGACGATCGTAACAGCGTGGGTACCGTTCTGCTACGATAGGAGCCTTGCTGTTATACTTTGACAAGCGTTCGAACTGTTAGCTGCAGATTACATTGCGTGAATACTTGGCTCAGTGAATGACGTTTCCACCCATGAATGAAAAAGTTTTCGTCAGTAATAACAGCATACCTTACAGTGTGAACTATACTTGTCCAGCAAAGCGAATGTTTACGAACTGTGCGATCATGCTAAGCAGTGGTAGATGCTGGATTACAGATATATTTGTTCTATATAGCTCATGGTCCAAGAATGCGGCATCAACGTTTATAGATCTATAAACGTTGTGCGGCCTGACTATGCGAGGTCACACTGTGGTGTTAACCCGTTTTCTCTTTCATTTTCGAGAAAGAGGATGATAGCCGAATTTTTTCGGTTGTGTTCGTTCCGTTCTCTACGACGCACTCACACGTATTACGGAAATTTTGTCCTCAAAAACAGCCATCGCATTCTTTTTATGCAATCCATCTCGGATATTATGGCGTTACAGGGCAAAAGGTCAATGCCGAAGCACATAGCTTATAAATGTATCATGCTTGTTCACCAACCGCAGACAGCTGTGTTAAGCAGCGCCATCCGCCTCACGCAGGAGGCTAGCGTAGAGGAGGAGGAGGAGGACTAAACTTTATTTGTGCACAGCAGATTTGAGACCTAGGCCTCCCTACCGAAATGAGGGCTTCGAGCCCTTGGGCCCTGGCGGCATCTTAGGCCTGCTGGATTGCCTTGAGTTGGTCTTCCGGTGCACAGCTGAGCAACGCGGTCTCCCACTGCTCTCTGGTCTTATTTATTTTATTCTGTATGGGTGTACGAGGACAAGCCCAAACCATATGTTGTAGGTCCGCCCTTTCTTGACAGAATCTACATCTATCCGTGTAAAGGTCCGGGTAGTAGCGGTGATAGGCCACCGGGTTCGGATATGTATCTGTTTGTAAGAGGCGCCATGCCGTCGCTTGCCGTCTACTTAACGAGGAGCGTGCCGGGGGGAAATGGGCCCTTCGCAGTTTGTAGTGTTTGGTGATCTCGTTAAAGCTGGTCATCCGGTCTCTCTCCGTTCCCAGTATTTTTTGCGTGTCACCTGCTCGGCCTGTCAGTTCTCGAGCCAGGTTGTGCGCTATTTTGTTCCTGGGAACGGAGGAGTGTGCGGGTGCCCATATAATGTGAATGTCGCTATCTTCACGAAAGTTGTTTAAAATTCTCAGTGCTTCAGGCGAGATTCTTCCTTTTGCATAGTTCTTGACGGCTGTCTTGCAGTGATTTCAAGCGTGCTAGACTTGAATTACGTGAGAACGATGGTGGTGTATCACAAATATAGCGCTTATATCTTTCGTGGTTGACCGTACACGTGCATGCGCTCTTATGTTTTAGTCCCTACGCCAAGCGATCAGATAGTGAGCGGATTTACCATTTCATGCTGGCAATACAGAGACACGGGTTCTCTTCGTCGAATTAAATCCGACATACGCAAAATAGTTCACAACACATACAGACACCACGGCTAATAATGCGCGTCACATGTTTGCGCCCCCAAGAGGTATTTCCGCGTACTGTAGCTTCCCTGACGACCTTATATGAACGGACATTGCGTTAATTTCCCAAAGTACGATCTAAAACATCTCCAAATCGTTCCGCGGCACGCGACAGCAATGCTTTCAAGCAGCGCCGCGCCGGATCGCACAAGCCAGAAAGGCTCGCCGCGCACCCTTTCCTCCTCGCCAGATAAAAAGGCGCATAGCAGTAACCAAGTGAATTCTACTTTGCTGCTGGTGCAAATTTTCGGCAGCAGAGTTATCGCGAACACGTTGTCTTTTTAAGTGTTTAAAAAAGTGTTCCACTTGGTTACAGCAATATTAGCTCTGTGTTTGACTGGTTAAGCTTTGCGTCACCAGGTGGCTGTGCCGTGCAGGCGGCTCTAGAGTTACTGTATATGCTGCCTTTTGTAGCATATAGGTGGCTCTAGGTGGCTCTAAGGCCCATAAATGATAGGCGGCTGAGTCTGCTCACGTTTACGCTCAAGTCCCATGATTACAGCGGTAGTAGTATGGAGGAGCTTTATGGCGCGTTCACACTGAGACATTCGGCGTCTGGAGCGGCGCCCAGTTCGGCGGAACCAAGTTCGGCGGCGGCGAGATCCGCCGGAATAGCCCCTTCCGCGCCGATCGCTCCCGGACTGATTTTTGCGGCAGCTGCCGCCGGATTCCCTCGCCGCGGTCCAATGGGAGCGCGTCTCAGCAATTCGAAAGATGGCGGCCAAGCTCGACGCGCTCGTCATAGCGCAGTCTTGTACGCATCGCGACCTCGGAAATGCTCATCGAATTGGTGCGTAACCGCCCCGTCCTTTTTGACAAGTACCACGCGAAGCACAAGGTCTAAGCGACCTGACAAGGTGGCGTGACCAAGTTACGCGCGCTCTTGCAAAGCAGGACGAACCCACCAACGCCAGTGGCGTCGTCTCTTCGGCGAATGCTTCTGCGCGACACGCTTCGCCAGAAAGGTGCTCGCCAAACAGGGCTAGCAGTACTGCCTCTTCTTGCTCAGGGTTCATCATTGCCTTTCCAAGCAATGGGGGAGACGCGCAAAATGAACACACGAACTGGACGTGGGCGGAGACAACTGCGCAATTTCGAGTCGCGCGAACATCCGGGATATCCCGCGCTCGCTTCTAGGTTGACATATTATGGGGCAGATGGCGCTGTATGTCGTTCCGGCGGCGCGGTCCGCAAGCGGTGTGAACAACGCGATTTTCGGCGGCAGGAGAATTCCATTCGCTGTAGACGCCGGATTCCTCAGTGTGAACGTGCCATTACGCCACGGCCCATCCCTCTAAACGCCCAGCTCGCCTGCGTTTACCGGAATACGTACGCGTACGGTACACGCTCGGCGCTGCGCGATAGAATGCTCCCAGCGCACGCTGCTTGGATAGCTCTCCATGTGGATCGACGGCCAGGCGGCTGGCGGGGAGGTTGGAGAGGCTTCGCGCGCTGGCTCTAAGACACCGGAAGCAGACTACACGACGTCACATCATGAGGCAGAGCCAGTGAAGGCGGAGCTTAACCCCGATCTTTCGGCGAACGAGTTGAGGAGGAAAAGCATGGCTAGGGAGGAGGGTAACTCGTAATCGTCCGTATCTCTCTCAATATGAGACGCTTCACACAAATTGTGGTGCGAATGATTAACTGTAGTTGTATCCTACGCGTCTACAAAATTTGTCCGAACCATTTCAGGGCCGTTTAATTTGCGTGGAGCATCAGCTATTGCCACTCCTTCCACAACTGTCGACGAGGCTATACAGTCCAGTCGGCCAGACCACATATATCTCAGAGAGTGAATGTGGAATGCAATTGCGCAGCGGTCTTTGTCTATTTCCACACACCCATCTGTGTAAACTTGTAGGTAATTCGGGGAAGTCGTGGTCAAATGCTCCATGACTAGTGACTTGGTTTCTGCAGATGGAATACAGCTCTTCGAGTGCAATCGTGGCACACTTAAGCTGCATGTAGTAATATCGTCGAATGTCCAGGGTGGATCTACCTTCTGCCTCTATATCGAGCAGCGCATTCCTAAGACTCGAAGCGTGTGTAATGCTGCATAAAAATATGAGCGCGTCCTAGATACGTCTTAAGAGGGTTTTGGCGAGCGAAGGCTCACTTAAACGTAGTAGCTGAGTTATGAGAGCCTGGGAAGCCTGAAGTCGCAGAGGGCTCAGCTTCGCAGAACACTTTTTTGTTTGAAGCCAGTTGAGGTCCACCCAGGCAAAGTCAGAGTTTTTCTGTGCATGGCTTCGAAGCGCCATACGTCGTGTCACGTCTAAATATGGCAAAGGGCACAGCTTAGGCGCTTCGCACGAGGCAACCGCGTTCATCAGCGCCGACCAAGACGTCGACGCAGCCCTGGCGGCGACTGTTGACGGGTCAACACAGAAGCTGGCCTCAAGGTGACAACGACCACCGGCTTTTGTAGACGCGGTAACAACCGTGAAGGCCAGCCTTTCCGGGTCGCTGCAAGCTGACCTCACGGAAGCCCACTATCGTGTGCAAGGGGCCAACGTCGAGAACTTCTGTGGGAACAGCGTCGACGTCAGGTTCCCCCACATTGTCACGTGGTTTCATTGTATGCGAGGGCGAACGCGCAACTCTGCAAGCGGAGCCCGGCGGAACCGTTCAACGTCATGAGAGGGATTTTGCGAACGATTCTGCGATTATGATTGGCCGAGACACAGTCATCAGATTCCCCAGTCTAGTCACCTAGGGAAGATGACTGTTTTAAAAGCGGATACCTTTGGTGCAGCGAGTGTGTCCTGACGTGTCCTGATGTGTGCTCAGACATGTAGCGAGCCAAGACGTTGAAAGTGTTCCTAGATGGAGTGGGCTTCCATATGTGGAGCCATTTTAAATATGCAAAATAAACCCCTCTTATTTCCCTCCTACTCCCGAACGTATTCATCTCTGTGCCTCGAGAATTCCTAGCCTAAACGCTACTCCGAGCCGCAACACTCGGATGCCAAGCTGGCTTAGGGTTCCACTTGAAATGCGCGATGCACGAACCAAGTTGTATGCCAACTCCACGAGGAATTTCCCTTGAGTGTCGTGCAGAAAGCAGTCCAGCTTTAAATGCGAGATATTTTGAAAAAAGAAAAACTCGAGTACCCGCCAAAAAAAGAAGGGGGGGGAGTCGACCAAGCAAATCTCGAGCTTCGAAAGAAACGTTTTACTAAGTAAGCGTCTCGTTTTTTTTTTCTTTGATTCTTTCTTTGCGAATGCACTGATGATTGTGAAAGAAAAACAAAGGGGGGGGGGGGGGCAGCAAACTTTCTAAGAAATAAGCGAGAAAAATCAGGTTAACTGAAGTGCTTGATTTTTTCGTACCACATGAAGCCAAGAGAGAATGAAAGTATCGGAGAACAGATTTTCATTGGAATTTATACAAGACGAGAAAAAATGGAAATGAAGGTCGACGAAAGAACGACTTGACCCAGGCGCAAGTTGAACCCGCGACCGACGCGGTACGAGTGCGATACTCAACCACTAAGGCCCTCGTCGACGTTCTTGGTTATTTGTGTATGTCTATATACATATAGTGAAGCTAGCAGTAGCAGTGTTATCCAACGCGACTTGCAGCATTCTGTCGGATGCGGAACATCGTTTGAAACAGAGGTGGCACGTAGTACCACGTGATACCTATACGTTGTGTCAGATGATCTTCACATGGCAGTGCCCTGGTGGATAAATGAAGAACTGTGGGGGCGAAACTTTCCACTAAATCAGACAAAACACGATTATGCAATATTATAGGCGAATTTCACAAACTTCGTATGACTCAAAGCTTTTGGACATAATATAAAACAATATTGTCCCACACATATATACGCACTCCAGGGTTTTAGGAGAGGTTACCTACTTTGAAAACAACTAGCTGTGATTACACGTGACTTTGGCAACATAAAGAAAAATGCATAGAAGTCGTATTTATAGACTTTCATGCAATGGGTTCAATAACGTCCGACTTAATACATCGCTTCATAAACTAGGCTTTATCATTAAAAAAAATGTGAGTCATCCATTGCAAGGTGACTTTGTGTTTTGTATGGCCCGTCTTTACGCTGCATTTTACGGCTGTCCTTACGTGCCTTTCCGTGACCTGACTTGAGAGAATTCATGTAACACGATTTTACATTTGCATCATTATTGTTCCTGTTCCTCCCTCGCCCCCATTTTGTTTTTACTGAAATAACACTAACAGAAAAATTTAGTCAACTATAATGGCGATAGCTATTCCATTTCACATAATAGCACTAATAACAGGAAAATTATGTTAAATAAGATGCAACGTGATAGGTTCGGGAAATCTAGAATGGGGTTAAACGAGAGTTAGGGGCGCATATTATGAATGCCTCTTTTTTGTTCCGCGACGCCTTTTGGTTTTAGCTTTATCGTGTACTATTTCTGTACAGCCAAACTGAGCATCCGGCTCTAATTTATCTTCTAGAAATGACGCGACAGCGCTTCGTCGACGGACGGCCGAGGAAGAAGGGGGAGTCGCTTACCGCACGTAGTCGTGTCGGCAGTAGACGCTTCCGTGTCGAACGAAGCAAGATGGCTGCCGGTCCAGTGGAGCCCCGCACACGCAGCACCGCAGGCAGCGCGCGTGCCACGAGCTGTCGCTCACGCGCAGCAGGAACCGGTCGGCGATCAGCTCGCCGCACGCGCTGCACAGCTCCGCCTCGCTCTGCGACACGTCACAGAAACGCGTTTGGTGAGTGAGGCAAGGTGGGGCCTTCGGGAGCATAGTTTCGATTTCGTGTACTCGGAGTCCCCAACTCGACAGCAGGCTTCTAAACATCGTTGCTTAATTATCTATTTTGGTCCGGTCATGTCATTGGGATTACTAGCGTACTCTTGGTTTCTTACGTCGCAACTTAGCAACTGCTACAGATAACTTAAAGCTAATAGATTACAAAAACCGTCGTACGGCCTAGACTTGAATATGTAGGTAACATCGCGCTCAATATGAGTTCCAATAAGAGAATCTGATTTCTTTTCTGTGTGTGTATTTGCTGTGATGCTGCCATACAGTGCCCCCGTATGGTACCATAGCAGCACCTACACAAAAAAGGAAATGCGGAACACCGTTTCGATTACTGGCAGCACCCTGTATATAAAAAAAATTGCACTTGACATTTTTATCATTGAACTGACTGACGGGTATATGCCCGTGTTGCAACTCATACTGAGCCCGATAGCACGTAGATGACCCACAACAGTCTAACTTAACCAACATCCTTGAATCGGCCCACAACAACGCCGTTAGATTCATCGCTTCCGACTATTCTGTCACCGCTATTGCACATCGGCATTAAAATCCCGGCTTAACGTACCGCACCTCGCGTTCCGACGTGAAATCGCGCAGCTTTGTCTTTCTGCAGGTTCTATCATTTCCTACCACCAAATAACACGCTTATCTTGCCTGCCCATCGCATCGCCTGGACCAGCCATGAGTGTTCCGTCTACCTACTCCGTGCTCACACAGTTACATCACTCCCTTTTTTGGTCCATAAAGCACGTGACTGAAACAATCTTCCCGCCTCGGAAGACTTCTACTGTTGCAAATGACTTGTTACCGCTTTTTGCTATCAACTAATTAATATATTCAAACGCTGTTTATATGCCCACGGCGATTGCAGAGTCCAGTTGTACCTTGGAGGTATACATAAAGAAAAGAAAGAAAACTAACGCAGCAACCTAGCTGTATTTACCGGTGTCTTTCGAACTTGGAAAATAGTGTGTTGAAATATTGCAATCATGTGCATTGATAGAACAATGTGTATATTATTGTTGTTATTTATTATTCTATCTTTCTGTCTTCTACTCGGCCGCCTCATTCGTAGGAGCCGAAAGAACGACGCCAACTCCCCACGACAGCACCGAAAAAGCTCGTATTTGCACCTTATCATAAAATAGTTTCATGCTAAGATTACTGGGAACAAAATCGTCATTCTTATGCTTTCATATCTTGGCTCAATTGACAAGTCCTTGCTATTTACATCAATACCATCCCCTTTGCCTTACAAGTACATACGACAATCATATTTCTGACTGCAGGTTCTCGCTGCCCTCCTCCTATACTATAAGGCCTTTCTTGCCCCACCAGCAGTGTAGTGTATAGCCGATTAAGAATATAACAGCGAAAAGCTCTTCCTGCAAAGATATCTACTGTATTTATTTATACTCTTCGAATACTTGGAAAGACCAGACTTGAAGGAGGTATTGAGCAGTATCAAACAATTCACCCAGGAAACTTATCTGGGAGTTGGCTAAGTATGCGTAAGCATTGTGCCACTTGCTCATCTCCACGCGGGCCGGTGTCATTATCAGTGTCATGAAACTGTTATTTATTATTATTATGGGGTTTTACGTGCCAAAACCACTTTCTTATTATGAGGCACGCCGTAGTGGAGGACTCCGGAAATTTCGACCACCTGGCGTTCTTTAACGTGCACCTAAATAAGTACACGGCTGTTTTCGCATTTCGCCCCCATTGAAATGCGGTCGCCGTGGCCGGGACTCGATACCGCGACCTCGTGCTCAGCAGCCCAACACCATAGCCACTAAGCAACCACGGCGGGTGTCATGAAACTTGATCCGGCTAGTACAAACGACAGCACTGCGGCAACACTAGCTGCTGCGGATAGCGGCGCAAGGTGCATTGATGACGCAAGGAAAGTACTGCACATAAAGGCGCCAGGTGGGCTGGGGACGTTCAGATCATTAGAAGCCGTTATCGCTACTTAGCGCCTTATCCATCCACGCCGGAGCATTATAAACCGTGATCAACCGTACTCCGGCGGCGGCTGCGCATGTCACGGCAGCGCGGACCATGTCTTGAAAGCGATATCTGATGCGGAGAGAGAGCCGACTGTTGATAGCTTCGCGCGCTGTGTTCTCGCCGCTTCGCGTTGAAGAGAGACGTGCGGGTCCATATCTTGAAAGCAATGTGCGAAAGGGGCAGCGTGCGGCATGTGCTTAGAGCTTCGTAAACGCCGTGTTCTCGCCGCTTCGTTCGCTTTGAAGCGACAGGCAGCGCGAAGGTAAAGTCACTCGCTGCTGCGGGCTCTACCTTAAAAGCGATTGCCTTACGTGATCAACGGTTTTTCTCGTTGAGTAAGCATAAAAATGTTTCCACATTTAAAATTCTTCACAGCGATGAATCAGCAGCGGCCAAAAAAAAAAGAGCCAGACGTACGGGTATATGTTGACGTAATTCTCAGCGCTTTGCGTGGCGAAATGGATGACGCTCACGATTATCAGCATAAATCATTCTACTGTACCATTCAACTGCCTTCAAAAACGCATGTCATACTGCCAATCATTCTTACAGTTTTCAGAGCGATGCAGTGAAGGAAAGCGGCCAAATATCTCTGATCAGGCGTGAGACTTAGTATGGGCAACCAGCGCTGAAATTTGGCGTGCCAGCAGCAGCGCCGTAATACACAGTCTAGCGAGCGGTGTACGCATGTTACAGTAACACCTGCTACGTTTTTACATCAGCAAATTCATCGCTCATTCCGAAGCGCCTGTGTCCAGCTTCTGACATGTCTGGGCACTGTCGCGCGAGAACGTATCAGCACATGCGCTCCTCGCAACCCGTATGGTCATGCACAGAACTCGGTTGGGCGCATTGGTCTAAGCAAACGTTAGTACAGGCGTGCGTATGTTGTCGTTAAATGTGCCGTACAATCTTCGTGGCCTCCCTACCGGACGGTGTCAGCATATTTTAGCTACGCACTCAAGCTGCCCTAGCGCCTCTTGGCCAGCGCTGGTTCCCCGTAGCAGGCTATGGTATTGCACGATGTATTATTCCTCCGCTTGATCTTCCTTAGTTGTGCCCTCTCTTTTAATTGGTATAGCTGGCCGTTCGGTGGAGCCTGACCTGCAGCGTTTGCGAAGCAGGTGATCGGTATACACTCCGGATAGAACAGCAGCGGATGATCATCTTTATTTGAGCCCTCGATTTGAACAACCTAAGTTTACCGTTTGCCCTTAGTATCTTGTATTCTGTACTCTATGTATGTTTTTCGCGGTACAACGGCTTATTCAGATAAGCTTACTAGGCCAGAATAAGCAAACGATGTAAAAACGTCGACCTTACGGTCGTACCTGGCAGCCGGTGTGACGCACATCCGGCAGGAAATGGCAGCAGAGACCGATTTTCTCATCGGCTCCTTCGGGGATCGCGTTAGCGCACCTCACTTATTACATCAGGGGATCCATCTCTCTTTCATTGTCGTAGTATCCGCGCCTCCTTCGCTATTTCTTCGCATGGATGCGGCAATGCTGTGGCAACAACCTCATCACCCCGAGGACGAAGTGGTTTACTTGTGTTATTTTACGAATGAAGCGTATGTCACGTCTCTATATCTTAAGGAAGGATCGATTCGGCCTGCCGCAAGTCTTCTCGATTGGGGTGCCCACATTTCTGCTCTCGATCTTGGGATTCTGTAGGGCAATGATTAGGTTATTAGGACATGAGTTCAAGATGAAACCTGTCTATAATTCATTTTGCGATGTCCCCCGTATTACTGCTTGCGTGTGTTTTGAGCTGCGAGTTGCCGTCTTTGTTCTCAGAGCTGCTGATCTTAGCTTTCTGCATGAGTGGTATGAGAACACGGCGAATGGTGTGAGAATAGGGCGAAGTAGTGTGAGAATACGGTGTGAGAATACAGAGAATCAAACAGTACGATGGCCGCGTCAAGAAAGCGGACTGGCCCTCACACCGACTCCGACAGCGAGGACACCCGTATCTACGCACTGAGGTCAGACAAGCTTCGATTCTACAGAGGAGCCCTCCGACAGTGACTTCAAACTTGTGAGCCGTAAGGCCAAGAGACGTAACACCAGGACCTCTTCGTCATCGAGCACAATTAATGAAAGACCACAACGGAGGCCTGTGACCAGTACCATCCTTTTCGTTCCTGCTGTGCCCGACGGGTACATGAAACGCCTCAACAGGCGAACTGTATCCGTGGTGCTGGAAGGATTGGTACCGAATGAAATTACTGACATCAGAGTGAATACACGTAAGAACGTATTGGGCAACTGATGTCACGCACGCGGCCGCGCTGAATACTCTGCGCAACGTCACCGACCTGGACGGAATAAAGGTCCGTTCCCACATCCTGCTGGGTTCTGACATCGTCACCGGTGTCATCTATGACGTAGATATCGTCATTCACAGCTCCAACTTGGAAGTTCTTGTCAAGCCAGTTAGTGAAGCAGCTGTGATCGCGAGTGTTGCCCGCCTGGGCAACTCACGTTGTCTGAAGATAGTATATGTAAAGGCATATGTAAAGGTGGGCCATTTCCGGCATCATGAACGATCTTTCGTGCCGAAGCCACTAAAATTCCTCAACTGCATGAAGCTCGGTCACGTGTGAAGCGTATGCAAGGATACTGCAGTGTATCCTCGCTGCGCTGAAACCTATTCCGCGGATGATTGCAGGACAACTGTTCTTAAATTTTCGAATTGTCATGGGTCCCATGAAACTTCGTCAAAGGATTGCCCAAACATTAAAAAGGTGTTGGCTGTTCTAGAAAAAATGGCGAGAGACCATCCGTCTCATCAAGAGGCTGTCAAAACCATCAGAAAGCGGCTATATCGTCGCCGACGTTCATTAAAGAAAATCGGTGCCTCTGCCGCGTCCGTCGCATGCACTGCTACTCTACCTCCCTTGCTTCCCACACCGGTCGAGGCTGATAAGAACCAGAATGGTGAAAAAAGCAAGGCTGCTGCTGATGCAGCTTGGCCAAAGTTGTTAAAGCGATAGCCACCTGTAAATTCACAGTGCGCATCGGCAACCTTGCATTCTGAACTTCCCGCCGATAAACTACTGGAAGAGTACAAACAAGTGGTCGCAATGCTTCAATTACTGATGAATGCCATTCGCGTGCTCCTCAGCAAGCTAAAATCGTCGTCAGTTCAGAGTGCACTTCAGGTGCTGGATGCTGGAGGTCCAGTACTTGGAAGCCTTGAGTAGACACCATGGATCACCCAAAACAGTCATTTCGCACTAAGGTCAGACAAGCTTCGATTTTACAGTGGAACGACAGTAGATTGAGGTCTCGCATCTCATCTTTCCATCAATATATTTGCAGAAATCGGATTCCCATGATCGTTATTTGCGAACCAAACGTACTTGCTCCTATCGAATTGCCAGAGCACGAACCATTTCTTTCGTCGACGTGCAAAGAGCTTTGCAAAATTGTCGTGTACGTCCGCACGGATATTACGTATGCCCACCATGCAGCAGTACAACCACATGATAACAATCGATATTTCTGCCTTCGTGTAAGAAAGAAGCTAGTGTCATTCACCCTCATTGCTGTCTACATATCCCCGTCAGGTCGATTTGAACGCGACGGACTTGGAGGCATAATTTTGCAGACCAGTGGTGCATGGATTTTAACGGGAGATTTTAACGCCCATCACTTACTGTGGGTTAGCTTGGCAATCAATTCCAGAGGCAGGAATCTGGTGTCTTTCTCCTCTGATCCCGACCTTTGTGTCATGAATGATGGCAGTCCTACATACCTGCGAGGTCTTAACTACAGCAGTTGCCTGGATTTGACTTTGGTATCACGGTGCTTTACTCCGCAAGTTCAGTTGAAGTGACCATATCCCTACATATTTGCTGATCAGGGGGCTAAACAGTTCTACCTCGTCGAATGCAGTACGAAGAATCGACTGGACTAAATTTAAGCTATACTTGTAAAATGCATCCAGAGAAGAACTTGACCGCAGCTTGGAGGATACCATCACACAGGCAATGGGGGAATCTTCATGGCTCGTAATGTTTACAGCGAACGTTCCCAATTTGACGTAGAACTGGAGAGGCTAACCGCGTTTCGATGACGAGCTGAAAGGAGACACAGGCGCACGAAGACAGTTTGTGACTTGGGAATGTCACGGAAAACACAGAAGAATATCCAGCGCCTTTTCGACAAATTACAGGAACAACGCTGGAAGTCCTTTTGTGAATCATTGGACCCTCGCAAACTACTTTCATATATCTGGAGGACTGCTCGTGGCCTGCGCTCATCTCCGCAACAGCGACATCCTTTCATGGCCTTAGCTCTACGTCACTACCAGACGCAACTTGAGGTGGCGAATGATTTTTGTGCGCGGATCGCTGGCGTGCGTCACCCCCAACGTCGAAGACGTGAGTGTCGTCCCTGTGTCTCGTGTCCCAGAAATGGAAATTCCATTTACTATGGAAGAACAGGACGCCTCTTTGGCCGCTTCTTGACGCTCATCTTCACCAGGGCCCAACGGCATCACCTATGCAGCTCTTGCTCATCTTGGACAAGAGGCAAAGCAAGAGCTGTTAAATTACTGCAACCGCTCATGGCATGAAGGCATTGTTCGTCAGCAATGGAAGGTGAGTACGCTCGTACCACTACTCAAACTCAAGAATCAGATGTATGCGTTAAGAGACAAAGCCGGCAATATCATTACTAATATGGATGAGATAGTTCAAGTGGCTGAGGAGTTCTATAGAGATTTATACAGTACGAGTGGCACCCACGATGATAATGGAAGAGAGAATAGTCTAGAGGAATTCGATATCCCACAAGTAACGCCGGAAGAAGTAAAGAAAGCCTTGGGAGCTATGCAAAGGGGGAAGGCAGCTGGGGAGGATCAGGTAACAGCAGATTTGTTGAAGGATGGTGGGCAGATTGTTCTAGAAAAACTGGCCACCCTGTATGCACAATGCCTCAAGACCTCAAGCGTACCGGAATCTTGGGAGAACGCTAACATAATCCTAATCCATAAGAAAGGGGACGCCAAAGACTTGAAAAATTATAGACCGATCAGCTTACTGTCCGTTGCCTACAAAGTATTTACTAAGGTAATTGCAAATAGAATCCGGAAAACCTTAGACTTCCATCAACCAAAGGACCAGGCAGGATTCCGTAAAGGCTACTCAACAATAGATCATATTCACACTATCAATCAGGTGATAGAGAAATGTGCGGAATATAACCAACCATTATATATAGCTTTTATTGATTACGAGAAAGCGTTTGATTCAGTTGAAACCTCAGCAGTCATGGAGGCATTGCCGAATCAGGGTGTAGACGAGCCGTATGTAAAAATACTGAAAGATATCTATAGCGGCTCCACAGCCACTGTAGTCCTCCATAAAGAAAGCAACAAAATCCCAATAAAGAAAGGCGTCAGGCAGGGAGATACGATCTCTCCAATGCTATTCACAGTGTGTTTACAGGAGGTATTCAGAGACCTGGATTGGGAAGAATTGGGGATAAGAGTAAATGGAGAATACCTTAGTAACTTGCGCTTCGCTGATGATATTGCCTTGCTTAGTAACTCAGGGGACGAACTGCAATGCATGCTCACTGATCTGGAGAGGCAGAGCAGAAGGGTGGGACTAAAAATTAATCTGCAGAAAACTAAAGTAATGTTTAACAGTGTCGGAAGGGAACAGCAGTTTACGATAGGTAGCGAGGCACTGGAAGTGGTAAGAGAATACATCCACTTAGGACAGGTAGTGACTGCTGATCCGGATCATGAGAGTGAAATAATCAGAAGAATAAGAATGGGCTGGGGTGCGTTTGGCAGGCATTCGCAGATCATGAACAGCAGATTGCCATTATCTCTCAAGAGAAAAGTGTATAACAGCTGTGCCTTACCAGTACTCACGTACGGGGCAGAAACCTGGAGGCTTACGAAAAGGGTTCTACTTAAATTGAGGACGACGCAACGAGCTATGGAAAGAAGAATGATAGGTGTAACATTAAGGATAAGTAAAGAGCAGATTGGGTGAGGGAACAAACGCGCGTTAATGACATCTTAGTTGAAATCAAGAAAAAGAAATGGGCATGGGCAGGACATGTAATGAGGAGGGAAGATAACCGATGGTCATTAAGGGTTACGGACTGGATTCCGAGGCAAGGGAAGCGTAGCAGGGGGCGACAGAAAGTTAGGTGGGCAGATCAGATTAGGAAGTTTGGAGAGTCAACATGGCCACAATTAGTACATGACCGGGGTAGTTGGAGAAGTATGGGAGAGGCCTTTGCCCTGCAGTGGGCGTAATCAGGCTGATGATGATGATGATGATGATGATGATGATGACTACTCAAACAAAGAAAGTCGCCTTTCGACCTGGCGTCATATCACCCCATTGCCCTGGCAAGCAGCATAGGTAAAGCAATGGCTAAGATTATTCTTATACGTCTGAAATGGTACCTTGAACGCCACAACGTGTACCGTGACTCTATGACCGGTTTGCGGCGAGGCAAGTCATCAACAGACACTGTTGTTGACCTCACAATATTCATACAACAACAAAAAGGCCTCTAGCACATATAAGTGGCGCTATTTCTAGATGTCAAAGGGGCGTACGACAATGTTACACATGAAGCGATCCTACAGTCATTGGAGGCTGTTAGAATCGATGGCCGAATCTTTCTGTGGATCCGCGGCTATTTGACCAGAAGGTGCTTCTTTGTTATGACCGAAGATGGCCCGACTGCCAACTATTTTACACACGGTGGCGCCCCACAGGGCGGCGCATTGCATGAGCCTTATTCTCTTTAACCTAGCTATGGTCGGTCTTGCAGAAATAGTACGCAAGACAATTCACCTTTCAATGTACGCTGATGATATTTGTCTTTGGTCTTCTGCGGTGACTTCTCTTTAAGTGCGCGCAAGAATTCAGCAGGCATCCACCCCAACCTGTTCGTATCTCCGCAAACAAGGTCTTCGTGTGTCCATAGAATAATGCGCGTTAATCGCGTTTACGCGCCAACCCATGGCACCGTACCCTGTTCCTCTCAATGGCCAGGTTATCAAATACAACAAGTCTCAGCGCTTCTTAGGCGTGATTATTGGCAGGGACCTTTTATGGAGTCCCCCTGCATCTACCTGAAGCAGCGACTCATTTAGATTGTACATATAATGAGGTTCCTGTGCGGAAAAACCTCGGGCACGTCGGTACTGTCCATGATGCAGCTGTACAGAGCACTGTTTCTGGTCTTCTCACGGTACAGCTTGCTGGTTTTGGCGAACACATGTAAAGCAAACATTCGTACCCTCGAACCTTTGCAAGGCCAGATTCCATGGACATATCTTGGACTACCAAGATGCGCCTCGACTCACGCAACAATCATGATTGCTAGAGACTACTTGGTTCCAACATATATAACGATTGACAACCTTATAGAATACATTCGACATCTGTGTCGCATACCCAATCACTATATTGCTGCTTTGCCAGTACAAAAACTTCAAGCCGCCGCATCTTCCAATCTTGTTGCGGCACATCAAGGCTACCTTCCGTCAGGCTTTACCCAGCAGCAAGACCACTGTCACCCTTATGGTGCCAACAGCAGCCACAAGTACGCCTCACGACTCCGGGAATTACGAAGAAGACCCGTCATTCAACAGTGGGCCTACGTCAGTTCACACTGTTGTTACTGAACAAGGAATATGAACAAAGAACGCACATTTACACCGACGGATCTGTTTCAGCCACCAGCTCCACAGGTGCTGTTATCATCCCGGCCTTACAAGTCACAATAAATTTCAAAGTGCCCATATAACCACCTCTACGACAACAAAACGTGCGTTCTAGTTGCCGCTGTTCATTACATCGCACTAACCAAACCTCGAAAGTGGGTCGTTTTTATGTCTCCAAGGCAGCCCTTCAGAGTCTGCAGTCAGGCTTACGATGTAAGACCCATGAACAACCAGCGTTTGAGACCAGAGTGGTTCGCCATCAAGCCCTCATAAAGGGACATGGCATCATCTTCCAATGGCTTCCGGGGCACTGTGGCATCGTTGGAAATGACCTTGATGATGCCGCCCGGTCAGCGCATAAAGAACCCTTACACTTCCTATACCCTTATCAAGGACAGATGCTGAGAGGGGTCTTCGTTTACTTGCTCAAACCAGGACTGAAACTTTGTGGAACACCCCGATTTTCTCCAACTGCCGTCTCCGCCGGCTAGATCCTATATCGAAGCTGCAGATTCCATCGAACTACTCCCGCCGTGATGCACCTTTACTGTGCCGCCTCTGGTTAGGGGTGGCTTTTACGAAAGCCTACTCACTCATTATTGGAATATCCAACACACCGATCTGTGACTCGTCCAACTGTGGAGAGACGATCGAGCACGTGTTGTGTTTTTTGTAATCTCTCTGACAACGAACGCGACATTCATCGGAGGGTGTTAAACCGATTAGATAGACTATTTTCAGAGACTAAGATTCTTGGACCATGGACCCACGCGTCGCAGGCTTACAAAGCGACGCGGGCACTGCTGCGTTTCATGAAAGCGGCTGGCCTCAGTGACCGAGTATAGAGGTGAATTTATGGACATCCGCAGGTATTGACACCGATAGTAGCTTCTTCCCTCTCCTTTCTTTTCTTCCCTTAAGCTCCTTCTCCTGCGTAGAATAGCAGACCGAACGTGCGTATGGTTGACCTCCCTACCCTTCCTTCCTTCTTTTCCTCCTCCTCCGCTTTCTCCTATGTTACGCGAAGCGTTTTGCAGCTATCCAGCATTGTTTCGGTTTCCGCAAAACGATACCAGGCGGACCAACGCGTTCCCGCAAATCGAGTAACTGTGTGTGTGGGTCATGAGCGTACGTGCCTATGACAACAGCAGCACGACGACCACCACGTTGTAGACCATCGCATGGCGGCAACAGCATGTATTTCCGCGCCGGCTGTTCGAAGTGAGCTTACGACATGGCAATTGTCGGTTTCTAAATAGGTAGTGGACAAGCGTAAGCGAGAGAAACACAGATCATGAACTCATCAGCGACTACGAGTTATGCAATCACGGCTATGTCACGTGGTGGATATGCTGAAACGGCGATGGCATTTGTCACCCGGCGAAGAAATGCTCAAGCGTTCATGAAGTCGGTACGACGTCGTACAATTTTTACGTAGCGTTAGCTGCTACATGGAAAGTACAATTTTATTTACGTTTACATTTCGGTGAAGGTGTGACAAATACGGGAAACAATTATACCCGATCGACTTGCACTGCTGCAGTGACAATGATATGAAGAGCGATAGAAAAGGCAAAGGAAAGACGGGGAGGTTAACGATAGATTATCTCCGGTTGGCTACCGTATACTGGCGGAGGGGCAAAGGGATGCGGTAGGCGAGAGAGAGAAGGATAAAAAATTAAAAAAACACACACACGCACGTACACATGAACTGTTTCTGTGGGCACTGTCACGCAGCCCGCAAAGGCGTTCCTAGTGTTACGCAGTGTCACCGTACAATCCTACGTCACACAGTGTAGTCACAATTTGTCAGAACGTCCAGTGTCCTTTAAGTACCGCAGCAGCGCCTCCATAGCGGATCGCGCTGATGTTCCGTAGGCCAGTTTCCAAGCATCTTGTTTTCGGTCATTGGGCGCTTGTCCAGTTTGTCTAGTGTGGCTGAGAGGACTACTCTTGGCGGGTTGAAACGAGAGCACTGACAAAGAAGGTGCTCGATTGTTTCATTGCACCCGCAGAAGTCACAAAGTGGGCTGTTGGCCATTCCGATAAGAAAAGAGTACACATTTGAAAATGCTACTCCCAGCCATAGACGGACTAGAAGGGTGCAGTCATGTCGTGGAAGCTTGGGCAGAATACGGAGCTGTAAATTAGGGTCCAGGGTATGAAGGCGTGCACTTGTGAAATCGGATGAATTCTAATGAGCTAATGTCACGTTATGTGCAAGTACGGAAAGTTTTTTCGCTGCGTCGGCTCTCCAAAGAGGAATGGCAACACACTTGACGCCGTCATGGGCAGATCAGGCAGCTGCATCTGCTCGATCATCGCCATGTAATCCACAGGGACTAGGCAACCACTCATATATTTTATCGTGCCCTTCGTCAACTATGCGATGGTGGACTCCTGTGATCTCTGCGACGAGCTGCTCATGTGACCCATGGCGCAGTGCTGAGAGCACACTCTGTAGGGCTGCCTTAGAATCACAGAAGACTGACCATGCATGGGGATGGTTCCTCCTGAATGAAATGAAGAGCCGCAAGCAGGGATACCAGTTCAGCAGCTGTCGTTGATGATACATGTGACTTTTTTAGCTGTATTTTGACGGATCTTGTTGGTATCACCACAGCAGCAGCTGAACTTGCAGATGTGACTGAGCCATCGATGCAAACGTGTACGCGGCCACTGTGCACCTCATATAAAAGTTCTAATGTGGCCAGCTTCAAGGCAAACGACGGCATGTTAGCCTTTTTCGTGATTCCTGGGATTGTGAGGCGTATTTCAGGTCTGTGCAGGCACCATAAAGGTGAGGATGGTCTTGCTGTAGGCATATAGTTCGATGACAATGAGGTACAATTGGCAACAATTATACCACTGAAAGATGTGTGTGGCCTTTCTGCGGATAGAGCGGCAAGATGGTGAGAAGGTAGTCGGGCAACGTGCCGAATATGCACCCTGAGAGCGTCGGTTGCCAAGTACGTTAGTATTGGGTGATCTCGAGCTATGACAATCGTTGCCGCTGTTGGCGGACACCACGGAAGACCGAGATACGTCCTTAGGGCTTGAGCTTGTAGTCCTTGGAGTACACGCAAGTTTGTTTTACAGGTGTTACCAAGCACAGGGAGGCTGTATCTTGCGAAACCGAGGAACAAGGCGTTATAAAGCTGCAGCATTGACCGCACCGATATACCCCATGACTTTCCGCCGAGAAGTTTGAGGAGATGTATTATTGTCATTAACCTATTCTTTAGGTATGAAACGTGCGGGCTCCATGATAGGTCGCGGTCAATAAATACCCCTAAAAAGCGGTGTTTCCGTGCATTTGCAACTGCTTGCCCATTGACACTTACAGAGTAACGCTTCATTGCCTTCCGAGTGAATGTAACAAGGCAGCATTGCTCTGAAGACAGCTCTAAGTTCTGTTTTCGCAAGTAAAGTCATGTTAAAGTAGCTACCTTTTGTAGCTGTGCTCGTACCTGCAGTCGTGTAACAGCAGACGCCCAAATGCCGATGTCGTCGACATAGATTGATACTTGAACTGTGGTGGGCAAGCACCTGACTAGGCCAACGAGCACTAGATTGAATAGCGTCGGGCTCAACACTCCGCCTTGTGGTACTCCACGGAACGTTTGGTGTTGAGTCGTGGCGCCATCCACGGTCATCACGAAATGCCTGTCGGTCAAATAACTGCACAGCCACTGAAAAGTGCGGCCACCGATTCCGGCTTCAATCAGCGCATCTATAATGGCATTATGTACTATGATATCATAGGCGCATTTTATGTCAAGGAATAATGCCGTTTCAAACGTTTTTGATGCTGAACAAACGTGACCAAATCGATGACATTATCTATGGATGAGCGCCCACGCCGGAAGCCAGCCATACCATCTGCGTACACGTTGTAATTTTCCAGGTACCATTCCAGGCGCGTCAAAATCATTCTTTCCATTATTTTCCCTATGCAACTGGCCAGAGCGATGGGGCGGCACGATGACAAATCTAACGGTGTTTTACCAGGTTTGAGAAGTGGAACGAAGCGGCTGCATTTCCACTCACGTGGAACCAAACCGCTGCGCCAAAATTCGTTGTAATGGTTTAGCAGCATGAGTCGTGCTTTCTGCCCAAGATTGGCGAGTGTCGCATAGGTAACGCCGTCCGGCCCAGGTGACGAAGGGCGCCTGCAAGTCGCCAGTGGCGCTTCAAGCTCCTCCACCGAAAACATTACATTCGTGCGGGAATGCCGTGGCACAGGAGTGGCACATGGTGTAAGTGCGCGTTGGAGCTGCAAGCTAGCAAGTCTTGAGCAAAAGTCTTCAGCAATGCCAATTTCGCTGCGACCTTGGTGGAAAGCGAGATATTTGAAAGGAACACGCTGTTGCGGTGATACGCGAAGTCCACGCACGGTTCTCCATATCTGAGATTATCGCTGACGTGAATCCAACGACTCACAGAAACGTTTCCATCTTTGAGATTGTAGTGCATCGATGCGGCGTTGAATCTTCTTTTGCATCCGCCTTGCCTCTCCGAGATCATGGATGGATTTAGTTCTCCTGTATCTTCTTTCAGCCGGCCGGCGAATTGCTCGTAGTAGTCACTGCAGTTCGGCTTCAAATTCTTCATATTCCGGGACAGGCTGAAAACCACGCGTAGCCGCTAGCATGGCTTTTTGAATTTCGTGTTCCAGACTTGAATGGTTCCCTTGGTGACATACTTTCTCCATGTGCAACCGAAACTCCGACCAGTCAATTCGCCGGAGGGTCGTGGAGGAGCATTTAGATAGTCCCTTGATCTTCAAGTACGTCGGAATGTGGGCGCTTCCATCTGATTCAATGTCTGGAAACCATTGCACGTTTCTTTCAAGACGCCGAGAAACCCGGGTCAAATCTAGGCAGCGGCTGTATGTAAGGTCGCGTAAATATATCGGACTGCCGTCGTTGAGGCAGTAAAGGTCGTGCTGTGTGGCAAAAGATGCTAGTCTTCTTCCCCTGGAGTTCATCTTCAAACTCCCCCAAAACGGATGGTGAGCATAAAAATCTCCGATGAGAATTGTAGGGCTGGGTGACGCTGATAGCACGTCGTGCAGTCGTTTAGAGTCGAAGCCACTTGAACGAGCAATGTAAACAGCGACCAGTGTGAACGTAAGCTTATTCGTTTTCACAATTAAACAAACGTACTGGTTGTCGTCGTGAGGTAGGACTGGGTGCAACAGCTATGTCAGATCACATCTAATATATGCAATTACCTTGCTCACATCACCACAGTTAGAGGACATGAATGCCTCATAGCCAGACAGAAAGAGAGATAAGATAATCCAGAGAAAGGCAAGGATGTTAACCAGAGGTTGTTCCGGTTGGACACCCTGCGCAGGGGGAAGGGTTAAGGGGGATAAAAAGAGAAACAGAGTGGAAGGGGGAAATAGAAAGAAAGAGAGACAAGCACGAACAAAGCGCCTACACTACAGAGCGGTACGGGGCGGCATTCTTAGAGTCTGTCGTGAAGCCCCGTAGACCGCAGGAACCTTAATAACGCGAGTAAGGCCTTCAACGCAGATGTTCTTTCGGAGCATTGGCCTAAAGCTTTTAGTTCTGATAGTGGACGATTGTCCAACTGCTCCAGTACTATGCACATCACTTGTCTCTGAGCACTATATTGACACGTGTACTTATCTTTATCGGGCGACCACGTTTCGCCACCTAACAAATGTAATCGCACAGCGCGGGACGCGCCTGCATGTATCCGAAGTATCTGTGTCCGCGGGCAGACACAGATGCTACAGCATCACCTAAGCATACGCGCACTGGAGTCCCTCAAGGATCCGTCCTTGGACCCCTTTTATTTTCATTATGCATTAACGACTTCCCACTTATATTTAGTACAAGTGAAGCCCTTATGTACGCCGACGACACTTGTATTGTAGTAACAGCCGATAACATTTGTGATCTGAAAACTAAAGCAAACGAAGAGTTGAAAAAAGCAAGTGAATGGTTTTCAACGAACAAACTTACGATTAACGTTAATAAAACCAAATATATGGTATTTCGAACGCGTAACAATACGTTTCCTGCTAAATCAATAGATTTAGAAATAAATGATTTTCCAATAGACGAAGTCAACTCATTTCAACATCTTGGCGTGATTTTCGATAGCAATCTGCACTGGCAACAACAAACAAGCGCAGTTTGTAAAAAACTCGCATCAGGATCCTATGCACCCTCACACGCACGGCATAATCTCGATACTAACACACTGCCTATTTTATATTTTGCACTCATCCATCGCCATATCACATATTGTAATGAATCGTGGGGTACGACATACAAAACGTATCTTGAACCTGTACGCAAACTTCAAAAACGCGCCCTGAGACCCATTCATGTTACGATAAACCAAGTCTGACTTCATTTAATAGAATGAATGTTTTGCCGTATGATGAGATACACGAATTAAAAACTGCCACGTGTGTCTTCAACATTGTTAAACACAACCTGCCTTTTCATGTTTCTATACTTTACTCATCTTTTCGTGCGACCAGAAATCAAACGTGCGGTAATTTTAATCTTCCTCCAACTAAAAATGTTTACGGACAACGTTTGCTACAGTTTTCAGGGTCAAAAATTTGGAATAAACTACCAGCAGAAATAAAACAAGCAAATAATTTTTCATCCGTGCTTGAGAAATACTTGCTTAGCCTCAATAATGCTTTTCAATGTTAACAATCATGATGTCCTTTATTTTCTTTAGTAACTCGATGACATCTGCTGAACACATCTTAGTGTTTCGATTTTGTCGAGATTAATAATGTATGTTCATAATAATGCAGGAACTTGCCTGCAATCCTCCTAACTAATGTATTGTGTTTACTAAAAAATGTTTAATAGTATAACATGCTTTTCACTGTTTCGCATTTCATTGTGTACGCTGGTGCAATTTAATGGCATGCGACAAATATGTGTATGCACGTAATGTATTTTATTTGCTTTGTACTTACAATTGTTATTCATTTTTCATTGGACCCGCAACTAGCCCGTCGCTATGAATCCAACCAGTTCTGGTATTTCTGTATGTTCTATGTCTGCAAATAAATAAAGAAGAAAAAAAAGAATATGTGCTAGCGTCTCGTCGATATTGCATGTGTCGCACGTGGGGCTGTTGGCCATTCCAATGAGGAAAGCATATGAGTTCGGAAAGGCAACGCCTAGCCACAGACGGTAGAGCATGGTCTGTTCACGTCGTGGTAACCCAGGCGGGAGGTGCATCCGTATGTTCGGAGACAACGAACGCAACCGACACATGGTGAAAACATTTGAGTCCCACAGGGACGAAGTACAATCACGGGACATCAATCGCAGCCCAGCCGCAGCGTCTGTTCGCGAAAGCGAAATGAAGACTCGTTGACCACTTTCATGTGGAGATCGGGCGGCTTCGTCGGCATGGTCATTCCCGCTGATATGTTACAATGTCCTGGAAGCCACTGAAAGATTAGGTTGTGTCCCTTCTCATGGCTTAGATATATGTGCCGAATTTCTGAGGCCAGTTGTTCACTGGGTCCATGGCACATTGGGCTTCGTATGCACTGAAGAGCTGCCTTGGAGTCACTAAAGACTGTTCATTGTTGTGGTGGCTTCTGCTTAATAAAATCAAGCGCAGCACGGAGCGCCGCGAGTTCTGCACCCATCGATGTGCTCACACATGAAGTTCTTAATTTGATTTCCTCAGATTTTGCCGGGATGATGACAGCAGCAGAGCTGTTGAGTTTTACTGAACAATCTGTGTATACATGTTGCCGGAATCTATGCAAGTTATGAATGTGCTCCAAAGTTGCTTGTTTCAAAGCTTGCAATGGCGCTCCAACTTTCTTTCTGATCCCTGGAATTGTCAGTTGCACTTGCGGCCGCTGCAGACATCACAATGGATCTGATAATCGTGTAGCGGGTGTAAATTCTGATGGCAAGTAGGACTGATGTCTTGCAATAGTTTTGGCAAAAGTTGAAAGTGGCCTTTTTGCTGGCAAGCAAGCAAGATGGTGGGAGGGAATCCGAGTCAGGTGTCGGATGTGTGCTCTCAGGACATCTGTATCAATGTAAACTGTCAAAGGAGCGTCTCTGGCTATGGCCACTGTCGCAATCGATGACGTAATTTTCGGGATACCGAGACAAGTTCTGAGTGCTTGGGCTTGGACGCTCTGGAACTTGCGGATATTCGTAGTGCAAGTATTTCCTAGTACAGGTAAGCTGTCGCGCAGGAAGCTCAAAAAACGTGCTTTATATAGTTGCAACATTGAGGGTACTGTTGCGCCCCAGGACTTCCTGCCCAGAAACGCAAGATGGTCCACAATGGCGGCCAAACGCTTTGTCATGTACGAGATGTGAGGGCTCCAAGACAAGTCTCTATCAATGATGACGCCAAGAAATCGGTGCGTTCGTCTATATCATATAATTTGGTCATTAATCCGCAAAGCATACGGGGCCATCGCTTAGCGAATAAAAGCAACGAGTGCACATTTCTCAGCGGAAAGCTCCAGGTCTTGTCCTCTTAGATATGTTGACACAGCTGTTAAAGCTTTCTGAAGTCGTGCGGGGACTTGTACACGTGTCACGCCTGAAGCCCATATGCAAATGTCGTCTGCATATACGGAGAGCTGAACGGTTTGCGGTAAGGAATCAGCGAGACTAACGAGCACCAGGTTGAAAAGGGTCGGGCTGAGTACTCCGCCTTGCGGTACACCACGACTGGTATAGCTAGGCGGCGTTGGTCCGTCTTCAGTCAAAATAAAGAAAGATCTGCCATTCAAATAGTTGCCTATCCAGCGAAAGGTGCGTCCACCAATACCTACAGCTTCTAAGGCGGCCAGAATTGCATGATGGTCTACATTGTCGTACGCACCATTAACATCAAGGAATAGGGCCGCAGTGATTCGTTTCAGATGTTTCTGGTGTTGTACGTATGTCACAAGGTCGATAACGCTATCTATTGACGAGCGGCCGCGTCGAAAACCAGCCATTACCTCTGGATAGACGTTGTAAAATTCGAAGTACCATTCTAACCGTGTAAGGATCATTCTCTCCCTCACCTTGCCGACACAGCTGGCCAGTGCTATTGGACGGTAAGATGACAATTCCAACGGGGATTTGCTAGCCTTGAGGAGTGGAACAAGCCGACTGGATTTCCACGTTGTACGGACCAGGCCGTCATGCCATGATGCGTTGTATAGGCCAAGAAGGGCATCTCTGGCCTCTTGACCAAGGTGTGCAAGCGCAGAGTATGTGATGCCATCGTGTCCTGGTGACGAAGATCGCCTGCACCCAGCAAGTGCGGCCTCCAGTTTTTCGATGCAGAAAGGAGCGTCCATACGAGGATCACTGGAGCAAGAGGTGACATGGGAATAGGTGCGCAAGGTGAATACGTGAGCGCCGGACCCGCGATCCTTGCGCAGTAACCTTCGGCTACCTCGACTTCTCGGCGTCCTTGATGTAGGGCTAGAGACTTAAATGGACGACGCTGTTGAGGAGCTTTTCGAAGTCCACGGATTGTTCTTTAGACAACCGACAGAGGTTTACGAGGGTCGATAGACTCACAAAACGATTTCCATCGTTGATTTTGCAGTACAGTAATGCGACGCTGAATTTTCTTTTGAATGTGTCTGGCCTCTCTGAGGTCGTAGAACGATTTGGTCCGTCTGTACCGTCGCTCCGCTCGCCGGCGGATTGCACGGAGGCTCTGTATTTCCGAATCAAAATCTGTGTATTTCTCTAATGGCCGAAATGAACGCGTAACATCCTGCATAGCCTTGGCAATCTCAAATTCTAGTGTGGCCGAAATCCCTTCCTGGCATGCGTCTTCCATAGGTGATTTAAACACGGGCCAATCTATTGTTTGTTTAAAATTTGATGCAACGGATTTGGTGAGGCCCTTTAGCTTCAGGTAGGTAGGAATGTGGTCGCTTCCGTGGGTTTCTATATCTGCGAACCAATGGACGCAGCGAGTGAGGCATCGCGAAACAAAAGCTAAGTCTAAACAATTACTGTACGTTCGGCCGCGCAGAAACGTGGGACCGCCATCATTTAGACAACAAAGTTCATGGTCGCAAGCAAAGGACACGAGGTTTCTTCCTTTGTAATTTATTTTGTTGCTTCCCCAAAGTGAATGATGCGCGTTGCAGTCCCCAACAACAATCCATGGACCAGGTGTCGCATTTATAATGTCACTCAGTCTCTGCCTATCGAAACGACTTGATGGATAAAGGTAGCTCCCATTAAAGTAAATGCAAGTTTTTGTTTTTTCACGGTCAAACACACATACTGATTGTTGTCATGTGGCCGCACTGGATGAACAACGTAAGTCAGTTCACAGCGTATGTAGATGATCACTTAGCCAGAAATGCGTATAACATTCTGCACGTTCGGTTCGCAAATAACGAGGATGGCAAAACGGTTTTCAAAGGCAAAGTGTCTCAAATCTGAAGTTCTCGCTTTGAGACCACGGGAATTCCACTGCAATAGAGATGCTTTCTTGACTTCCTCGTGCAAGGCCAGCGAGGGGCGGGCCATGGCGCTATGCGATGCTTTCAAGTACTGGAGGCAGCGCGTTCAGTACTTGTAGTGCGCTACGAGCAGCCGGGTGTCCATGTTTGTCAGTAGTAGACGCATGACATTCGTGAGCGATTTTAGCATAGCAATCAATTGTGAATCCTTGTCTCGCATTTGACAAACTGAAGTAACATTTGACGTTAAGTGGCGAGTCATGTGCTGTGGCTCTGGCGCGTGGCATGTCTTGGGCAGTGCTGGTCACACCTCACTTGATGAAGCATGAATAGCATGGCTGCTCTTCTCGTTGACATTCGTGCTCTTACTGGAGACAGATGGAACAGGAGGCGGCGTTGCCGGACGAGACATTTCCCTTGAACCAGAAGAGGATTTCGTAGACTTTCGTTCCGGGAGCGATGTCCCCTTATCGCTGCAGAAGCATCTCTGTGTGATGATCCATCTCTGGCCATTTTTCTCAAGATTTTCTCTCTTTCTTCAGGCGTGGACAGCCTTTTGAGGATGCGGCGTGCGAGCCTTGACAATTTGGGCACTTGAGCTCTGTTGCACGGAAAATGTCAGTGTCGTGTTGTTTGGAACATCGTGGGCATATCGTTGTATTTCGGCAGACAGCACTCACATGTCCAATTCTTCGACACCTTCTGCACTGAAGGTGTTTCGGTACGAAAGGTCGTGCCACATGCCGAAAGTGGTCGACATTTACATGTGATGGTAGGCAGTCACCTTTAAACACGAGCCTTACACAGGTCGACTTGCCAAGGCGCCGAGCTTGTAGTAAGGCAACACCATCTGTTGCAGGTTTGATTAAAATGCGCAGGTCGCTGTCGCTAATCGATGTGTAAATATCATAAACAACACCAGCATTGGTTTCATTGTCTTGCGGAATGAGGTAGTGGACGTTGATGTCGCCCAGGAGCTTTACTGCCATCAAAGCATTGATTGCTCTTCGATTGTGGCCATCAATAGCCAGTACGTTCTTTCGAGTATTAATTCTGATATCTTTTGATTTCTCCTGGGACAAGAGCCTCCAGAGGAACGTAAATCGCTTGTCGATTAAGGCGGTTGAGGTTATCGGCAGATGTGTCCAACACAAAAAGAATTGTGTGCGCCGATGGCCTTCGCTGTGGCATGACGGTAGACTTACTTGACGAAAACAGTCCGCTGATGTTTCTTCTCTTGGCCTTCCGGTTTACCACTCTTTCGAAGCCTTCGTCATCTGAAGCGTCATCGCTTGAGCAGGTGTACAACACAGTGTCCTCGCTGTCAGCTTGACTAGGAAGGCAATTTCTCTTCTTCGGGCCGGTACCTGCCGAAGCAGTCACGTCGCATCGGCATTCTGCCGACGCCACTTCCATGGTCGCGGCAATGGGAGCGGCGTCTCCCAGTAAAACACGGGAAAAAGCCAAAAATACTGCAGCGCGAAGGAACAGTGGTCTCTACAAGAATCACTTCGTCTTCGTCTCGAGGGAAGTCCGACGCGCAACGCTGGGGGGTAACGAAATGCTAATAACTGTCTGCGTTTCTTTAACTCTCTTCAGGCCTTGTTAGTAGCTCTTGCTCCAAAGCAAGGACATTCATCCACTAATCGAAAAGACCTTAAATTGAATAGAAACTTCTCAATAAGAATAGCTTGAATTTTAAAGCATGAAAGTGCTGCGCATTGTCGCAAGTGAGATATATATATATATATATATATATATATATATATATATATATATATATATATATATATATATATATACATATATAAGCAGATATTGGAGGGTGCTGTTCAGACGCGGTTTTCCGCCGTCATATCTCTCTCTTCCTTCATGGTCATTTGCACCTTTCTTCTTTGTTATCCAGAAATAAACAATCCACAGCCACGGCCCATTGGACGCGCAATCGCTTGTTCCCACTCCTATTTATGAACAGACGTTAGCAATCAAACGTTAACACAAACAATCGGTAGGTTTGACGGGGAAGTGCGACCAGTTTTGTGATGTGTCTTAAAGGGCACCTCACCAGGCTAGATAGCAAATTTTTGTAATGCGCCGAAAGTTATTAGGTGTCCTCTGGGAGTCTTCTACTGGAAGAATTTTTCAAATTAGTTCAGTAATAGCAGAGATGGGAGCTTTAAGGGCCGCGAAACCATGATTTCAGGAGCCGAGCGTCACCGCCAGCATAGACACTCTCTCCACTTGTCCCGTTTAGCCTCCGCAAGCGAAAATCCTTCCCTCCGTTCTCCCATACCGGAGCCGAAGGATCGCGTGACGAATGTGAGAATGTAAGACTTCAATTATATAATGTATACCCTTATCGTGTGGGAAGTATTGCGTCGGACAGTCGGGCAGATGCATTAATGATAGACTGCGCGAACACAAAAATAAAGTCGACAAACTTGGATCAGATGGAGTTCTCTCCCTTCATTGTAAGCAACATAAGTGCTCCCCTCTCTTCGAATCAACAATCATTACCGGTAGAAATAAGTGCGAACTCACTAGACTTATAATAGAAGCCGAGCAGACTGATTCCCTAGGGCAGTCATGTATCAGCAAACCATCATTGGCTCTCTCTGAAAAAGAACTGAAATTTTTGCGCATGGCTTAACATATCACAATGTATCGCTCTGATTGTTAATCTGTTCACGTGGCTGTGACTCATATTGTCTGAGTGTATAAGTACGACCTGGTTTTCGATAATAAACAGTGTTGGAAGTTAGCGCTGTGTGTGTCCCTTTGTGTCTTATTTTGTCCCGTCTTTGAATCGCGCTACCGTACTCCCCTTGAAGATGCATTACCAGCAAGCCCACATTGCAACCCTCGTGAACACGTGACGGGCCAAACTTTCTTTTTTTCCTCTCTACCTCACTCTAGGACGTTTTCGCTGAGTGGCGCACTTCCGGTGACGGTCTCGCACGCAAGCTGTTGCATTTGTCTCGATATTGCGCCACCGACGACATTGCGCGCTCTGCACGAGAACACCTGATTAGCGGTATTAGTCAGTGCCACTATCCAGGGCACTGAGTAACACGCAAAATGATGAAAGAGCATGATCGCTGCGCTGGAAAACAATAGAATATCACATAGTGTCGTTCTCTGCGCGCACGATTGCAGGACGTGGGAACAAGCCGATGAAACGGAAGTACATTTCTCTTGCTACGGTACGAAATTATTTGTATTATTTTTGTAAACTTTAATTCATCTATTAAAGCAACAGATTAAACAAATAACTGATGTTGCCTTCAATAAGTCTCGAAGTGACGTGTCACTGCCAGTGACGTCGCAACACTGCCATGTAAGTAGGCGCACGCGGGCGATTGACGTCGACTCTCCGGGTGGAAGCGCGGCGCCCAAGAGGATAAGGGCAAAGGGTGCTTGGTTTTAAACTCGAGCTCTTTCCGCGGCGCTTAAGGATGTCATACTGAGCAGACACCATCGTTAGCGCGCATTCTCTGCACTCCGCCTGTCAGCTCAAAATGGCCAGACATAGTGAGGGGCGCTTTAAGGCACTCTAGCAATACTGTCTGCAGTTAAGTTCGTGATCAGACCTAGCGGTTGATACACTGTCATTTCAAGACATTAACAACGATGGCAGCCTTTTAACATATTTAACGGCCGTCACGCGAAAATCTGCGTTGCTTTCACATGACCGTATACACCTCGCACAGTTTACTGCTGGGAGGTCTGCAAAGCCAAAGTTCCCAGCAAAGAACTTGGCTTTACTATTATGTTATAGTGCCGCTAGCAAGCTAGGCATAGTACTAGTAAGCGACAGTGCGATCACTAAACTTTCTTCCCTCACTGTAGTTTGTTTTCCTGAGTAAATATAGCGCCCCTCCTTCAAGTGCCCCTTTATGTTCTCAAACAACCAAGCGCAGCACGTTTCACGAACGCCGTATCAAACCTGCCTCTCGCGAAGCCGCAGCCCGCGAAGCCGCGACGTGGCGAGAGCATCGTGCCCAGGCGGGGAGGCAAGCGGTCCGCTCAAAGGCGGCGTCCCCGCCTGTCGCGGCGCGACGCACGTCACGGCGGCGCTCCTGAAAGAACACGACGCTCCCTGGTCAGCTTGGCGGCCGTCGTACGTCGTCGGCCTCCGCTGCGGGTCTGACCACCCAACGGCGCCCAAATGCGGTGGTGAGAGGCGCCTGGTCCCTACTGCGGCCCATAATGCCACGTTCGCTTTATCGCACGCGCACACACACACACGCACGCACACACACACACACACACACACACACACACACACACACACACCCGCACAACAGTGTGTGTGTGTGTGTACGATAAAGCGATAATATATATATATATATATATATATATATATATATATATATATATATATGTATATATATATATATATATATATATATATATATATATATATATATATATATATATACACTGCGCGATCAGCGGTCATCGGTGGCACCGAAAACTGCGCACTGGCATAGTGAGGTTGAACATCCACCTAATAGGTCTCGCTGCATGCGTGACACGTGCGTATAAAGCGCGAGGAGGCTGTAATCCCCACCGCTCATTCGCCAATACAGACTCGCTTATTAACTGCGCATTATGAGCAGCGCAGTACAGTGGCGTTCTTGCAGAGCCCGCAGGACACGAGGCGTGCTGAAAGGAGATTTAGAGAGATGTCCACGGACCTGCTTTCGCGCTATAATGTCGTACGTTGTGTCTCACGTTTTCCTTCTATATTTGCATTTACGTCGCTGATCTTCGAGATCGGTCTACAGTTGACAATGCTTCCGCTCTGCGCGATGTACGGCTCAGTGGAGCGCAAGCTCAAAGCGAGGACCAGCTGCGCACATGTGTTGTGCGCCTGTTCTTCAGTCCCCGTCACACCTTATCAGTATCGATAGAATTCACTATGAGCGTTCGCAATCACGTACGCATCGCGATACACGTGAAAGCTATCAAACAAGAACGCGATTGACCGATATTAGGTCGCCAAGGGCACTACGAAAAGCTTGGAGAACGTAGAGTGTATACTTGTTATCGCCGATATAAGCTTTTTCGCACTATGGTTAATCACTAAACTTGGTTTAGAAATGTGCTTCAATAAAATTAAGCGCGATTTATTTATCCGACATGCTAGCACTGACGAACGGGTCAAACCCTATGGCCACCGCCATTGACACGCGAGTATCCGCGAGGATGAAGCGACCGCGTTCCAAAAGTGCATACCATGAGACTGTGCGTATACATTCCGCCGGCCCATCCATACCTGTACATATCGAAACGCTCGGATAAATACTGCGCTACTTGTTTAGGCAGAGTACTTGGTTCCACCACTGAAGTCGGTAATTGTATGGAACTATATCAATAGCCGCACTGAATTCACATGCTTATTGGACAGGTCGCGGGCCTCTCCGCTCAAAATTAAATTATGGGGTTTTACGTGCCAAAACCACTTTCTGATTATGAGGCACGCCGTAGTGGAGGGCTCCGGGAATTTCGACCACCTGGGGTTCTTTAACGTGCACCTAAATCTAAGTACACGGGTGTTTTCGCATTTCGCCCCCATCGAAATGCGGCCGCCGTGGCCGGGATTCGATCCCGCGACCTCGTGCTCAGCAGCCCAACACCATAGCCACTGAGCAACCACGGCGGGTCCTCTCCGCTCAGAAGAAGATGCTGATAGCAGCCATAATTTGGCGTGACTTCGTCCACTATACGGTGCATGCATGGGCCACACAGCGGACGCATGGATGCATCATCTGGAGGTATCCTATACCCGCCGTGGTTGCTCAGTGGCTGTAACGTTGGGCTGCTTAGCACGAGGTCGCGGGATCAAATCCCATTTCGATGAGGGCGAAATGCAAAAAACATCCGTGTATTAGATTTAGGCGCACGTCAAAGAAACCGAAGAGGAGGAGGAGATAACTTTATTGGGTCCTGAGGAACCCCTTCCCACCCACTCTTGGTTTAGTGGTCGGCAGGGGGTACAAATTTCCGGAGTCCCCCACTACTGCGTGCCTTATAATCTGAAAGTGGTTTTGGCACGTAAAACCACACAATTTAATATAATTTTAATCCGTAGGGATCCCATCGACTGCTTGTGAAGTCAATCGATAGCGACAGAAATATAAAGGAGTGAATGAATGAATTTTTTGGGTGATTCCATTTTCACAAATCAGAGGTACAATATATCGTGGCGAGAGGATAAATGTCTCCAAATAGCCACTTGACTAAATTAAGACCACTGTGGCTTAGACTCTCGAAGCAGCACTGCAGGTATAATATATGCACAAACAATTGCGGGTCATTAGGTATGACAGTTCTTTGTTGGACTAGCAGAATGGTTGCTGAAAGGAGCCGGAACGCCGTGAAGAGTGGCAGGTGGAGCGATTTGACGAGCAGGCGCATCAGGTTGCACGCAGGCTCTCTTTGTGCGGTCTTCGTTGTGGGATGCTGGTGGTGGTGATGCAGAGTAGCGGTGAAAGCCAGTTTCAGTACAAATATTGTATTGCGAAGCATTAGAGGGCGGAAATTATTAGCACGCGGATGTTTTCGACCACGATTCCATGACTTTCGTTAGCGTTGGCGAGTCACCGCCAATCCTGACCGCCGTGGAGCATGTGGTAGTTCCAGGGAAACCTAAAGGAACGGTAGTTTTACAGGATGTGGAACGCTCGGGTTATTCGCAGATGCATCAGGAATTGAGTGTCTATCTCAAGGTACTTTTTGTTAACGCTTCAAGCTGTCGCGGAGACCGTGCATTACAATCGCTTCGAAGCCACGATCTCACGCCAACGGCTCCGCCAACTAGCAGGCGCCGGCTGAATATGCGCCCTTGTAAAAGTTCCCCGAAGAAGGATCGTGTTACCGCGACAGCGTTGAAGGCCCCGTGTCGCAAAAAATCCTGTATGGGCGTCTTGCGTCGGACGTCGTTCGGCGAAACATCGCTCCGAACCACAACCGCGCAGGCCCTCCGCGTGGCACACAGGCTTTACTGAACTAATGGAATTCCCGAAAGTGAGACATGCGCAAGAAAAATCGTAGAGTGCAACCTAAAGAAAACATATAGACATGATAGCGTCAGATTGTAATTTGAACCTACCAGAAAACATAATTTTGTTACGCGGAAACTCAAACAGAAACCCTTTTCCAACATTTCTACCATGCATTCATAAAGCGGCGCGGCGAACTCGGTTGCTCGCAACAACACCATCCAGACGTCGCGTGCCTCTACGCATTCGCAGCCTGCGTAAGAGGCCGCGTTTCTACCAGAGAGTTTGCCTACGTGCATGGCGTTTGCCGCCAGCGTTTCCCGGTAAACATTACGGTTACATAAGCTGCAGTTGCCGGGAAGCGTGAGAAGCAGTCGGGGGATCTTTGAATGCTATCGCGTTCCACCCTCAACGGCGAAGCTTTAGCATCCTCCAAATTTTCTAATGATGGCTGTGGCACTTGCCTTTGAATGTAACTCCATTCTGGTAAACGCTAAATGAGTTGGCCGTTTTCTAACAAAGGGAAAATCTCGAAGGGTATGGGAGTAATTGCCCGATGGAGTAGAACTGATGGGAGTAATCGCTCCCATACGAGTACGCGTATATAGCGAGCAAGTTGAATATTCCTCAGAAAGACAAGTGCAGGAACTACTATGACCAGATCCGTGAACCCAACCACGTGGAAGTTACCACGATACCTCCGTACGGCCTCCTATTGCACACGGAAGTAACACTGCTCGCGAACCACGCTGTCCTGCCGTATAGTTCACGTGCGAATGCTGCATAAGTGTCCATGCGCACCGAGAGTACACCTTCAGCGCTTTCACCTTTCGAGTTTACAGACAAGCGAGCACCGAATCGCAACTGCGGAGAGAGAAATAAAACTTTAGTATGTCCTTGATGGGGTTCAGGGGTGGCGGGGGTCGGGAGACTAACCCCCAATACCCCCCCTTCCTCAGACGGCGGCCAGTCCTTGCTTTCTGGCGGCGTCTTCGGCCATCCGAACGGCCCAGAGCTGCTCCTCTGGGTCCAGGCTGAGCAGCAATGTCTCCCACTGCTCGGCCGTCGTTATGATGCGTGTGTTAGTGCGGGAGGTGTTGGTGGGTGAGGCTTTGGGGCTGTTACGTTTCGCCTACGACGCGCGGTATAGCCGGCGCGGATGCAACGGACGCCGGGGCTTCGTTCAAAGCGGCGGACATTTTGGCCCGTTCAGCGCCGCCGATACGCCTCCCCGCCAAGCGCGTCCAGGCGTGTTTCAGTGCCACGTGTCTTCGTGTGTGCGTGTGTGTGTGTGTGCCCACGCTTGTCAAAGCGCGGCAGCCGGGGAGAGGAGCTCCCCAAGAGTGAAGCGAGGAGGTCTGACCACGGCGCCGGCCTGGCGATGCGTCACTACACTCGTCTCAACCTGTCTCTCAGCGTGTCCGTGGCGCCGTCACGTGCGCCAGTGATGAGGCGTTCCTTCTCGCCCTCAACTCCGAGACTATAAGAGCAGCTGCCCCCGGACGCCGAGAGAGAAGCTCCGATTTCTTCTGTCGAGTTACGTGCTCTCCCGTCTCTCACTTCGGTCGACCTGACCGCGCTCTTTTGCGATGTTAGAATAAACCAGTTGTTCTGTTACCAGTCGACTCATGTTTTGCCGGGACCTTCGGATGCTTCCAGTGCCCCAGGCCGCCAGGCCAACGCTACCCTTGGGGCTTACGACCCATTTGCAACAACGGGCGTCTGCACTGAGGTTCCAACAACTCGTGCCAGCGCAGAGATTATAACAGGGCATTGCCAGATAATGTGATAGAGGTCAGCGCGGGCCTCGCACGCTTTGGAGAGTGGGGAGTATGCATCGGGGTAAATGCAGTTGTAAAGCACGGGGTTCGGAAAAGTTCGTGTCTGAAGGAGTCGCCAAATGGTGGATTGAGATTTATTCAGTGTTTTGTGTGCTGGGGGTAGCGTAACCGCTCTCTGCGGTAGTGCAGGAGAATTTCTCTGAACGTGACCATTCGGTCCCGCGCGTGACCGCGATGCAGAACAGAGGGCTGGTCGGGATCGGAAGACGCAGGAGAAGGCGGAGGAGGCAATGTGTCGACTCTGCTCCCAGAGGATACGTGAAAGGAAACAATGCCTGACTGAGCCAGCCTCATGTAATCCTCTCGAACACGTGTGCTGCTTTCTTTCACGCGCGAACACTCGCGTCTTTGTTATGTTCCTCCCTGCCACCAAATGAAAGAACCAATCCGTATATGGGCCTGTCGTTTCACCCCATAGGGCATTCCAGCTGCTCACGCAAAAAAAAAAAAAACTTTTTGTTCACCAAGCACTATTTCACACAGTTCCCCAAGCCCCGAGAGGTCCACACGCTACGTATACCACGATGACCGGCAGTAGCAGAACTCGAGCCCATATAGAACGGAACCCAAGAAGTGCCATCCTCCGCTTCCTCTCTCTCGTATCCAGCACACATGCGTTCGCTCCGAAGACCAGTATCACGCCGTCAAGACCGCTGCACACAACCGACAAGGGCGACCGCCTGCTGGGTGCAGCGGGATACAGCGGCGCGGCGTGGACGCGCGTGCAGCCCAAGCGTGGAGACACATGTCACGAGGCCCGGCAATGCGTGTGCGGCTTGGACAGCAACACCGATAGCCGGCGCGCGCGGCCGCTTTTTTACCACTGTCACGGGCGACGCTGCTGTCCGCTGCTATATATTGACGGGCGAGGGGGGGAAAATGCGCGGCTGAGTTTCAACGAATCGCACTCAAGGGCACAAGCATGCGCGAACATGCATATCACGATGGCATGCGCATAGTATAACCACGCTATAACGCTTGTTCATGGCTATAACCACGCTATAACCCGCTCTGTTCGTGGCTGTTTTTCTGTATTTCTTCCCACGTAAGACGTTGAGAGCGTTATGGCAAATGGCGCACATTTAAACAAAGGCAAGAATAAGACGATGGTTCAGCATCATCATCATCATCATCATCATCATCATCATCATCCTATTTTATGCCCAATGCAGGACGAACACCTCTCCCTGCGATCTCCAGTTACCCTTGTTCTGCGCCAACAGATTCCAACTAGCACCCGCGAATTTCCTAATTTCATCGCACCACCTAATCTTCTGCACGAAGCACCACCTAGTACCCATTCTGTAACCCTAACCGTCCAACGGTTATCTAACCTGTGCATTACATGACCTGCCCAGCTCTATTTTTTTCTCTTTATGTCAATTAGAATATCGGCTATACCCGTTTGCTCCCTGATCCAAACCGCTATCTTTCTGTCTCTTAACGTTATGCCTAACATTCTTCGTTCCATCGCTCTTTGTGCGGTCCTTAACTTCTTCTCAAGCTTATTTGTCACTCTCCAAGTATCTGCCCCATACGTAAGCACCGGTAGAATGCATTGATGATACACCTTCCTTTTCAATGATAATGGTAAGCTTCCATTCAGGAGCCGACAATGCCTGCCGTATGCGATCCAAGCGATTTTTATTCTTCCATTAATTTCCTATTCATGATCAGGCTTCCCTGTGATTAATTGACCTAGGTAAACGTACTGCTTCACAGACTCTAGTAGCTGACTGAGGATCCTGAACTCTTGTTCCCTTGCCCCGTTATTCATCATTATCTTTATCTTCTGCATATTACTCTTCCACACCACTCTTACACTCTCTCTGTTAAGGTCCTTAATTCTCGTAACTCGTCTGCAGTGTTGCTGAATACAATAATGTCATCGGCAAACCGAAACTTGCTGAGGTATTCGCCGTCGATCCTTAGTCATAAGCCTTTCCAGTTTAATAGCTTGAATATTTCTTCCAAGCACGCTGTCAATAGCAATGGAAAGAGTTTGTCTCCTTGTATAACCCCTTTCTTTATAGGTATCTTCCTACTTTTCTTGTTGAGAATTGAGGTAGCTGTGGAATCTCTGTATATATTTTCCAAGGTATTTACGTAAGTGTTCTGTACTCCTTGATTACATAATGCCGCTATGGCTGTTGGTATCTCTACGGAATCAAATGCCTTTTTGTAATCTATGAAAGCCATATCGAGAGGCTTATTATACTCTGCGGATTTCTCGATAACCTGATTGATGACATGGATGTGATACATTGTGGAGTATCCCTTCTTGAAGCCAGCTTGTTCCCTTGGTTGACTAAAGTCCAGTGTTGCCCTTATGCTATTCGAGATTATTCTGGTAAATATTTTATATAATAGTGGGAGTAAGCTAATGGGCCTATAATTTTTCAATTCTTTAACGTCTCCCTTTTTGTGGATAAGTATAATGTTTTCATTCTTCGAGTTTTGTGGGACCCTTGCAGTCGATAGACACTTCGTATAAAGAACCGCCAGTTTTCCAAGCTTTATGTCTCCTCCATCTTTGATTAGGTAAATCGACTGTTGTTCCATCTTCTCCTGCCGCTCTTCGTCGTTTCATGTCTTGCAAGGCACTTCTGACCTCATAGCTAGTTATAGAAGGAGTTCCTGTATCCTGTTCATTACTGTTATTAATTCAGGTATCCTAACTCCTCTGGGTACTGTACAGGTCAGTATAGAATTCTTCCGCTGCTTTTACAATACCTTCGAACTTGCTCATGATATTACCCTGCTTATCTTTCAGTGCATACATCTTGGTTTCTCCTATACAAAGTTTCTTTCTCAGTGATTTCAGGCTGCGTCCATTTCTTACGTCTTCTTTAGTCTTTCTCAGGTTATAATTTCGAATATCACGTATTTTCGCCTTGTTGATCAGCTTTTACAGCTCTGCGAATCCTATCTCTTGAGTTGGACACTTTCATTATTTGCCGTTTCTTTATTAGGTCCTTCGTTACTTGGGAGAGCTTGCGTGCTGGTTACCTTGGTGCCTTGCCTCCCATTTCAATTACTGCCTCTGAAGCCAGCCTAGCGACGGTTTCATTCATTATCTCTATGTCATCATCTCTCTGTTCTAAGGCTACATATTTGTTTGCAAGTACCAGCCTGAATTTATCTGCTTTTACCCTTACTGCCTCTAGGTTGACCTGCTTCTTATTGACCAATTTTGCTCTTTCTCTCTTCAAATTGAGGTGAATCCTAGCCCTATGATCATCCCAATCACTGACCTATGATCACTGCACTTTGCCCAACCTATCACTTCTACTTCCTGCACTATGCTGGGATCGGCAGAAAGTATGAAATCAATTTCATTTCTTGTTTCACCATTAGGGCTTTTCCAGGTCCACCTTCTGTTACTATGCTTCCCGAATAAGCTGTTCATTATTCTCAGCTTATTCCATTCTGCGAATTCTAACCAGCATCTCTCCTCTAGCGTTTCTAGAATCGACGCCGTAGTTGCCAATTGCCTGTTCACATGCCTGCTTTTCCCCCACTTTTGCACTGAAGTCGCCATTACTGCAGTATATTGAGTTTGCATTTTTCGCATCGCTAATGCAACATCTTTATAAAACTGATCCACTTTATCATCATCGTACTGGATGTTGGAGCATAGGTTTGTACTACCTTTAATCTATACCTATTAATAAGTCTGATTACGACTACTGCTACCCTCTCATTAATGCTGTAGAATTCGTCAATGTTGCCCGCCATGTCCTTATGGATTAGGAATCCTACCCCGTATTGCTTCTTATCTGGGAGACATCTATAGCAGAGGACAGGGCCGTTAGTCAGCACTGTATAAACCTCACCAGTTCTTCTAATCTCGCTAAGGCCAGTGATATCTCAAACAATATCTGATAGTCCCTCAAAGAGTCCTGCTAAGCTAGCCTCACTCGACAGTGTTCGGCTGTTAAAGGCTGAAAGGGTCAGTTTCCATTAGCGGCCTGTCCGGACCCAGAGATTTTTAGCATCCTCTGCTGCGCTACAGGTCTGACCGCCGCCTTGGTCAGCTGCTCCGCAGCTGCTGGAGACTGAGGGCCATGAGTTTATTGTAGGAATCATGAGGGAGGGGTTCAGCCTATAAAGGCTAAATGATGGAACAAACAGTAAACGCGTCAAAGCACGAGTGACACTAGCACGAAATCGCGGAATCACAACCGCTAAACGAAATTTCTCATAATCGAGTAACTTTTGTTAGGATGGCAATGGATAAATTGCTCCCACAGGCTTCCTTCCAGACATCGCCGATGAAGAAAAAAGAAATACAAAAGTCTCAGCTTGTTCACGCGTCGCCTGTTCCCGTGGCTAACAAGCTCAACTCAGGGACGCACTGATACCGTGTGCCGCAGTGGGAAGCAAAATGCAAATGTACCGATTGTCACGAACAGCTACCGTGATCGTCTATCATATCAAATTAGGAGATTGCGGCGAGTGTCTCTATTCTTTAATGACCTACTTGCACGGCGATGCGTGGCCAACACTCACGGGAACACTTCACAAAGAAGGTTGTCAGTTATTGCATCACATCACCTGCTTACCCACTGGCTTGAAACATTAAGCAGGAGCGCGTATATTCTTTCCGCGTAGGATATCGGTTGGAGGGTAGGCGGGCTGTAGACCAACGTGTGGCACTCGGAGTTTTCACGAAACCGTTGACCACCTGTTATATGCATCTGTCCCCAACACAACGACCAGCGCCTTTCCTTCTATAGACCTCGTTCATTTTTGTTTAATTATAGTGCCATGGCCACATCATTTGCTGGCATTAGCCTCAATTTCGTTGCCAATAGAGTTTTGCGGCGACATGCATTGGTGTTATTCTACGTGTTATGTACTTCAATCACGGCAGACAATGGAATATACACTATTTTAAAGCGAAACCTTGTTAACCAACACTCCCGGACTTTGCTGACCGCGGTTGCTGCTGCTCTCTTGCGGAATGGCTAAGACAGAGAAAATAAAACAAATAAATCCGCACACAATGATGGGACCGAATCTCGGTCTCCCAGCGCAAAAGCCAGATCCAGAAGTACATGTTGCTGTGCTATATAGTCGGCTCATATTGCTGAGTGGGCCATAAATATGATCGCTTTTGCGTAAAGGATGGCACTCCCCTTGTTCCCTTCCTTCCTTTCTTCCCTGCTTGCGCCAAAGCGATCATATTTATGGTCTACTGAGCGAAAGCCGATGCTCCAACTATTAGACCACAATATTTCTTCGTTGATCTTTGATTTTACAAAATATCAGAATTCATCGCAAGGATACTTTTCTCGTGCCAACGCCAATCGCTCTTCGAGACGACCAACGCCAATCGCTCTTCGAGACGACTGGCATCACATAGCTTGGTTACACCACCGCCGGTGAGAATTAGTCGTCGGCGCTATGACAACGCTGGAGTCTGCATAACAACGCAATGCAGATGGCGTAATAAGACTGTGCCAAAATTGATTTCCGCCAAAATAACGCCACTCGCGCCCTCTGATGATATGGACGTGGAAGAACTTCTGCCGCTTGCTCTTATAAACTAGCCTCGGATTTCCTTGTGTCATACTTCCCGTCTTCCACTTGTGTTTCTATTCCCTTCTTCCCGAGGAGTCGTCCCCTCTCGGTGGCATTTGGCATCCCGCTACCCATTTCCCTCTTAGTCGTTTCCATATGCGTGATTTCATGTCGAATAACAGTTATAATACGAACACAGCCTTGTCAATGTTGCAACAAGGCAATCTCTTTTCCGCCGTTGCCTTACAGGCCAAGCCTGTAAGGCTTGGCCTGTAAGGCAAACTCTGTAAGGCAAGCTCTAGACCTTACAGGTCTAGAGCTTCCGTTTCAAGCTCTAGACCAATTTGGGCCCGTACAAAACCAGGCCTGCAAGGAAAACTCTGTAGATGCCTTCGAAATGTCGTTTCTGAAGTGGTGTGTAAAAAGAAACAAAGGTTTATTTATTTATTTATTTATTTATTTATTTACAATGAAACTGTAGCTCCAATGAAACGTTCTGAAAAAAAAAGACGTTGCTTTTTTTCTCAGCAGAGCAAGTGAACAATTTAACGTCAAAAGGGAGAAAGACGCAAATGCCGGGTTAAGAACTTCGGGCGAGGCATTTATTTAGCACTACACATATCTTTTACGTGCACTTTATTTCGAAAACACTAAGGATCATGGAAATGCGTAAAAATGACTCACGATAAATCAATCGTTCGCACATCCAGAAAAACGTTATTATAAAGCAGTAAGCGATAACACTTTTTTTCACGTTGCGGTGGTAAACACGCTCCGCAGTGTCTGCAGATGCACAGCCGCGCACCACGCACAAAGGACGTGTTCAAACATTGCCACCTCTTGGTTGTGCAAAGGCGACGTCCCATTTGCAGCCCCCGCTGATCTCGCACTCTGGATGGCGCCTTCAGGAGCGCGTGATCAGGCGCGGCGAGAAGGTCGCGACACGCATCGCGCGGGCGCGTGCCAGTATCGTGTTGCGAGCGGGGCTCCGCCGGACACGCCGCCGCGGACGTGTGTGGGAACTGGCGGCCGCTCGCCCAGCGTGAGGGCACGCACGCCTCCGCGGGGCGGTTGCGGGTCGACAGCGCTGTCCCGTCAAGCGATGCCGCCGCGGTGGCGCGCAGGCCGACGAAAACGGAGACGCCGATATGTCGTGCATCCGCGCGCAGGTCGCCTTTCGCTAATTTCGCCGTGTACCTCCGCGTTTAGGTCGAGTGGGAGCACGCCTCCTCCTCGCTGCCAAGCGGACTCGTTCTCAAACCATCACGCCGCGGTAGTTGGGGTCGTTCTTCGGTCCGGAATGGCGCTGGAATCCGAAAACTGCCTCGCTCGGCCACAAGCCGACCGGAGCCTCGGTGCCACCAACGAGGCCGCGCGCCGACGTTCTCTCGGAGCTCGTCGATGTTGCGGCGATTCGGACGGCGCTGCACGCAACAATGCTTGCCGTTCTCACGCGCGTGCGAGAACGAAGCACTCGGTCGACCGCGGTGGCGCAGGGCCCCCCGCGGCGCCAGCGTCTCTGCCGCCGACGGGTGTCGGCGCGGCGTCGTTGGCGGCGGCGTTCTCGGTCGTCCACCAAGAAGAGCCGAAACGCGGCGGGAGACCGTCGCTGCGGCCGAAACGTCGCGCGCGTGTCAAACGTGTCAAGTCGGGACGCACCTCTCGAACTGCCCTGGGTGGGCCCGCTCACGCCCGCCGCAGTGACATCTCGAGAACGGCGTCGCCCGCTGTCCGGCGAGCGCCTCCGAAGGGATGCGCGCGACGCTGCGCGGCGGCGCGTTTGTGTGTACGCCGGCGCGAACCGGAGCAAAAAAGAAAAAAACAAGGGGGGGGGGGGGGGCAGCGTATAGGGAGGGGAATCGCGATGTTGGCACGCCACCCCGGCTGAAGCGCTGCAGAAGGGACCACCGCGCCGCTGTTCGCCGCATTTGCGTATGGGCGTCAGGACACAAGAGAGCAGGCGGCGAACAAAGTGCGGGAAGCTGCGCGTTCCAGAGTCGTCGATGAGACAGGCAGGCACTGGCTGCTGTCGTCCACCTGCCATCTCGGCAAGAAGCTTCCCGAGCGTACTTGCCCCTTTCTGTACAAGCGGGCGATGGAAACAGAAACAATTAAGGGTTCCGCGCTCGGGGACGCATGCAGCCTGCTTGAACAAAGCCAAACGTGGTCATGTCCCAGAAACAGCCGGGGAACTGTGCCTATGCACAAACCAATTACACAAACACAAAAAAACAACTACGTAAGGGAGCGCCCTTTGGATCCCTTAAAGTTGCGCACATGTCTGGCAGGTGGGAATTCTACAGAACCGAATTCGGTTCCCGAACTCGGATTGAACGGGACAAGGAAAGAGAAACTGCGTGGTGGCCACAACTTCGGCACTTCTATATGATATGCTTCTGACACTTAACGTCGAGCGTTACACTTAACGTTACACTTAACGTCGAGCGTTAAGCACTTTAACCGGGCCTCCATACCAAGGAACCAGCCGTGCCGCCCTGGGCCCGGAATATGTACGGCTATAGTCCGTATACGTCACAACTCGGTAATCACCGGCGGTCCATGCACAGGAATCTCAGTCACCTCTACATATGACCCGCACTTCATTCAGGTGAGTTTAACGGTTGGGTGCTTTTATGCACCAAATACCACACGACTTTATATGACTGAACTGTGGAGCAAAGACCGCTGTCGCATAGCAATTTGTGTGTTCATTTCGGCCAACAGAGGAGCCGATTCGCACTCGACGCATGAATACGATCTTAGTAAGCCTCTAAGCAAAGAACCACAATAATAGAGGTACGGAAAAATCACCTTCGTGATATGGAATGGTTTGATATCAGTCGAGACCAGGAGACCTTCAACTTCGTATTTATTTGGCGGTATATGCGCTTGAGGCACGACGACAGACGCCAGACTGCGTTCCTCCTCTGCATGGGGGTTGTACGCATTGGACAGAGCATAATCGGTTTCGATCCATATGCGCTGATATCTTGAAAGCAGTGAGCTGACCCCGCGAGGGTCTCTTCATCCCCTGCTCTAAGTTTCATAGCTCATTCATACAACGATAATGGCATCTGCGAGAATACACTGCTGCTTTCAAACTGACACCAACAGCGTCATATACCTATAGATTGTCCATTATGTTGGAGCCGTGGAACTCTCTTGTCGACTGTGCGAGTTATTTGGATTTTCGTATGCGTGCGTGTTACAGCAATGCGTTTCCAACCGCGGAACCCGTGGCTGGCTGCTGTACCGTCACTGAAGAAGAAATTCTGCAAGCGGAACAACCAAACAATGAAAACGCGCGATATCGCCATGCCGACGCGCTTGTTCAACCACTTGCCCAGCACATGCGATATAGAAAACTTCCGAAACGCCGTCTGGAATAGCCGTCTGAATTCGGCCGGCAAAACAGGACAATGCGAAGGTGTAGTCTAGTCCGTGGATATAGGAAGTCGCAGGCGACAACGCCTGCAACTAAGTGCAGTTTTACGAATTAAGTTTGCTATGAAATACTGAAAAAGAAATTGTAATCGCGCCTACGAGTTGAAGGCATCAGGTGCTTTGCTTTCATTTGATACATATATCAAAACAGAAAAACGAATATCAAACACTTTGAACACGTCGTCGGCGGGCAGTTGTCGTGACCCCATTGTGGTCGTTCCATCGTCGTAATTTTATCTCCGTCATCCGATTCTCGTCATGCCGTCGTTGTCACGCTGTCGTGGTGCGATCGTCATCATTTCAGAAGCATCATCCAATGATCATCGTTGTTCGGTCGACGTCGTGTATAGTCGTTGTCATTTCGTCATTGTCATGACCGACGCTGGCGAGCGAGTGTCACCGAAAAGAGCGCATGCAGATCCCGGAAGCAGTGTATGTTGCACATTGCAGAAGCAATGCAAATTGCAGTACGACCACTACACATTCTAAATAAAGCTGCTATCAGCCATAAGGCTACATTGTTTCAATGCTAATCGCATTATCGTTGACATTCAATGTGGATTCGATGGGAATTTATTTACGACTAGGTTTCAAAGATGTCACGGCACGCATCTTTCTGGCACTTTCCCTTCATCCACGCTTAGTCGGTTCCTCAGATAGATTTGGCCATTTTTAAAAGTTGCACTTTCGGCATTTACGTTTCCAGTCGATTCTAGTCGCAATGACAGAGCTTCCCGCCTTTCTCTTTCGGCGACGAATTCGGCACGAACGAGAGGCCCGCGAACGTCGCCGCAGAGGGGAAGCGCCCCTTTGGGTCGACGAGGCCCCGCTGGGAGCACCGCCCCTGGCTCTGTGGCGCGCACGTACGGCGGGCACGACACCCGCAGCTACGTCACGACGACGGCCCACTGCTGTCGGCACCTCGCCGGTTGGTAGCGGATGGTCCGCGGCAGCAAGGCGCCTGCCGACTGCTGGCGACGACAAATGCCCGTGCACGTTACGGGTCCGGGACGCTGCGAAGCGATCGCTCCGAGTGTAACGCCGTTGATAGACTAATATTTCCCGTAACTAATACCAAAGTTCACTAGTATGCGGTATTAATTGCCAGGAAAGTCCGAGGAAATATTTCAGACTCGAAAACATTCAAAGCTGAGCTAGTTGGTAAAAATCCATGATTGAAAAACAACACAGTGTTAAAAGGCAGACTTGTGTGCGTCTCTTACGTGTTGTTGCGGTCTCTTAATTTGGCGCGGGATTTCAAGCGTGAGAGGACCTGGGAAATTAACTGTGTGCTTTATGATGCTGCAAGATTAAATGCACGATACGTATGACACCTACGAAAGCAATGATAAACTTCACATGCTTAATAAAGGAAGAAAAGGGAAATGAATCGCTTCATTGCAAAGGTTGTTAATCCGGTTCCTAACAGCCGCAAAGCTGTCTCGTATGGCGAGCAATTCACAATAAACAATAAAAAATTTCGATGAGGATTGAAATAAATTGACCTGCGAAACAATCAATTCACGTGTGCGCGGCTGACATTAAACAGGCGGAGAAAAAATTGCAACCACGGGCGGTCCCGTATAGAAGGAACCATGAAACGCCTCCAGCGCCTCCTGCGTGGCTGCCCATCAGGGTTACAGGCGAAGAAACTTTGCAAATGCATCATGATACAGATACAAGATACTCAACAGATAACTATTTGAGATATGCAAGCGACTAGCAAACTAATTGTATCCGATACGATATTTTCCATTTACATCTTAAGACATATACTTCAATTCACTGGTTAATTCTTCGTTATCGCTACAGCCTAGAGTCCGTTCAAAGTTTGCCGGTGTTTACATGAAAATTTCCTATCTGCCACCGGCAGACGTCGTTGCTTTCAAATTTCTTCTAATAACCTGCAAGAATTTTTTTTCGACATCAATCCAACTAAGTATTACATCGCTACTCAGCCACAGATTACGCGGCCGACCGGACTTGCATCACATAGCGCAGCTGGGTACGCTGCGCTATTAGTGATTCCATGGCTTCTTTTACACGCAGTACAACGCACTGTTTTAGAGTTCAATCATAAAACGCTGAAGCGCATTATTTCGCTACGTGCTCATGTGTACATGTTCGAAATTGTTCCGCGCTAAGCGTCAGTGTATATTCCGCATATTACGCACTTAACAGGCTTCCTGCGTTCTATACAGACGTAACTATACGTTTATGAACTACAAATCACGCTGTCAATATTTCGTTTCCATGCGTCAGTAAACAACAGAAAGTGTAGCGTCAGGGTATCGAGGTACTTAAAGAACTGCAAAAACCAGAACAACTAAGTGGATAGCGGCCGGTGATGGAGAGTTCACCGGCTATGGAACTAAATTGAACCGCAAAGAATGAAATCAAATAGAAGTCACGTAACTTCAAAGCACTGAGCACAACTGTTCCAACTCACATACCGTAAAAACAGGTAGAAAGGTCAAACTTTTTTTCGGGAAGCCGCGGCAAAAAGTCGACTTCCGTCTTACATACTGGTCATTTTTACCGGTTTATACCATTATCTTTATTTCTTCATCTTTCTTTTCAATTAAAGTTTGGGAGGTCAAGCCATATTCCAGTCCATCCTATATTTCGGTTTTTACGGTAATTTATCTGAACGCCGATTTATAGCAGATAATTTGACGATGACGCCTGTTCATCTCTAGCCTCCACAAATAGCGCAGAAACTATTCAACTCGTTTGGTGTCATGGTAAATTAATCGTCTAGAAAGAAATAAAGAGACAGTTAGCCTGTCAAAGACTTCGAGTTTTCAAGCTAGTTCGAGAAAGGTAGAAAACAGCTGGAGGGATACATTATAGCAAAAGTAGGCTCCGCGTGATAGCAGTCATGTTGTCTTATTTCACGCTATTTGGACTATTTCTAATATTCAACTGCTGACCAAATTTCATGCAGAAGCCGTAGAGTATTCTGGCAAATAGTGTTTTTTTACATTTTAATCAAACTCATGGGGCTTAAGGTGCAAAAACCGCGATATGATTATGAAACACGCCGTAGAGTGGGGCATTGGGGTTTAATTTTTGCGACCTGGGGTTTTTCACTGTGCACTTAAATGTGAGAACATGAGCGTTTTTGCATCTCGCTCCCATCTAACATGCGACGTCGAGGCAGCAGCGCAACACCATGCTACCGCAGAGAGTGAAATATTTTATGTCAACTGACCTCAAACAGCTTGCCGGCGCGAAGGCACGTGTACGACATCGCCTTGCACAATAAGTGCAGCAAAACACTGCTCGCTTGTTGCTGCTGGTGTGTATCCTGATGGAAGGCATCTGCATGGGTGATGATTACGTCAGAAAAAACATTGCGCGAGGTCTCTGCGATGGCAAGAACACCAAGTGATGATCGGGCACGCGGGAAAGATGACGGATATAATAACATATGCTTGGATGGGATGATCTTTGGCGAACACGATTGTTACAGGTGTTGACACGCGCAGTGAGGAAGTCCTAAACACGTGCGCAATGCTTGGCTTTGTAAGCTCTGCATTGAGAGAACATTTACCTTGCACGTACTAGACAACACTGGAAGGCTGTAGCGTAGATATCCTAGGAATTGAGCTCTTTACAACTGAAGCATGGAGCGTACAGATGTGCCCCACGTTTCCCTGCACATGAATCTCAGTACCTGGGCAATCGACGACAGTTCTTTCTTCGGGTATGTGCAATGAGGGCTCCAGGAACGATTTCGGTCGCTTATTACACGCAAGAATAGATAGGTCTTTCCACGGGTGATGGTGTGTCCAATAATAGAGACGGGGTATGGCGTCCTAGGTTTACATTTGAATGAAATCAATGCACATTTCTCGGTCGATGCAGTCAAACCATGTGCTTGAAAGTATGAAGATGTCAAAATTGCTGTCTGGTGCAATTACACGCGAACCTGAAGGCGAGTGACCGCGGAAGTCCAAAGGCAAATGTAATCTGCGTATATCCAGAGTTACATTCTTTTAGGTGAAACTTCAGCTAGTCCAATGAGTGTCTCATTGAACAACCTGGGACTCCATACTCCTCCCTGATGCACGCCGCACTACGTGTAATGTTCAGCTGTGGGCGACCTTCTGTTTGAACAAAAAGCGGCCAGCGAGTTATATAGTCGGATAACCAACGAAGCATGCGACCCCAGATTCCAATAGTCTCCAGGGAGTTGATGACGGCGTCGAGTGCAACGTTGTCATACGCGCATTTCACGTCGAGAAAGAGTGCAAGTGATAGACGCTTACGGCTTTTCTCCTATTGCACAAACGTTGTCAGGTCAATGACGCTATCAATTGAGGAACGACTCCAACTAAAGCCTGCCGTGCAAACGGGTTAGATAGTGTAACGCTCGAGATAACATTCTAGATGTCTAAGAACCATTTTTACCATCACCTTCCCGATGCCGCTGGCCAGAGCAATAGGGTGATATGCCGCCAAATCCAACACAGGTTTTCCCGGCTTTAGCAATAGTACCAGCCGACTTCCAGTGCCGGGGAACTGTATCTCTGTTTGCCATGACTTGTTGAAACTGTTCAGAAGCGCTCTTCTTTCCTCTGTCCAAGGGGTGTCCCAGGGCAGCATAAATAAAAAATTATGGGGTTTTACGTGCCAAAACCACTTTCTGATTATGAGGCACGCCGCAGTGGAGGACTCCGGAAATTTCGACCACCTGGGGTTCTTTAACGTGCACCTAAATCTAAGTACACGGGTGCTTTCGCATTTCGCCCCCATCGAAATGCGGCCGCCGTGGCCGGGATTCGATCCCGCGACCTCGTGCTCAGCAGCCTAACACCATAGCCACTGAGCAACCACGTCGGGTTCCAGGGCAGCATAGGTGACGCCATCAGGACCGAGAGAGGATGATCGTTTAGATACCGCCAGGGCAGCTTCGACGTCTTCCATGGTTAAGGGCATGTCCTTCATTCCTCTTGTGGTGTTTACAACAGCCTCAGGTGCGCCTAAGTATTCCGGGTGTAAAGAAGGCCAATCACCCAAAAATAACTCTGAAACAGATGGCGCTGCTATAAATCATTAAGACGCATATGGACCGAATACACACCTATACCGATGGTTCGGTCTCATCTACCAGCTCTTCAGGTGCTGTTGTCATTGCGGCTACGAAAACTACAATGAAATTCAAACTGCCACACATAACAACATCAACGGCGGCAGAGCTTGCTGCCCTGCGTGCTGCCGTCAAATACCTCTTGCAAGAGACGCCTCAGAAATGGGTAGTTTTTTGCGACTCTAAGGCAGCACTTCAGAGTCTGCATTTTGCCCTCTATCACAGGACTAATGATCAGCTGACATATGAAATAAGAGAATATCCCCATCAAGCTTTTGCTAAAGGACATGAAATTATATGCCAGTGCTACCTGCACATGCCGGCATCACTGGTAATGACCTCGCCGACGAAGCCGCCCGGTCTGCCAACCTGGAAGCCCGACTAGTTCCCATCCCCTTATCCAGAACCGACGCTGCTAGAAAGCTTCATTATCGTGGCGAAAGCTATGACACACAAATGCTGGTCTTCTCCCAAGCTCCCTAAGTGTTAGTTTCATAGACTTGATGCATCGCATAATTTTCTATCGTAGCGCCGGAAGAAAGTGCGTGACGGAGGAGTAACTAGTGAATATCGAAATGTGAAGTGCGGTGAACCACAGGGCCGCGTATTATCGCCAATTTTGTTTAATACCGTACTCGCTGCGCTTCCAAGTCGTCTGCCTCGGGATGGCAGTGACTTCCCTGTGAGCGTAGCTGTCTACGCAGATGACAATGCTTTGTGGATAAGCGGCCCTTCGGACCTTGGTCCGCGGCCTCGTGCAAGCCTGCAAAGAGCTCTAAACGCTACTTCGGAGTACTTGGGTGAAGTTGGCCTGCTCATATCACCTGCTAAGTCGGCTGCAATAGCATATCACCCTAAACAACGCGCTCGTCGAACAATGAGCCGACTGTACCTTGACGAAACGCCTACAAACTTGGTGCGACAACACCGTTATTTGGGGTTAATTATAGATGATCGCATCTCTTGATGTCCTGCCGTTAAATGTGCATGACGCAAATCGCACTCCCTCCTTAAATATGTGGCCGCCTTGACTGCTAGAGGTGCTGGCTGCGACCAAACAACGGCTCTCCAGGTGTACCAGTTATCTGTACTCTCAGGCATGATGTACGCGTTACCAGTCCTGAACATACCACCTAGTTTGATGGCCCAACTGGAACGAGATCATCGCGTTGCCCTTCAACTAATGCTTGGACTACCTCGTGAGGCGCAATCTGTTGCACTACTCACTGAATCGTACCGATTACCCCATTGTGAGCGTCTGCACCGCGCATCGAACGGTCATTCGCTCCTTGATCGTCTCATTCACCGCCCGTTATCTCGCATGGGAAAAATGGCGGCATTATTTATGACTATCACTGACATTCCTGAACATGCTGCTTCAGTTACGCCTCCGCCTCCTAAAGATGTCACGAAACACGTGTTCCCCATTTACCTCAAAATCCCCGACATGCACAAAAAGTCTGATATGCCTGTTTCAGCAACATTCTAATTGGCGCAGTCTCCATGTTCGAAAAGTTTCCAGATTCTGTTCAAGTATTTACAGATGCATCTGTACACAGCAGCAGTCAAGGCGCCTATGCAGCTTTTTCTACCCTTCGACTCATGTATGGCGTATCTTCCAAATACCTCATCCAACTTCGTCAGCAACTGCAGAGCTAGCAGCGATTAATGTTGCACTAAAATACGTGCAAGAGGAGTTAACTACATCGAAGATTGTCATCTTTACGGACTCCCGCGCTGCTCTTAGCAGGTTACAAAGCAGTGAGATTGATTGTCCACTTGTGCGTAGCATTACTGACTCTGCGAGAAAAATTTCATCACGTGGTATATCTCTCGTTGCTCAATAGATACGTCCCACGTAGGAATCCCCGGAAATGTAGAGGCTGATCGGCTCGCTTCAACTTGGGCTCATCACAACTGTGACTACCCAGAAATTTTGTGGAAGCTTGATGACGCCCGTCTGCTGATTCGTCGCCACCTACTTAAGCAGCATCCAGACCAGCGCGTCGCAAATGGAACGTTCCCGCCCCGTGTTCGCGGTCGAGGCTTGCCTCGACGCGCTAGAGCACAATTACTCAAGCTGAGGGTGTGCTGTGTGAACGTGCACGAACGTTTATACAGACAAGGACGTGTGTCGAGCGCATCATGTACGTCTTGTGGTCGCTGCGAGACACTTCAGCATCTTATATTTGAGTGTCCCGCTCTCAGTGCACAGCGCATGTCGCTAGTGAGAGACCATCATCTCCTTGGCCTGCGGAGTACGACACTCGATGAATGTTTGTACCCCAGTGGTTGTGCGCCCAAACGGGATCATGCTCATCGCACTCTACTTACTGTTACGTTTCGCCTACAACGCGCGGTAATGCCGGCGCGGATGCAACGGACGCCGGGGCTTTGTTCAAAGCGGCGGACATTTTGGCCCGTTCGACGCCGCCGCAACGCCTACCCGCCAAGCGTGTCCAGGCGTGTTTCAGTGCCACGTGTCTTCGTATGTGCGTGTGTGTGTGTGTGCCCACGCTTGTCAAAGCGCGGCAGCCGGGGAGCGGAGCTCCCCAAGTGAGGAGCCAGCAGGTCTGTCCGTCGGCGGGTTGGCGATGCGTCACTACACTCGGTTCAGCATGTCTCTCGGCTCGACCGTGCGCGCCGTCGTGGGCTCATGCTCCGCCGTCGCGTGGGCTCATCCCGTGACCTTCCTTCTGGCCCGCGACGCCGAGAGTATAAGAGCAGCTGCCCCCGGACGCCAGGAGGGAGGCTCCGATTTGTACTGTTGAGTTACGTGCTCTCCCGTCTCTCCACTTCGGTCGACCTGACCGGCCGCTCTTTTGCTATGTTAGAACAAACAAGTTGTTCTGTTACCAGTCTTCTCATGCTTTGCCGGGACCTTCGGATGCTTCCAGTGCCCCAGGCCGCCAGGCCAACGCTACCCTTGGGGCTTGCGACCCATTGGCAATAACGGGCGTCAGCACCGAGACCCCAACATTACTTTTCTAGAGTTAACTAACTTAGGTTCACGTTTGTAGCGTCGAAACTATTTTATTCAACATTCTGTAGTAGCGTGACAAAGTAGCGTGTTCTACTTTATTCTTTAGGTTTGTCCTGTTGCTCTTCTTTTCCTCTTTCCTCCCCTCCTTCCTATCTTCAATTTCCGTGTTGCTGTCACCTCTCTTCTGAAGACTAGGCAGGCGTCGTGCCCCTTCCGGTGGCAGTTGCCAGCCTGCTCCTCGCTTTCCCTTTCCTGTTAATTGCATATACGTGTTCAAAACAAAAATTAATAATAATAATAATAATAATAATAATCGCTAATGCTACGATTGCCATCAAATGTTTCCCGCTCTGAGAAGACGGTATTGTGCCGCCTCTGGCTTGGGGTGGCATTTACAAGGACTACTCGTTCCGCATGGTAATGGGGGATACGCCCACGTGCGACTCCTGTGGAACTATGGGAACAACTGAACACATCACATGTCTCTGTCCCCAGTACAACGTCGAGCGCGAGGCTCCCCGGATAGCGTCTAACAGGCTGCACTCGAGACCACTTTCGCAACGAAGGTCCTTGGACCAGGGCCGCACGCGTCGTTGGCACAGAAAGCCACGAAAGCGTCGTTAAAAGTCGTCAGGTCTTGGCGACCGTGTGCAGACTCGGTGCGAACCTTGAAGTGTGCGCGAAACTGGTCTCTCTCTCCTCTCTCTCGTTTCATCCCTGCACCCCTTTCCCCAGTGCAGAGTAGCAAACCAGAGCCGCGTCTGGTTAACCTCCCTGGCTTTCCTCTCTTCTCTCTGTCTGCTCGCTTGTTTAGTGCCCGCTTCGTACCTTCTTACCCCGTGTTTTTTCAATATTTTTTTTTCGTTGAACAGCTTGGCTATTGTTAGCTGGAGCAGCCTATATGGCTGTGAGTAGGTCAGACAATTCCAGCGGAGTTGCTGCAGAATTTTTACTATGCGGGAAAGAAGGCCGCGAAAGCGAGATATCGCGCGGGGACTTTCGATTTTTATCCGTCATACTTGTGCAGATGATAGGGTCCTTGGTGCACCTCCCTAACAAGGTAGAGTCGGGACACTGTCACTCTCTAGGCTCTTCCTCTAACTTCGTGTGGTTTCATGTAGCTTGAACAAAGGATTTAAAAAAAGTCGTCTGCCACAGCTAAATGAAACCAACGGCATATGGTTTGCCGTCATGTTGCGCTCCTCAGAGTATATATTATTTTCGGCTTAATTAATTAATTAACTAAGATCAATTATGGAAGATATTTAATATTCGATTAAGGGCCAAGCGCGTTTCGCTGCGTTCTACAGGGGGTTCAGCAACGACCGATACAATTTTTTGTGGCAACCTACATGCTTCGCGGCAATTTTTTTTTCGGCGTTTAAATAAAGCCCGCGAAATATGAAATAAAACCATGTGACTGCGCTGGTGCGCTATCGTATCTCAGCGCTCTCAATCGCACTTCGTGCGAAAGAACCGTTCGCGCGGACCGTGGCGAGGTGAGCGGCCGCGGCTCGAGGCGTCGGCTTCACAGGGCGTCAGCATCGTTGACGGTGGCACACGGAAAGGAAGCGCCGTCGTCCCTGATAAGCGATAGGCTCGACGCACGGTTGAGAGCGCTGCAATACGACAGCGCACGAGCGCAGTCACGTGGTTTTATTCAACAATTCGAGGGCTTTCTTTGAACGCCGAAAAAAATCGACACGCCGCATGTACGTCGCCACAAAAAATTCTATCAGTCGTTTCATAACCTCCTGTAGAATACAACGAAACGCGCTTGGGCCTAAAGTGACTATCAAAAATTTTACATAATTGATCTTAGTTAAATAATTACTTAAACGGAATGTAAAAAAATACCCTAATGAGCACCACATGGCGGCAAACCATATGCCATTGGTTTCATTTAGCTGAGGTTAGCACTTCCTTAAAACGCTTGGTTCAAGTTACGTGAGACACCCTGTATAGCTTGCACTCGTAAAGTGTAATCGAAGTACTAAATATCGCAACGGATGTGCATTGCTGTTCAATATGATATATAGCGGTACTCTGCTAAATATATGTAGAACTGTTAGCTGGAAGAGCAATGCATTTCACGACATGTGTTTACAGATTGTCTCTCGAAAATGGTACTACGCACAAAGTTTCCAGCAAAATGGTACATGCCTTGACTTCCAGTCTGCCATTCACATATTCCGCCTAGTGACTATATTATGCCGTCAAATTCTATTAATGGTAAATACTAGCGCCACACAGCACCCACTTTTCTCCACCGGGTTCAATTATAAAGCATCGGTGGTCCTACTCACTAACGAGTACACTGGCTCGCCTCACATATGTGTCAGAGACGTGAGATGTACAGAGCGTTCGCGACCGTTGAACGGTGTCACTGGGTGTGAGCAAGAACGGTAGCGAGTAGTGATAACTTTGATTGGGCATGAGCGGGAGCAGGAGTGAGTGCTAGTTAATGTCAGTATGGTGAAGCAGGGTTTGGGTACGGGCTACTTGGTATTCCATTGCAAACATCACTTACAGCGCGTACATAGACAGGGAACAAAAGAACGACGAGGACAAGCGCTGACTTCCAGCTGATTTTTATTTTGAGTAACACGCATATATACCGAGGCACCAAGACAAAAGCGCCCCTCCCCCAAAGCATAAAACCGACATGAGCATGCGTTCAAAATTCAAAGAAACCATGACCGCCACCTTAAGATGGACGAGAGTGCATGTGCGACCTCAAAAAATAAACTTCTCTATCTGTTAATGCAATTGACGGCTTACTAACCGAGTCAACTTCAGTGATCGCTGCTGCTTCAATGATAAGTCTAGTGCATTCATTAGGATGCCTAGCTAAGATAGTGGTTTCTTTCAAATAGCCGGATACAGCCGCAGATTGTGCGCAATGGACACCTAAAAACCCTTCCCGGCCTTTGCGCACTTTATTGCTATGTTCTTGCAACCTAACATTGAGACATCTACCTGTCTGCCTATATAAGACCGACTGAATTTCAGGGGTACCTTGTACACAACACCTTTCGAACAAACTGTATACTTTTTTCTACGATTGATACTGCAAGACGTGCGTTCCTCAGCAACAGGATTAGTCTTTTTGGAGCAGAGAAAACAACATCGATAGCTGCTCATTGTCTTACTTTCTTTAAGTTTGTGGGATATCCCATGAACGTAAGGGATAACAGCTGTTTTGTTTCTTCGATCTTGTACCTGAGGCTCAAAGCTGTTAGGATCAGTGATGTACTTACTACGCAAGTTCTCCGAGACTGAGACAAGAAGGTTGCTCGGGTACCCTGCCGCCCTCAACCAAGCGATCTGCGAAATGAAACTAGGTTCTATCAAATGATAACAAGATTTTGTGAGTGCATTATGCATGCAAGCATGAACGATACCTCTCTTAACCAGTTTTGAATGGGCAGGTGCATAGGATAATAGAGCCTTATTAGCTCGCGGCTCATACATCCAGCATACATGTTGCCGGGCAAAAGATAAATTCAAATCTAAAAACCTGAGGGGCCCATTCACCTGAAGCTCATGTGTGAGTGTGAGTGGAGATACGCATTCTTCAAACAGATCCAGCGTCTGACGAACAGAAGCCGCCACACAGCTGTCCTCACAATTAAACGGAATAAAAAAATCATCCACAAGACGAAAGGCTTTTTCGATTTTTGTATTGGCCAGCCGTGACATGACGTTCCTGTCTACGTAAGTCAAAAGTAAATCGTTCAACAAAGGAGGGATACAAGACCCTATACATATCCCGCTTTTTTGAAGGAAAACATTCCCATTCCATTCGGCGAAAGTTGAGGAAAGGTAAAGTTGAAGCATTTATATAAAATCTGCAACGGACACACCACATTCATTTTGGAACGCAACAGCAGCAAAACTACATACAAATGGCTTCTTGGATAACAACCAAGAGCACCTGATGTGGAATAGAAGAAAACAAGTCTTTTATATCTATGGACATAGCCCCAAATGGAACGTCAGAATGTTGAGAAAGCTAGTGTATAACCTCGGAAGATCCTTTAACCAGAAACGGATCATTAACATCTAGCTTATGAAGGTGACATTGGAGCCAGCAGAAGAGCGAATATTGCCACGAGCCTTTTTCTGAAATAATGACACGAAAAAGCATTTCCGGCCTCTGGCGTGTTCGCCGCGAAAAACATGGACGTGCTCCGGTTGTACTCCCCTCGTCAAAACGCTATTCCTGTTGAAAGGGTGTTTTCCTACCTCGCCGACAAAAGACTTTATCTTGCAGCAGCTGACAACGAAGGTGGGTTTTTGGTCACAACTAGAAATAATTTCTTGGAAAAATGGCAAGCTTCCATTTATTCTGTGTTTATTAGGCGAACTGGTGTTGATCTGAGGAGGGTAAAATCGCAGGCAAAACGCATATTATTGCAATTGAATCTTGGCACTCTTTCACAATCTGTAGATAGCAAGGAAGGGTTGGCCCTTCGGAACAAGCGGCACGGCGTCTAAGAGCAAGACACACTTCGTATCGTGTAAGCACTGGTAACCAGTCAAATAACGTATAGCACTCCCTTTCTCGACCTAAAAAGAAAGAAAAACGAAATCGAGAAACTAGACACTCGCATCAGAGAAAAGCAACCAAGACCGTCGTTGGGGTTTCTGTCAAAGCTTGGACAGCGCGCCTAAGTAAGCTGGGACTCCATATTACGTGGAAATAACTACAAGAAGCCCACAAGGAAAGTGAAATCGACTGCCTGGAAGTGCCCCAAACGGGTCATACCCTACTACACCGTCTTCGTTACAGGCTGCCGGCAGAAGCAATTGAAGCAAAACAGCGAATCGCAAATCACTTACCGGACGCCATTACGGTGGCGCCCATTTCCCACAATATGCACCCTATCCACCACAAAGAGCGTAGACAAGCGAGATCCCAAGCTCTAAACAAAAACTACTCGAAGAATGCCGACACCCGCTAAACGGATGACGCAATATATCCGAAATGCTCAGCCTTCGCCCTGGGTGCCGTAGACGCCTAGGGCAAGGAACAAGCTGCCGCCACGGTCAGCGCAAGGGACCCAGACACAGCGAAAGAAGCGGCGATTACCCTCGCCATTTCCACGTGCACTGACTCAGCCGTGATATTCTATAACTCGCAAGCGGCTTATTGCAATTACCAAAAAGGAAAAATCTGCAAGAAATCCGTGAGCATTCTTACGGATACTCGTAACCGAAGAGAGCGTCCAGAGACCTGCGTCGTGTGGACTCCGGGACACGAGTCCCTACCGGGGAACGAAACGGCCGACGCCGCAGCCCGATAGCACACAAGCCAGGCTTTCCTACCAGAGGGGATAAGAAAGATGACGAGGCTGAAAGACATCCCGAAAAAATACACCAATATTCTACAGCCCTATAAACACGAAGGAAGAATCTACCAACTGCCTCAGCTGAAATTCAAGAGAGAAGACACAGTTACTTTAAGAAAACTGCAAGCGAACTCTCATGTTAACGGTATCCCATTGCAGAGGACATCTCCAACGCAGTCTACGCGTACCTCTGCAAACTTTGCGGAGTCCCGGTCACCCAGCGCCACATGGTAATGGAGTGCTCGGGGCCCGCAGTGCCCCCGCAAGAACCGAAGACGGCAGATGGAGAAACTGCAGCCTAAGAATAGAATACAGAAGAGGACAAGAAAGAACTGTGCGAGGCCTTCCTGTCTTGCCCAGTGTTGGATGACCTCAACGAGAGGTGGTGGACCGGACCAGGGGGACAGCGACAGCCCACGTACTGGAATGACGCAGCCACCTACCTGAGGGCGAAGAGAGATCTCTTTCTCGCGATTGCTATTTCGGAAATAAACGTTTATTTCTCTCTCTCTCTCTGACTGGTGTCTCATTGGTGTGAATCGTGCTCCCCACTCTTGCGGTATATACGCACTGCTCTGTCTCCTTAAGCTGGTTGACATTCTTCGCGAAGTAACTTTCCCGTGATAAGTCCCCAGCTAGAAACCGCACGTGTACCTTGCATTGATACTTTCGAGATGAACCATCCGTTGGCGTCCGAAAGTGGTGCTTTGTTCAGTCGCAGCGGCTGCGGAGCGTCAAAACTTTCAAAACGAAATTGCGTTGTTTGACGGGTTTAGTGCGTGTGACGCGGACAATAAGGTCCAGCAAACGCTACGAAGCATTTGTGACAGCTTTCACTCTTGACTGCTTTTTTATGAAGAATGTCCTAGCTATCATGCACAGTGCTTTAAAGAAAGCGAAGCCGTCCATGCGATGAAACATAACTGCACGTTATTATCAGGAACCTGAAGTACCGTACAATATTGTTTGTACCTTTCCTAATTAGTCGGTAATGATTTATTAACTGACCTGTTAATTACTATACTTACGGCAGATTTGCCGACACTATGTTTCAAACAAATGCGAAAATATGTATTTCTATTGTTCGCAGCACACTATATTGCGCGGTTTTCCTTTTCCTGGTTCGAAACAAAGTCCGCTAAAAAAAAGAAGGAAACTAAATGTGGTGCCCAACCCGGTTTTCAGCCCTTACGCCGCAGCATGAATGCCCTCAAACACGAGGCGAGCGAACTGATTTCACCTGTGTAATGGACCACATCAGCCATAAATATGGAACGTGGAATTTTTCCCAGATGGCTGCTACTTATATTGCTTCTGATAGGATTACAAGCAGGAGAGGATCACGCTCGTCCGTCGACCTCATTCACACACACACACACACACACACACACACACGCGCGCGCGCGCGCGAACATACATTCACGCACATACATATATACACACTCGCGCACAGCTGGACAAGGACTGGGAGTGTAACAAAATGAACACGACCAAGTCACTACTGCTCGTCATTGAAGGGAACTATTTCAACTTTGACAGGAAAGCGGCTGTCGGAAGTGAACGTGCTCGGCCTGACACCCGCTGTCACTCCCGCACTGGACAGACACGTCGGCTGTATAGAGTGTATTTCTTAACACGGTTCTTGCGTGCGTACCACTCGTAGTTTTATGTGCGCATGCCATGGATCCTTTTATTTGCGTCCCATGCAGGATCGTGTACGTTTGCCTCCGATTGTACTGTGTCGTTACAACCGAGCACGGAAACTCAAAGAACGAGTAAACCAGCGAAGCAGGCCGACAGCGCCCTTGCGCCTCGGCTGCGGTCAACGTGCGAGTATTCAAAACGGACGCCGTTTCGCACCGATGACTTCGCGAGGGGGAGTTGATCGCGAGATGTCGGTTCCGACCATCGCACCAAGCTTTTCTTTTTTACGAGCTTTCCCCCGAAGAAGGGGCAATAGAAACGCGAGGTTCTTGTCCGAAGCTGGACTCGCACTGCCGTTCGCGCACGCGAGTCGTCGAGAGCTGACGGGAAAATTCAAAACCGGAAGTCAGTGAAAACGGAAAGCCAAAAGCAACCCGCGTAAGCAGAGACCAGCCGTATATGTGGGGGAGAACCCCCGGTCACGGGGAGAGCGCATAGATTACTTGATGGCCACTCTGATGTACGAGGGTAGAGTTCGCGGGAGCTGTCGACCGCAGCATTGTGTGGGTGTGCGCGTGCAAAAGAGAGGCAAGGGGTGCTTGGGAATCTATATGACGGGAGGTTGATATTCCCGAGCGGCATTCATTCCAACGCACACCGGCATTTCCCTCGTGTCTTGCCTCTTGGAAATGAGTAGTCCTGGAAGAACGTGAAGAGCAACTTAAAGGGACCCTGAACGATTTTGACGATATTGTACAAATGTACCGAGTTGTTAGAGTAGGTCCTTCTGATCATTAATTGACGCGTCTAAGTGCTTCGTGTAAAGAGTGTAATTTAGTATAAGGTTTTAAAAATGTACATCGCTGCCGATCGCAGCACATTGCTCGGCTGAATTTTAAGCCGCCATTACCCGTTTGACGCCATTTTCCCTAATGACGTTAATAGGGCGAGCTATCCGATTGGCTGCCCAAAGCGCGTCATCGATAATTTTTTCACCTTTATGGTGAACAAATGATGTTCGTAATAGTTGGAATGTTAGTTAATTTGTTTCTATGAAAAGAAAGTAACATAAAGAGAATGCAACAAGAACCAATTTCTCACTACATTTAGGCATGCACTTCCGGCACACAGTGAGCGTTGTCTGCTTGTGTTACAACGTGCTCAATATTGACGAGAGCTCCGCGGTCAGAGTCGATCTCAATCTTTTCGCGAGCACCATGATTCGACTTTGCTGGGTTGTGGACTGCAAACGTAGCGACTGGCAATATGTCAAGCCGCGACATTGTGTCCCTCTGCAAGGCACCAGACGAGCGGAGTGGCTGCAGCGCATCGTACTGTCGCTATCCGATCGGCGCCAGGATTAGTGCGTTTGCGGCCGTCACTTTACACCGGAAGATTACTACGACAACAGCGTTTCGCGAGTCCAGTATTCGGATAAATGCAACAGCAAGGGGTCAGGGCCTGGCCGTTCGACCATGCCGTTTCACGCGATGAGCAGAAGCGCAAACATGAATGGTCTGTACAGGGCAGCCACCTGGTGGCGCAGAGCTCAACCACACACAGTAGCAGTAACGAAGAGTATTCTTCTTTGCGGTTGGTGCAGATTTTTCGCAGGAGCGCAACCGTTGACACGTTGTTTTTTGTAAACGTTTCAACTGTTTTGCACTTGGTTAGAGCAATATTAGCTGTTTGGCTGGTTAAGCTATGCGCCAACAGGTGGCTGGACCGTGGAGACCGATCAGGCAGCTCAGGTACGTCTACGCTAAAGTTCCTTCATCAGCTTGAGTTTATGCCTCTACGGTTCCGCCGAAACGCCCAGCTCGCCTGTGGTTACCGGAATATCAGACACGTTCGGCGCTGCAGCAGAATGCTTGCAACGCACGCTGCTTCGATAGCTGTCGCTTGGGTTCGACTGCCGAGTAGCTGGTGGACAGGTTGGAGAGGCTTCGCGCGCTGGCTCCTTGAGAACCGGAAGTAGACGACACGACGCGCCATCATGACGCAGAGCCAGTGAAGGCGGAGCTTAGCCCCGATCACTCGGCGAACGAGTTGAGGAGAAAATGCATGGCTATGGATAAGGGTTACTTGTAATCGTCCGTAGTTCTCTTAATATGACACACTTCACACCAATTGTCGTGCGAATGATTAACTATAGCTGTATGCTACGCGTCTACAAAATTTTTCCAAACGGTTTCAGGGGCCCTTTAAGTGCACCGCTGTCTGCGCCCTGGTATCCCCTCCTTGTCACCATGGTTGGTTATTGAAGGCGGCATTTAGACAAAAGGCAAGGACCTCTTAAGTGCTCCGTCTGCTATCTCGGGAAAGCTTAGCGTCGCTGCTGTTGCATGCAGTAGAGCGAGGCGAGTCACGGTGTGGTGGTGGCATATATTTTCCCGGAATGATGATCAGCCTGATGCCCGTGTCGCGAACAGCGTATACCACGGGCGCCTTCTTTTTTTTTTTCCTTTTCGTGAATATTGTGGGCTCATAGATGCGGGGGAAGCCTTTGTGCGGGAATGACCGCGACGGCGCCTGGGGCATGTGCCCGGCCGACGCCGCCGTGCCTGATTATCACTTCGTGCACGTGTCGCGCCCTCTTCTCACGCTCGGCTGCATCGGGCGGCAAAGATTAATTAGTTATGACCAAATTGATTGTGTGTGCGGGGTGCTTACGCGACCATTTTTGGCCTCTTAAACTCTGGCCCTTATTGGATCCTGTCGGCCTGCCTGATTGGCCGGAGTAGGCCATTGGTGGAGAAGCCTGCGCCTCCCGCGGGTCCTTTGAGTGCAGTAGAAACTCATTTAAGGAAAGGTTCTTTGTAGTTTTGAAGAGAGCAAGGAGACAGCATGCACACGGCGCCACTTGATCACGGGTCGGTTAGGCAGGCCGTAGACGACGAGTATGACATCCTTTTGCATGTAAATATGCTGTACAGTGTAAACTTAAAGTAAATGCCAAGTTAATAAACTTAATTATTCAAATGCTACTTCTCGTCGTCATCCTACCTGCGGATCTGGACTTGCCCCTGCCGTAGCTCATCCCCCTTCGTCGTCGTCTCCCTGATCAGTTGATGCGTCAGAACACTAACAGCTGCGTCACTTCGCTACACCCTTGTCTTGAAGGCAAGTGTAGCTGAATTTTGCACTCAATTATTCAACTCCGCAAAACATGGCGTCTAATCAATAGCCTCTACCATTCGCTATCTGTCACACGGAAAATTTCATGGCTGAAAACTTGAATTTCACCAGCGTCGTGCACAGCTCCGACGCGTGACTTACGTGTCTTAGCAGGACTGAAGCCTCTGTCGCATCCGTCAGTGGAAACTACAGCGTGGCCGTGCAAGACAGGACTACGCGCGCCGCCGTCGTGTGTGCACAGTCGGCACCTTGACAATATTGACCGTCACTTGTTAGAGTGTCCTCAAGTAGACACGGAACATAAAGTGTTAATAGGTGGACTCAAGCGTAGACTTGGCCCACACACAAGTCTAAGAGGCATTTTTCTTTCCTGCGATGACAGCGGATATTTAGGTGCAAGGGTTTCGGTTAACACAAGTTACTCCACGACGCCCATAGCCGGATGCAGTGAGTCCTGTAGGCGGGGTAGCAAGCCGATCGATGGCGCACAGCCATCCCAGTTGAAGCCCCTTCCGGCCGATAGCTCCCTGCGTGTATTATGACAGATATCAGACTCCAGTCGATACCTGCCCCTTGGGCGGAGCAGTTTCTGACCGACAGCTTTTGAGAGGTGCGTCTGTACCATTCCTCCAGCGACGACTTCAGCGACTTCGTTCTCTCGTCGCAGATGTTTCTAAGGAAAACGCGCTCGTATGCTCGAGAACTGTCTGTATTCAAACCTGAATTGAATTATGGGGTTTTACGTGCCAAAACCACTTTCTGATTATGAGGCACGCCGCAGTGGAGGGCTCCGAAAATTTCGACCACCTGGGGTTCTTTGACGTGCACCTAAATCTATGTACACGGGTGTTTTCGCATTTCGCCCCCATCGAAATGCGGCCGCCGTGGCCGGGATTCGATCCCGCGACCTCGTGCTCAGCAGCCTAACACCGTAGCCACTGAGCAACCGTGGCGAGTGTATTCAAACCTAAGACGAATCGAATCTTCGTGACGAGGCGCCGAAGATGAAACTCGGGAGACGGCCTAGATTTGAGGGTGCTGTTCTAGCAGCAGTTTCAGTTAAGCAAATGCGCGTCTATGATTCGACAGCTCAATCGTGTGCACTTATTTGTCAATTGTGTCGCGGGTTCTGCCAACGGGGACACGGCACCAACTGGCGAAATGAGAAAGAGCACGAGTTGAACTCGATCGGCCTCACCTTCCGTGACCTAACTGATATGAGAGCTTGCGCGATAAATGCGCTGCAGCGGGCGCGAGGAAAGACTTTGCTGCCAAGCTCACGACGCAAGCTTCCTAAAAGTTCTGCGCTTAAAACGCAATGGGCGGATATCAGGGAAGCAGCGCTTCGCGATTGAAACGCGATACTCGAACTGCATAGCGACCTGGGCTCGCCACCCCTGAGCGCTGGGTGATCGCTGAGGGCCACGGAGCGGTCCCGCTGTGTTGCTCTCGCTTTCACGCGATACAAAAATGTATCAATTCGGCGTCACCAGCGCCACTAGTGGCGCAATATAGTGCACCTTTCCCGCGCTCGGAGTATAGCGTTTCAATCGCTGAACTCTATACATAGTTTAAGTAATGAAGTGCTGTCGATCACAACAATCATCATGGAGCTTGCCCACTTTTTCATTGATTCTTTCTTTTTCTTTCTTTCTTTCAAATGTCACATAACCGTGAACATATGAAGCTTGCACATAGAACAAATGGCGTATCAAACTGCACTGCTGGTCCGCATCGGCTTTCAGTTGGAAATATTTTTTTGTTGTTGTTGTAAATTCTGGGGTTTGACGTGCCAAAGCAACGATTTGATTAAGAGGCACGCCGTAGTGGGGGACTCCGTATTTATTTTGACCATCAGGGGGTCTTTACCGTGCCCCCAATGCACGGGCACTTATGCGTTTGCCCCCATCGAAATGGGGCCGCCGTGATTCGATACCGCGACCTCGTGCTTAGCAGCGCAGCGCCGTAGCCGTTAAGCCACCGCGGCGGGTAAACATTCTCCTTGCATCGATCGTAACTAACGTCAACGTGGCGCGTACCTACATTTAAAGGAATTGCTTGCGTCTTTCACAAACGTAGAGGCGGGCAACGGTGACAACCGATACTCCCTTGCAGCTTCGACTGGCGAGCATTTGGCTTTCGAATTCTACCCCAGCGAGAAGTCAGTAGTGAGAAAGGATGGTTTAGTGGAAGCGACAAAACTTCGTTCACAGTAGTTCACAGCGCTCTTGCTGCGGTAGAGGACGCACGGTCGACGCGGCCAGGCTGCTCATTTTATGGCTAGTTTGGCGCGCTTCCACGAGATGTCGCGACCTTGGCTTTCGGCTACACAAGCCAGCGACAGCTGGCTGTGTTCGCGTCTAGTCCGCGTCACTTCGGCAAGAACGGGCAAATGGCGTTGCCTCCTGCGCACAGAGGAATGACGTCTTCCTCTGTGATGGACTGGAGGCAGTGTCTGGAAAGTTTTCTCCCCAAAGGTGCCGCAGGACCTAGCAGAGTTCATGGCTTGGCATTGACATGTGTCACAAGACTCCCCATTTTTTTTTATTCCCTTAGCTCAATACCATGCGAACAGCGATTACAAACCCCTGAGTCCTGAGAAAGTTCAGATAACCTCACGTGATCTTGACAAGAACGCCCCGCAATCCTGGAAACCACGGAGATAACTCCAGTACCACCGGAACAATTTAGCCACTTCGTTAGAATGTCCGGTTTGATAAAGCCGGATGATTTGTTGATGGGACACTAAAGAGATAAACTCAGTCAGTCTTAACTGATATAAAATCTATTTTCGTCAATTTCTCAGTAAGAGGCTCATTGTTACAAGAAAAAGTGCTACGTTTTGAAACTTCCTCCGAAACCACAATGTTCTTTTTTCCTTCTGTCCTTTGCTTTTTTCCTGTATTTAGACCGTTCTGCTCATCAAAGGCAGGGCTGGGCGTCGTCAAAATAATTTTAACTCGAATAGTCGGTATAGTTTATGTCATTTCAAATCCCCATCGACGGCATTTGAGTGATTTCCTAACAGCTTCGCTGGCCATCCACTTTCGCAGGGTCGGAATGGCGAGCAAATTTTTGAAAGCGAGTTGAGGCTGGCTTTTTTTACCGGTGCCCTTTAATTGCTTAAATCTTCAACTCTCTTGGTGAAAACGCCAGCAGGGCGGCGTCTGTTGTCGCGTCGCGCGACGCTTCGGTTTTCGTCCAAGCAGATGGCAGATGCCTCTGGTGATCTGCCCTTTTTTTGCCTAAGGATAAATGCCGCACACACGTTTGCACTCTAGCAGTTACAGGAAAACAAAAACAAAAACTGATTTTGGCGCAACTACAGCACGCATGCGCACTCGGAACTCGTTGTTATTCAGCAACAGAAGCGTTGTTATTCAGCAACAGAATAACTATTGTTATTCAGCAACAGAAGCGGGGGCACCAATGACAGCGATTGTCTGATTTAGTTCCTGATAACTGAACCGATTACTTGGGATAAAAAAAAGAATTGTCGCGATTAAAGGTTTCGTCGATTAATCGGAAAGGTTAGTCGAACAATCACGCAGCCCTATCTAATGGTTCTGTAAGACTTTTTCATTTACAATCCATCTGTAAACTGATTACCCAGACCCAAGCAGAAGCTTTCCGAATTGATGACGTTACAGCAAGCTGACATCAAGGCTACGTGGTCACCTGTTCTTGGTTCTCGCGTATTTACTGGCTTCTGTGGAGACAAAAAAAAAAACAGTTCTACGGAAATCGGTAGCTGGATTGAAAGGGGGAAAAAATAATCCATCAGATAGTGCAGGAAGCTGCAATGAAACCATTATACGGGAATCATCGTATACTTAGAAAGCTGTAGAAACATTTGTCCTGAACCGGGGGCCGACGCGCCCTCTCCCGGCCTTCCGAGTTATCCAAGAGGCTGTGGCAGAGCGCACAACGAGGCCGAATTAATCGACACCGTGGAGTAAAGTCAACCAACGTGTACAAATCGGCCGTGCCGAAATGCGCAACATAGATGCAGTTTCACCAGAGATATTTCACGAAGCTTGCACGCTGCATGGAGCGCCATTGGAAGGTGACCATCGGCTGCAGGGCGAATTGAAAGGGCCACGTTTCCAGGGGCACCACGTCACTTACCCACGCCTTGGTGAAATTGAGTGAGTGCTCGCGCATGTAACGAATTATCTGCCATCCGCGATCTGCACGTTGCTGCGGCAGAGCATTCATAAAAAAAAGAACAATTATGGGGTTTTACGTGCCAAAACCACTGTCTCATTATGAGGCACGCCGTAGTAGAGGACTCCTGAAATTTCGACCACCTGGGGTTCTTTAACGTGCACCTAAATCTAAGTACGCGGGTGTCTTCGCATTTCGCCCCCATCGAAATGCGGTCGCCCTGGATGGGATCAGAGCATTCATCAGCGAACAGTTTATAGGCTCTTCGGCTGGCGCAGAAACTGCCCTGTCGGCAGGGAATAACATTTTGCATATATATATATATATATACATATATATATATATATATATATATATATATATATATATATATATATATATATATATATATATATATATATATATATATATATATACACGTCGTTTGTTTATAACTGGAAAAGAAAGAAAACGTCTGTCGCAGGCCAATCGATCACTCGGTTCCATCCTCCACAAAACCACAGCAGGCTTCAGGCCCGCCGTGCGGCACCGTTCGTCGGCACACCTCTAGCGGCACGTATCAAGCGGCCGCATTCAGTGCGCGTCTGTCGGGCCTGCAGCCGCGAACGAACCGCGGGCTCCGCGGGGGCCCCTTTTGTGCGCCTGCAGCCAGACGGCGCATCGATGGCGCCATTGACACGACGGAGCCGCCGCTTCTATATGCCACGCTTTTACATCTCTCCGACGGTTGCGGCGCTGCAGAGAGATGCCAGGCAACGACGGGGACCAGAGGAAATGTGTCATCACAGTCATCAGCCTATTTTGTGCCCGATACGGGAACGAAAAGCCCGACAGCTTCCGATTACCTTTGTCTTGAGTCTTGCCCTTCCCTTGTCGTCCACGCCTGTTCACATGTAAGCGACTGCACGGCGCCCGCACCCATACGTGGCTTTGTTTCACCTTCTTCGCGCGACTCCCGCCGCTAGCGATGAGGGCCGCTTGCGGAGAGCGCCTGCGGTGCCCAGAAGCGGTGCTGGGGCTTCACTTGTCCATTTTTAAGCGCCTGTGAGGGGCACATTTTGTTGTTCTCCAAGGGCGGCCTCAGTGCGCTACCTTGTATAAAAATACACTGTCATTATTAACCAGGGTAACTTTGGCTTCAGTTCCTGTTCTAAAGCATCTCCCAACTACCGGCGTCGAGACGTGTATAGCTGCAGATGACTAATAAAATTTGGCGTGAAACGAATACAAAACCGGTCTGTTAGCCGCCCTCGTTATCAAATGGCATTCCGGGTGCCCGCCCGGACCACAAACATGCAAATAGCCTTGTGACTAGGCTTTGCTGGCTTTTAACCAAACTCTCATCCCCTTTTCTCATCAAGCCATTCGAGCAGAAGGGCAGCGGGCTCTTGGTTCTAGTGCATCTGAGGTAGGCTTTGTAATCGAAGAATCACAGCACCAAAGATTGAGCACGCACGCCTATAACAGTCAAAGACAACGAAATTTGCTGCGTCCGCTTCGAACGTGAAACATGGACTGCCGTTTCGTCCCCTGCATCCATCTCCATATTTCTCCCACCACGCACGCAAAAAACTTGCAGGACGTTTAAGCTTCGCCTTTAAGAGTGCAACGCGACAGCATTCAAAGATCCCCGACTGCTTCTCACGCTTCCCGGCAGCTGCAGCGTATGCGACCCTAATGTTTACCCGGAAACGCTGGCGGCGAACGCTGTGCACGAAGGCGACCTTGCGGTAGAAACGCGGCCTCTTGCGTGGGCCGATCCCGGAGGTTGTGCACAGCCGCGCCAATAAAATTGCGTCATTTTCAGGTTTCTGTTATCAATGGTCAGTCTTCCTTGAGCGAAAACGCGTCGACGACACGAAAGTTGGTAAAGGCTATCAGCCTCCGACCTTCGGTAGGAATCGAACCACTACCATTTGTGGGACTCGAACCCATGACCTTTGGTGTTAATGAAGGTGACCTTAATTCAGGCACAGTTAATTAGGGTAGAGTTAACGCACTCGAAGTCACGACCTCTTGTGGTAGTCGAACTCTCGACCTCTGAAATTAAGAGGCATGACTAAGCGAAGTACACTTAACAAATTAAGGGGGATGACTAAGCAAAATAAGAGGATGAGTAAGCGATCGGAAAGGGATGACTAAACGAAGTAGATCAAGTGAATTAAGGTGTGTGTGTACGTCATGAGTCCATCTTTAATGCATCGGCACTTGGGATTTCACCTTCAAGTCGTCTTATGGATAACATAAAAGACCCTGTGAATTTTAGTTTCGCGCTTTTAATATTTAAGTCTGAGAAGAGTTAACAAATACTGTCGGTGTCTTGTTTCATGAAGTTTGTTTGTGGGCTGTCACTCTCAAAAGCTCGAGGAATAACTTTGTCAAGAATGTAAGACAAGGTATGAGTAACTTTACTGATAGAATGGCGTGGCAATATAACCCACATAACCGCATGTCATATAGCAAGGCGTGGCATATACCTAAATATATACGGCAATTTTCGCTCACTTCACGCATTGCATATTTCACGCCCAATTGACTCCAGCTCATTTACATAACCTCATGAAATGAGAGGGGACAAATCTGACATACGTGTTTACAGCTTACGTGAGGTTATCACAATGTCTACGAGGGTGTCCCAAAGTCATGCTCACAAAATATAGCTGCATATTTTAGAGCGATGCAAAATACGGAAACTGTGTTCCCTTTAGATACATAATTAGTTGCAACTTCTAGAAATGGCGCGTTAATTTTATTGCTGAGTCACGAAGTTATAAACTTGATGGTTCTTTTTATCTTTTTAGTTTTTCTGTGGTCAAAGAATTTCGTAAGGAAAGATAGCTTAAGCAAACATTTACTTCGCACACTGTACATTATATGCTTGATTTTCTTTGAAATGCAACCAACATAACCAAATTCTTCACATTGCGTGCTGAGTAAAACGCGTTATATCTTTTCCCATTTATTTAGCCACCTCCTTAGGTGCCTCTTAAGTTGTGCTTACCATTTCGCGCTTATCGCTCATTGGGCAAGCCTTAGCATATCAAAAGTTGCAGCTAAATACACTATCGCTGCTAGAATGCACTGATTGTATACGTTGTTCTTGGCAGTATCAGTAAGCTGCTGTTCATGGCTTGAGAATTTCTGCCATGTGCGCTACAACCCATTAGCGCATAAAAAACTATATATGGCTGCAGGAATCAACCCCGCAACTTTGGGCTTAGTACTCGAACGCCATCAATTCAACCATTTGGACCGCTGGATGAGCGGCGCTAGCTGGCAACGCGTGACGCAGTCGGACAGTTTAAGCATTTCTCGCGACAAGGTAATTATGAAGTGCATGGGAAGCGATGATACACACGTGTGCGTACACCTAAACATGCATATCTTCCCCGGAATTCGAGAAACATGACGGGAAGAACCTTCCCTTGAGCTAGAGTTCCGCCTATAACCTCCACTCAATCGACCCCTTTATAGATGATGGGGTGTGTTGATGCCACATCATTACAACCTAGTAGTTCCGCTAGCTGTTACTTCCTGTTCACAAATCTACGCTGATACCACACACACAAAAACACGCACGCACGCACGCACGCACACACGCAAATTATTTCTTCGTTTTGTCTACAAAGAACCAGCCCTCGCATTTCCCTTTTCTTCTCTTCATTGTCTCTGCCCTTGGTCTAATAATTTGGCTTTGATGAGACGATAGCGAGGAGGGCGTTATTGAAAGCGCTGACGGACAGACATATCGGCAAACGCAGCGTCAAGCTCGAAACTGCTTTCGCTGTAAGATGTGTATTAAGGCGACTCAAGGGAAATGCGCAAATTAGGCTTTCCTGGAAAAGTGAGCCCCTTCTGTGAGCTGAATTCTGGTAATCCGCAAAGGCGGGCTCGAATTTCCCCGCGCTCTTTGCTCGTCACGTCACGAGATGCAGAAGGTACCTCCTCCTAGGACCAGTTAGTTTAGGAGGATTGATAAACAAGCGTTACACTGCGTTGTCAAAGAATCAAAGAATAAACCCAGTGATCTGAGAGACCTTTCTACGGACGAATGCGTGACGTCTATATATACTAACACTATGTCAGCGTTGCTGTTCGAGAAATTCAAGACGGGAAACATTGCCCTCGTTGATTTGTCTCTGCTAATAACGAATGTTTTCCCAACACATAAGCGCCAATGGCACCCTGAAAAGAAATTTTTTGCCAGACTGAATAAGGTAAACTAAGTAAGTGTTGCTCTTTACTGTCCTTCCAGTCACGGTTGCGTAGAAACTGAAAGCGAATCAAAGCGCCGGCCTCAGAGCAACACGCCTACACAGCAGCTCGGAATGGCTGGCAATGATTCTGTCGGCTCAGAAAGCTTGAAATGTCGACGTGATCATCACTGTATTACCGTTGCACCCTCAGGTTTGGCTATCGCAGCTACGCGTCTATCTCGCGTAGCTGCTAAATCTTGCTTGGTTCTTCCGAGTTTCTCCTGACGGGGCCTCGCGGCCTTTGCGTCGCCGAGCCGCAGATGGCGGCGCGGTATTGCGCTTGCCGCGCCAGCCTCGTGCTGGTGAGGGGGCGACGAGGCTTGTCGTTACCAACAATAAAGAACTACAAGAAAAGCGAAATGCACAGCTCCAACGCCTTTAGCCATGAGCAGTCAGGACATACGAATGCCAGCATTATTATGAAGCTCCACGTCGGTTCTGCAACAATACGTCACCAGCTAAGCGGTCGCGGGACGATGAAAGGGAAAGATAGTTACGACAGACGAAGTTGTGAATTGTGTACTTTCAAGCTTTTTAACCACGATTTGATTGTGAGGCACGCCGTAGTGAGGGACGCGGAATTTGACCACCGGGGGATCTTTAACCTGCCCCCAAAGCACGGGGCACGGGTGTTTCTGCATTTCGCTCCCATCGAAATGCGGCCGCCGCGGCCGGGATTTGATTCCGCGACTTCGTGCTTAGCAGTGCAACACGCTAAGCCACCGCGGCGGCTGACGACGTTCTGCGCTTATCGCGACTCGAGAGGTGCACCAGCAGTTGGGCGTGCAGACCCGGTGGCGCAGAGAGGAGGCTTTTTTTGTGTTTGGCCACCGTGGTCGGTGCGAGAGATGCGCTCGTATTCCAAACCCTCCGCGGCTCCTCGCTCGCGCAGGCTCGTTGTCGCTGCCATACTGCGTGCACACGCGGCAAGTTTCCGCAGCTCGTCGTCGGCACTGCCGCGCGACGCATCTCGCACTTCGGGGCCCACAAAGCGGCGCGTTTTACGGCGGCCGCGAACACGCCAAGTGGCTCGTGCGTCGATGCCTGCCACAATAGCCGCGCGCCCGTAAACGTCCGCCGGCACAAAACGGTGGCCGTGCGCGCGCACTCGACTGCGCTCCTGCGTTTCCCGCCAAAACGGGTCCGCGCCCGTTTCTGTCTAAACGGGAGCAGTAACTCAACCGGGCGCGCTCGCGAGCCTTTTCACGACGGCGCCGATCGGCTGCATGCTCCGTCTGTTTCTCTCCTCTCTTTTATTTCCTTCGTTCAGTATTCTTTTTTCTTTTGTTTCGAGTTATACGCGCAACGCTCCCATTTGTGTGCCATTTTTAAGCTTGCCCGCGTCATTCCGCCTGCGGCAGCGCGCCGTTAATGCACACGTGCGGTGGCACGCGTTTCATAGACTGCGTGAGAGAAGCCCGCTGATGTGCGCATCTCTGGCTGCGTCACACGCACCTATTCGCGCTCGATGCCTTTACTCTTGCACCAGTCAGATATGAGATGTCAGCCTGGGCGAATTTCACGCGAGGTATGGGCACGACGTCCAAGAACGCGCAGCGGCTATCCCCGAGGTATACGGGTGTACCGTTGATTTTTCAACGGCACGTGTACGCAATGGAAGGTGATTTTGTGGCATCAATAATGGCTGCCAGTCCTCTTTAAGGTCGGCACTCTGCTTTTGGTCACGTAAGCGCCCGCATACCAGAAATAAAGAGCGGTGCCCTGCGAAGACTTTCTCCTCGGACATGTGTGTCTGATAGCCGGCTTACGGAAGAGCAGTCATCGCGCTGCAGCAGGCATAGGTGTGCCAACAGCGATGTGCGACTTTTCCTCTCGTATGTTTGCGCTTGGAGTTGTTTCGTTCACAATTCTGTGGACAAAAATAAAGAATTGACTCTTGATTGATTGATTGACCATGAACCATCTAGATCAGCAGAACGTGGCCCCACGTTCTTCGTGACACGTTCCTTCTCATCGGCTTCTCACCAGTTATGCGCGAGACGCGTTCGTGGCATCGCGTTGCTATAACCATAGAGTTTCCTGCAATTACTGAACGGAACTCTGGCGCTGCGATTGTTCAGTCACCATGGGAATGATGAGTAGTGCACGGATTTGACTGACGTTCGTGCTTGGGGCTTCAGACGTTCTTGTGGCTTCGTTTATTACGCTTTAGCGGGGTCTAAATTGGCCTGAATTTCAAAGCAATTTACACTTCTTTAAATGCAGAAAGTAATAAGATTCTGCAAGCAAGCATAATCGCTGCTAATTGTAGTAGTTCCGCTTATCCATGCGTCCTTGGCGTAAAAGTTTTTAATGTCAGGCTTCTGCGCTAGACGTCCTGTGTCCGAACCCTGCCACAGTTTTAATAATGACACAGTTTCATAATTCAAATTTTAATAATCTTTATTCAATTATGTACAATGTACTTTCTTAAAGATGGTCACTTCGCAAATTCACGAAGCAATTTATAGCTAGAAGGACCAACGTTAGGCAAGTACATGTACTGCCCATCATTCCCACACTCTGCCCTGCTTGCATCTCCCGTAGACACTACCGCCGCAGTTCCCTCAAGTAATGGTATGAAACTCTATGGATACCACATCACGGCGGGTACATCAGCCTCCTTGGGTGATGGGCCCGTGATGAGCAATTTGTTCGCGCGTCACCGATACTGTGGCACATTTTCGAGTCGACGCGAGCAGCGGCGACCTTTCTGCTACGTCCGCAAACGCACGTGTAAATAGCGCATGTATGCATGTAAAGAAACCATGGCACATGTATGAACATCCGAACAAACCATACATCGCAGACCCAGCAACGCTGCGTAAGGGAGTTCTCAGACATTTCCAAAGTGAGCTTGGCTTACCACTTTCATAAATCCGTATTAATGATCAATTAATGACTTTCCAAACGCTTCACTATACACGATACGAGTCTTCACAAACACTACACTATATCCGGTACTTGTGTACTTTCCCTTGTACACGACGCATGTTCCTGTCTGCTGCACCGGCTATCGTCAATGCAGCCCCCGGCTGCGCCTGCCAACGGGCTGCGTTGCTGACGGTTCTTCCTGATCGTCGATTCTCGAGAGACCGGCACTTTAGGCAGAACGCGTATTTTCCCCCTACATCGTTGTCGTGCCTGCTAACACACATAGGTTTACAAACATTTAAGTGACACCTTTATTGCGCCTATGAGCGCTTATTTTTATGTGCGTGCCTATATTGGATCTTCAGAGCCTAAACAATTACTTTTTCCGTGTTTTCCCCTAGCTTTCACAACGTTATCACCCGCTGCGGATCTTGGTTGAAGCCCAGCACATTATTACCACAAACGAAACGATGGTGCAAAGGCTACTATTATTAGGTTATTAGCAGTTTTCCAGTAGAGGAGGGCCCAAACTGCGTTACACGCTACGATACACTCGAAGGTGACTTAGCCTACTTGTGCGCACACTTTGCGTTTTTAGACATCATCGAGAATGTTGAATGCTCGGGCGCAACTCTTACCAGGAAAGTGGTGCCCATTTCGGACGTTCAGACTGTCTCGCACAAAAATCCCAGGTTCTTCAGTAGAGCAAGAACTGCCAAAAGGTCTTGGACGACGAACATTCTAGAATTCCAGATGGTGATGGATCCCGTGAACGTTCCGAAATACTAATATGTGCCCTAACCTGAGTAGATTGTCCTTTTTTGCAAACAGCTACAGCGCTCTATAGCTGTGCCCGCCGTGCTGCCAACTTGGTGTACCAGTGCCGTATTTTGCTTTTTCTCGTGCTGTGGGATCGGCTGTTGCTTTTTTACATGTCTTTTTTTTAGTTCAAGGGCTTTCTTTTAAACGCGGAAGAACAAGCCCTGGAAAAGATAGCGCGCCGAAAGTAATTGAAATTGTTGTTTGCGATGCTGTTCAAAAAACGCAATGTTGACACATCTACCGTAATACAACAGTTAAAGGGGACACTAAAAGCAAATACTAAGTCGAAGTGGACTGTTTAAATACCATTCGGGAAACCTCGTAACGCTTGTTTCGTGCCAAGAAAAGACTAAGGTTACAAAAAAATTGTATCTGAAATGTCTGAATACCTTTTCCGAAATTCAAATGTACCGCCACCCAACCGCGGGAGTGGTGACGTTCCACACGCCATCACCGCCCTTTGCTGCCGTCGGTGAGTAAAACGGCGCCCGACAGACGGCGGCATCGAACAAAGACAGAGCGGTGGATTCGCCGCTGCAGCTGCTTTTTGCTCAAGTGGCGTAGACCGTTCGGGCATCCCGCGACATCACGTGGAAGTTGAATTCTCTGCTACTTGCAGTTTGTGCGAGTTTCGCGAGCCAGCACAACCACTGCAGTACTATGCGATCAGGAAAGTACTGAAACGCGAAAGCGTGGGCGGCGCAGAGTCGAACGAAAACGAAACCTTTCGACCGCCCGCGTCGTTGTGAACGGTGATTTCAATGAGCTCTTTCTTCTAAACATGCAATTGAACTGAAGAAGTAGCATTTTCTTTCATCTTGTAATAGAATACGAGGGTGTTTTTTTTGCGACGAGTAATTGAGTACTAGTGATAGAATTTAACTGGGGAGTGCTTTCGTCGTCGCGCAAGTGCTTGAATGTCCCGGGGAAATCTCGTATCATGTTCTGCATTTACCTCGATTGCTCGATTATTAAGGCTCTGTTCGCGATAATACTGACGCCTTAGAGATCTTCGAGCACTAATCTATCACTTTAGTTTGACTTAGTATTTGCCTTTAGTGTCCCTTTAAAGAACTTACTTATTTAGTCATTACAAAATAATTAATGAGGAGCAATACCAAAATACTGGACGCGTATTCAGGTTACTCATATGAACGCAAAGTTGGTTTCATCCGCATAGAAGGCTTCGTTTTCTTTCTTAATCTCGATGAATAATAGCTGGGACACCCTTTATATAGCTGGATTATCATCAATTCACGTGTCCCCCTTCGTGTTCTAGAGTATCATGATGGGCGCATGGCAAAAAAAAAAAAAAAAAGGACATCGGTAGCATCGTTTGAAAAATGTTTTTCTCTCTCTCAGGTGATATGCGCATCGTTAATTCCATAAGGATCCATGCTTTTCAGAAAGCGGGTGGCGTTCACTAGACATAGCGTGGACGTATTTCAAGCCGAGAGTTGCCGCCTTGGTTGTTTCGGTTGAGAATCAGATTTCCTCTTTTCCATACGTTTGCTGTGTACAGTGAGGGAAACTATGCCAGCTTGGCAAAGAACGGTGACGCAGATGAAGCTACTTTGCAGGTGTACAACCGACAGAACAGGTGAATGGAGGAATAAACAATCATAAAATATCGAACGCATGCCGACAACACGTAAATATTTGGGAGCAAGCTTTTGGAAGATAGTGGTTTAACGGTAATAACTTAGCGGTAAATTACTTGGCGTAATCAAAGCAACGTGCCTGAGATCAGTGCATACGAAAAGAATAATTGCGTTCGCCTTAATAATGCCGAATGCGGTGTAACGGAATCTGTCTGCGCTAACAAGCCGCATAACCGAAGGAATGAAGCGTACACCGACAGCGACGCGGAGGCGTGTATAATGGGCTCGTGCTTTGGTCGACTTTAATGCATCTACGCAGACGTTCGCGTAGACGCGAAGCTCGCTCACCTTGAAAACTGCACTCGGTGAGAATTATCGGCGCTTCGCTGGAAACGGCTGCTTTTCACGCGGAGGAGAGAACGCGACAGAGAGCGGAACGGGACAAGGGTCGCTTTGTGCGGGCACTCTGAGAAACGAGATGAACGGCTTGAGGGAAAAGCGCGATGCCTTCGCACTGAATGACGGCCGCGAAAGTGGCGCATAACTTCATGGAGGCACTTGGCAGCGTGATTTATTGCGCACCTCCTGCTTGAAGCGAGAGGGAGAACTTTAGCGTTTGTATATACGCTGCACGCCCCCGCAGAGATTCATATGCGCGGAGGAATTGGAGCTCAACTATGCGGCGATGATTGTCAACGTTGCCGTTTTTCATTCTTGAAGACGCATTTTCGGGGTCAGTTACGTGCTGGCGATTCTTTGTGAGAAATGAAAAAGAAATGCTCGCTTCCGTTGTTCTTTTTGCCGTTAAATACAATCTATGCACACTTCCTTGTGGAAGGCAAACACTAGCAGCCACCTGTTTGGTTGTCTAAAAATGCCGGATTTCGGAAACACAACGAGGCCTGTTCATGAGATTTCAGTAAAGTAGGCCATCACGGGGTCCGCTATTCATTTACTCAAAAGTAGCGCCCTGTGACTAAAAATGTAGGAAAAAAATAAGGCAGCCAGCAAAAGTAGCGCAGGAATCGCTTAACTAAAAAAAAAAATGCAAATGAGAAAACAAAGTTTTTCCTTTTTTTCAGTACCCGAAATCGACCAGCAGATCCTTGTGCGAAGGCTAGTCCACGCAGGTGCGCCAACCCACCTGACCTCGCCTACAGAACTCTCAATGTGTGCGCCCGTTTCGACGTGGCTTCGACCGCGGCGCCGCTCATTCCACCGACGCTGGCTACACGCGCAAAGTGACACTCAGCATTGAGAGTGCCTCCCCCCCTCGGCACACGCCACGGCATCCCCGTGGAAGTAAGCCGCCACGCGTGGCCGTGAATTACGGCTCGAAGACGTCGATCGTGCAGCATACGCAACGCGCCTTCCCGCCCAGTCGTGCCCGGGGGGCCTCTGTAGCTTTGCCCTAATACCCGCCTCGAGAACCGCCCGGTGTTTTATGCCTGCCTTCTTTCTTTTTCTCGAGTCGCTTAATCTCGTTACGATAGAGTTCACCTGCACAGCGTTCGGACCGTGCGTGAATGACAGCCGAGCGAAATACCTTAAGCTGCTTCTAGAACGTTTCCTCTGAACTGTCGAGGACAATTTTTTTTTTTAATCTCTCGCCATCCGAGCTCGCCACACTCCTTAAAAGCTTATGGCCTAAGTATCGCCACTAGTGGCTTGCCAGCTGTATAAGGCCTCGAAAGCAATATAATAATAATAATAATAATAATAATAATAATACAGTTATAGTTAACATTGTCAGTCAAATACAGATCCAGCTTGTACAGCAATCCTGCTTATGCGCAAGGCTGGACAATCCACGGTAATGCGTCCACAGAACCAGACTATGCACACATATACACACTTAAATAAAGATCAAGTTGCTTGCATGTCCAACGCATACAAGATAGAGAACAAAGAGAAGAAAACCATGCTGCGCAAGTGATAAATCTCCGCAGAAAATAAGCACTATAACGGCAAGGTACAGCATTATAACATCGTTCTTTGTTGCCATGATAAATGCTAGTTTCTCCGTAGATAATCAGGTTCTATTTGCAGACATCGAAACAGTCAGTAACGTCATAGGTGTGAGCATATGTGCCCCCGCTTTTAACATTCGCGATGCGGGTGTATGACACCCGGCGATAAAAGTTGGCAGAGCGCCAAGAATGACGTTAGCCGCGCAGCTGTCACCGCGGATGATGGATGATCAGATAAGAATAGGCGAGCGGCGCTGCGGATGACGTCATCCACACAGCTGGTGCGCTGCCGACTTGCACAGGTAGCGCGGCGCGGATGGCTTCAGCGCCTGACTCGGCGCTGGGAAAGGCACGTGATCAGTCCTCTATCGGCGCCTCCATAACATAAATGATTAGATAAACAATAAGAATAATTCGGTAAACATTGACGGCAGGAATGAGAGAAAGTACTCTCACGCGAAATACGAGTTCACTTCGTGGAACGAGGGTCTTCTTTCTTCTTTATTTGTTTGTAGTATGTCAACGCCGGCGGTGCATTTAACCGGTTGAAACTAGCTAGCCACTACAGCCTTTTTTTCCCTGAAATATTTAAATACTGTGAAAATAAAGTGTTTTTCTCTGTGTCGTAAATGGGTACGTTTTACCTTTAGTTTCTTGAACCCAGATAAAAAGTTTTGTTCACATGAGATATGAAATTGAAATTGCTTTTCCACAAACTGTATCTCTCAGCTTCTCAAACTAAAGAGACTAGTCTCGCTATGAAAATTTCACCCGTATGTCAGGTTGTATGCAATTTTTTTAGGATAGGGTTATGAGTGTTTAGTCTGCACAAAAATCATGAGACGTAAATAGTATCTCAAATACCCGTATCTTAGTGTGGCCCTCACTTAGACTTTTGTAGGAAAGTTTTCACACGCTTATTCTTCTTGATGGCCATAAATCGCACAGACGGGCACGCAGTGATCGCAGACGTTGGGCAATTTCTTCAATGTGGACGTTCCAGGAGAGAGTACCACAAAAGCTGAAGCCAAGATACTTTGTAGTTTTCACTAACTCAACCGGCTAGCATGCACAAGGACCACCGTCAGTGCGATAAACTTCAACTGGTGTTAATGTTGTAATTACTATATCCGGACTGTGAAAACACACCACCTTTGTCTTAGATGTATTCATTAATATCTTCCACTGTGCACTCCAGTCGAATAAACAACGCACGTCAGTCTGCAGAATATTAGCCGCCTCATATCACTCAACACTTAGCAGGACCAAGGAGAGTAGCCCTGCATAATATTGATGGCTGATCGCAAAAAATGAGCGGTGATGAGTGACTACCGACGTGAAATGACAAGTAAAGAAGCTATCATTCCGGGAAGTAAGGATAACCGCCAGATATAATCGAAATATTCCTTTCGCTAGCTTATGTTGCTTTATTAAAGGGCCCCTCACTCGATTTCGCCATTTTACGCAGAGAAGCGTCACGTGTACATCACGCGCTGACGATCGTGTCTGCAAAGTATTACAGCAGACCGCGTGAAAACAGCTGAAATTTTAAACCAAACCCTCTCCCTCTCAGGGAAGCTGCGCCCAAGGCGGAGGGGGGGGGGGCAAAGGTCGCACGCACAGATATTGTGACATAAAACGCACTGCTAGCTATAACTGATAGCTATACGTGACTTGGGCTAATCATGCAATGCAGATGGCACAACGCCGCTGGAAGTGCGCCGCAGAGAAGGCTCTGGCGTGCGAGGGGGCATGTAAGGAAGAACGCTTGCGATCGCTAGTCGAGGCCGAGAGAGAGAGTGTTGGTATAGTGACGCTCGCCTCCTGGCGGCACGGTGACCGGGTAGTTTCTTCCATCTCCTCCAATAATAAACGGATTTGAAAAAAAAATGATTTCGTAAAATGCTTCTTAGAGAGCGTTTTACAACTTCCAGCATCTAACCAGCATATTGAATGGGTTTTTTCTGAGGGGCCCTCAAACGTCAACGGCTCGCGACCGGCCCATTCCTGGGGACAACATAGGCCGACCGCTACTTGGAACGGGCAGCAAGTCGGTCGTCGTGCTTAATGTCCGTATACTTACATGTCCTTCTAGAGGTGCGCTTTGTGCAACCTTAAACGAGGCTAGATAGCCAGCTACCCGCCGAATGCCTCGCATAAAATTGTATGATCAGATTCATTCTACTCCTGGGAAACTGCGCGAAGGAAAGGATTGGAACAGACTCGCAACCACGTGCCGACCTTGATGTGTTGGGGCAAGCACCGGAATCGTGGTCCTAAATCCGCCGCGGAGCAATGGGCGCTCTTGGTCGCCCGCCGCACTGTGTTGCACGGATACTGCTTGGCGTGCGACAACGGTGCAGCGAAAGGTGAGCGTGAACCATAACGCACTGGGCAGTTTCGGCATGGTGTGATTGTAAACGAAGTTATCTGGACATCATTCAAGCTCTGGCGCAGTGCTTATGCAGTTGTCATCGAGTAATTACGCACGAAAGAGTGCACGTATCCGAGTCGCGTCCAAGGAATGGAACTCTGAAAAAAAAAGTGCAAGTAAATTCGAAAGAAAAGGAATTCCACACAGCGGGTTGTGAAACACACCAGCCGGCATCCTTAGTTCCGAGACTGCCGCTGCGCTGAATTAAATCTCATTGACCAGCACGAGCTCCAACGTATACAACGCGTGGCGCACACCGGACGGCGAAGCAGAATTTGTAGAGAAACAAAGTGTCGTCCTTTGAAGATTGACTTTGCCCTGATTTTGTGACCTCAGAACGCATATTTTGGGTTCGTGGCGCATGGTCAATGACCACAACCACAGTAAAATGCAGGCGACGACTGATCTATTGCTAAACCTTTGTTGCAATATTGTTGCGTTGCTAACCAAAGGAAAAGGGCAATGTGCCACTAGATATAAGAAGAAAGCAATGAGTTCAGTTTCGTATACCTGGTGGTTATTGAAAAAAAAACGTCCATAATGCGAAGCCCTGACGCGATTACTGGCTCCATATTCTGCACAGTAAATATTGCACTGTTTCGTGCGGTATCGGTTGGAGTAAGCATCCTCATGTACGCGCGACAAGTTCATTTCGAGAAGAAGAATGAAACTTTATTCTGGGTAGAATCTATTCCGAGTCGTCTTTAATTGTTGAAGTGGCGCTCCCTGTTGGTGGAGAAGTATGGAAAGGGCCGACTTTCTCTTCTTTATCTCTTTCCTATCCTACTTATCACGTTTTACCTCTTGCTTGGTTTATTTATTTATTAGCCTGGGTGCTGGTTTATGTAGAACTTGCAGAGTGCCATCAAGTGATATTAATTAGCGTTCTAGAAGGTAGACAGAGGGATTCTTGCTTGCGAAGTGAAGGAGATACGGTAGAATCTCCGACTGGCGATCTGTAGGCCTACAGCTGTAGTCCTCGTGCAGGACTGCGTCTTCATTTCTCTATGAATTTCTCGAAAACACTCCGGGGTTCCTGCAATGGTCCCGACGACTTCCGCATACATGAAAATGACCAGGAGAGTAAGCCTACGACGGCTATCGCTGTAAAAGAGCAAGTGGTGCTTCATCAAAGTCACAAGAGTTGGTAAATATTTCTGCATCAGAGTACACGGGCGACCTTTCTATTTTTGGTGGCGAATTTTCCAAAAGATTTCGGTGCATGAATATTTGCTCCTTGTCGTCACACCAAGATTGAAGAACAAGTCGCAGTTTCGGCCGAAAAGAGCGCTCGTGGTGTCGTCTTCTCGTCTCGTGTTCCATCTGCGTATTGCGCTGTTAACACCAGGATGGAAAACCAACAAGCTCAAGCTGCTATTCTAGCCCGAAAGGAGAATTACTGATTGCGATTGCAAATTATTACGCAGCGATACAAAGTAAGGTTAGTAATTTTGTCGGACGTATAAACTGTTGTGAACATTGTCTTGCTAACTAAATTAACAAGCACGATGTCAGGCTCGCACAGGTAAACACGCACTCATCTCACTCGATGACCGAGCTGATACTCGCTCTGAGAGTGCTAGCGTGACGAAGCGCCGCAGCCGCGGCGAGCTTGCAGGAGCTGCCTGTCGCTTCAAGGCCCGGCGAGAGTACAACGCACACGAAGCCATCGCGGGCAAGCCTCTTTGATACTCTGGTTGCGCAGCTTTTGCACTCCGCTCCAAAACTACCTCCAAGATAACGCCGTCGCTCCATGCGTAGTCGTGGCTGGAGTAGAAGAGCACGCCCGTGTTAACCTGGCCGACACAAGGACCAGGTGTCGCGAGTTCTTGGTGCGGTGAGACAAACCGGCCCATACATGCCCTGCTTCGCTCGCAATGCGTCAAAGCGGATACGAGGTGAAAGACGAAGAAACGCCATGCATCATTCTGTGCTTGGCTCGAATGACAGGATCTCGATTTGGTGTGGGAGGACAGATTTAGGGCACCTGACGCCGCACAGTTGAAAGGGCGACGTTGGCGCGCAGGAGGCTTACGAAAAGAGGGCGCCCCATTCTGGCTGAACGTGTGTAGCTGGATGAATAATGTGGCTCATTGTATATAGAGATATTTGAAGACATTACTGATATTTCTCTCTGCTGATATTTACTACTGATATTTCTCTCTGATATTTCTATCTTCTCTGCTTCATATGCCGTCCAGATCTTTCGGAACACGAGCTCTTGTAGGACCGGATGGAGTGCTCCATGTCGCCCACTTTATTTCACGGAGTGCGAGATGGAGAAGCAGCCCGGCCGACCTTAAACGCCCACGCAGGGGCGTTATACCGTCAAGGTATTCCAAGCTTTTTTATTCCATTTCTGCAAGCAGCCATCCACGATTGGTCAAATCTTTTTTTAGGGCCATCATCCTATCGCTTGTCTGTCGCGCGACGTCGGGTTATCACGTGCACACACTGATTATACATGATTAGACCAAATGAAAGAAGAATAATTATTTCCTATACTACACCGTTTTCACCATCAGCCCTCCGCTATTGTTGAAAGGTTTTACGGTTGCGTCCACTTCACCTGTATGTCACGCGATGTCACAAAACCGCGAAAGCTTGCGGCGTCAAAGTGACATGTACGCAATAAAGATGCATTAATATGCCGAACAAAACAGTTTTTTTTTTCAATAGCCACAGACTGCTGCGTTCCAAAATGAAGAGAAGATGAGCTCCTCACCGATCACTCTGGTACTGGCTATACTTGGAGCTGCCGGAGAGAATGAATTTATTTGCGTACAACTTTAGCGCGCCATTATAACATTGTCGAGCTCTTTAAGCACGTACACGACATCGCTCTGCCAATTCTTTTTCACTGAGAATCCGTTTTAGCTGCATTTTCACCGTTCCGTTGCACGCCACCGCAATTTTCTACCAGGTGCCGAAAGCTAAGAAAGAATGAGCGGGCCAATTGCAGACGTTGGCCCCACCACCCTCCTCATCCGGTTATCTACTTTCACTGCGGAAGCCCGGCCCCACCGAATACCTCCCCCTTCTGCATGCTCCTCGCGTCTGGTCAGCCAATTAGATAAGAAAAACCTGTCATGAAAGGCAATGCTATCTGCTGCCTAAGCAAACAAAAGTGCCCTCCTTTAAACGAGGAGCGGGTTTCATTCGCCTGTTAAAGCAGTGTTGCGAGTCACCGCCCGATGCTTGCGTCTGCAGTTACGTAAATTTGATGTAGGGAAATTGGAATAAAAATGGATTGGAATAGTTTTACGTTATACCCCAGGAGTACAGGCCCATCATGTTCTTCGTGTATGAAAGGGGGCTTTAATTCGGTTAAGCCCTTTTACAACACATGGCTGATGCGGCGGTTTCCAAAGTGAACAAAAAACGGCGACAGATTGTCTTTTCAGGGAGTTGGTGATTCACCGGAGCTCTCACTGTTGGCTACCTTGAAAGCGCTCCATTGGCATGTTGCCAGTGTGACATGCGAAGGTACTTAGACGTTAGCTCAATCTGCTTTCTTTTTTTAAGGCGAAAGCCTGGAGTGGCTCACGCCCCCAATGGCCATGAAAAAAAAAAACGCGTTGGCCGGTCCAATGGTACAAAAGCTATAATGCTCAACAATGGTTCATACCCTCCTTAGCAAGCAAGAAATGCAATGAGTCATTCCTCTCGTAATGCAGAGTCTACGAGCACTCAGCAAAGTGAAGCGCACAGTGCATACATTAATTGGAATGACGCATACAAGGTAAAAAAACAGGCGACCTTCTCAATGGCTTATACCTCCGTAAGCGGTGGCTCATACCACCGTAAGCAAGCAAAAAACCGAATGCTTCATACCCCCTTAAGGCTCACGTGGCCGCTCATGGGGCCACGTAGCAGGTTTTGTTTATGCATTGGAAGTTGTTAAGTACCCTCTAAGGAGTGTTCTACGACAAGAATTTTTCAAATTAGTTCAATAATAGCAGCGATGGGAATACTTGAAGTGCCGCGAACCCATGATTTCAGAAGGCGAACGTCACCGGCAACATAGACTCTCGAGTCTCCACTTCCCCCGTGTAGGCTCCGCAAGCGAAATTCCTTCCCTGCGTACTCCCATAACGGAGCCGGAGGTTCGCGTGACGAATATATGATCGAACCCGCCTTCTTTCTTTTATTAAATCTCTCTCTCTATCTCTCTCTCCCTCTCTCGCATTTTTGCTGAGTGGCGCATTTCCGGTGATGGTCTCGCGCGCCAGCTGTTTCGTTTGCCTCGTTTCGTACAGCGGACGATTTTGCGAGCTCTCTACGAGAACGCCTGATGAGCGGCGCCACAATCACGAGCACTGAGACAAACTCTAGAGGACGAAGAGCATGATCATGGCGCTGGGACACGGTAGAAGATGACAGTTTCGTTCTCTGCACCATGCGGGATCAAGAAGACGAAACGGAAGTACATACCTCTTGCTACGGTACGAAATCAAACAAAAAACACGCAGACATTCCGTTTGTATGTTTAAATATTTCTGTATAGTTTAATTAGTTTCCTGAAGCAACAGATTAAACAAATAACTAATGTTGCCTGGAATAATTGTCCAAGTCATGTGTCACTGTGGGTGACGTCAAACACTGCCATGTACGTAGGCGCACATGTGCGGCGGACATCGGCTCTTCGGCTGGGAGCGCGGCAGCCATGAGGACAAGCGGCGTTTGGTTTGACATTGAAGCTCTTTCCAGGGAGCGTATGTAGGGCCAGGGACGTAAGCTCGTAGGATACTTAGCAGACACGATCATTAACGCGCAATGTATCTATGGCGCTTGTCGGCCGCAATGGCCAGAGCTGGTGACGGCCTTTTAAGAACAGCAGTGGTGCTCTCAAAACATTCCGCAAAGGAACTAAACGCGCTCTACTCGTAACCTAGCGGCTGGCTTTGACGATACGCTTTCTCTTCGTATGGCCTCCTGCCAGCAGCGAGCCTCGCCTGTGAGCGCACGACCGCTTTTGTGGAGGCGGTAAGTCAACTTGCAACGCCCAGTTGTCAAGAAATCGCAGCGCAAGCTAATCAAATTGCCCCACGAGGCCGAACCGAAGATTAAATGAATGTAACAGCCAAATCGAATAAATCTGACATGTTGTAAGGAATGGAGCGCTGTACTCGGCCACGTTCAATACATGAAATTTATTCAGGATATGTACTGGGGGGGGGGGGGGAAGGGGGCGGGGAATTCATATTCTGAGTGAAAAATTACAGTGGCGTTTCACTTCGTGAACGAGGATTGCGCTCATGCGTGTGGGTGCGATTGCTATATAATTGACATAGGAACGATACGGACACTCCATGCACATTTCTGCAGTCCTCGTCACCATGATTTCCTATGTTGCGGCCGAGCTCCGCCACTGCAAAAGCGGGCGCCGCCGTCGGGGTGACGTGGAATGAGGAATCATGTGAACACAGCGGAAGCGCCGGCTGCTTCGGAAGTGCCGAAGCGATCTGACAACGAAAGTTTATAAAGTCCCACCTGCGGTTCCGATTAAGTGCGGAGGACTTCCCGCTTCGCATGTGTGCTTGACAACACTTGAAAGCCATATAATAGGTAGTGGCTGCCTTTAAAGGCGTCCATTATTATAGGCTACTGCTCGGTGCCGCAGTGCCGGACGTACGCAACGGAGCCCGGTGTCAGCCTTATTCAAGCGTAGCCGCATGACAAGAAGTTGCCTGAAGCTTGGCTCGCGAAACTTGGAGCCGGCAAACAGCCGTCGGCTACAACTCGGGTATGCAGCAAGCACAGGCGCGAGGGAAGATTTCTGATACGGCGTCGGGACTGCAGGTGTTCGGTGAGTAGCAGAAGGCGCGCACTGAGACGCTCGCCCGCTGCCCGGCTAATGTCATAAAGCTTTGGTCTACGAACTTGTTGATGCTAGGCATAGCCGCCTACTGCGGGGGGGCTCCGGGGCCCGAGCCACCTCCGGAGCTTTCCGGGAGGCGGGGGGGGGGGGGGGGGGGCTGCTCCCCACCCGGCGATAGCGAAGCCTATCCTCCCACCACCTGATGTTTCATTGCCATAGTTTTGTCACCCACGTCATTTGAGGTTTCTTTTGACTAGCCTCCACCTTTTTCACTTAAAATTTTATTGTGGCTAATAGCTTACTGCATCACTGTTTGCGCGGATGTGCACAAACTTTAATTTATACTTTGCTTTATTTCTGCAAATTCTGACAATAGGACAACAAGCGCATTAGAAGTACCAACGGCGGCTGCCTCATCCGTATTTTCTCACTTCCACATTGTTTTAAATTTCTACTGTAAACACCATGCACATACACAATATATTGAAATATATACACAGGATAAAGTTTAATATATCTTTAAAGAGAACGAGGTAGCCACTTAACAATTACTTCTAAAGGTATGGATTGCTTACGCCTAAAGAATGAATATGTTGCTGTATGTTCAGCTCGCTGAAAATGCTTTGCGTGCTTTTTTGAACCTAAAAAAAAAAAAAAACTTGTAGACTTTAGTGCACTCTTCGGCAGAGTCTTTTATCAACGGTGTGTGAAATGCACGTGACTGACACGTGTCTCAGTATTGTTTCTCTATCCAGGAAAGCAAAGCTAACAACTCATTAATAAAAACTCTTCTAATAATTTACAACATTTATTACGGTTGGAAACATCGTCACTTGCATGCAGAGATCATATATATATATATATATATATATATATATATACAGGGTGTCCCAATTAACTATCATGCACCAAGATTTTAAAAAAAGCAATGCGTTAGTCTAGGAAAACCCAGTGCATATTGTTTCCAGTACAGCGGAGTAGCTGCCAGTAATGTTTTCGTTACTGAGATTTAATTAGGTAATTGTAAATAACTATCTAACTCGAGACGTACTATCATAATTATCAAAGTGTCAATGAAGCATTTGTAGGCACAGCCATGGGGCAACTGCGGTATTTACAGCAACGTAATAATTTCATACAAATTTTTCCGACTAAGAAATAGACAGTGCGAAATATGTCTATTACCACGTGACTGCGCTGCCACCCGCATCATAAAGCAGCGCCCTCGAACAGACTCCTTCAGAGTTAGCCAGAACGAAATGAAGAAAATAAAGAAAAACAAAATCACCACCCAAGCACTTCGTACAGATGGTTAACCAGCGAAGCTGAAACGTGCGGTCCCGGTGTTTATCATTGGGTTAATCACGACGGTTCATTAAACGACGGCTTGGTAGGCTGCCAGATCCTCGGTACGCAGTTGCTGCTAGAGCTCGGCTGCACGAGCCTGTTCTTGTGCCCGGGCTGCAGCATCGGGACGGCGTAGACGAGCTCGTTCCCAGTTCTGTCGCGCCGATGCTTATCGAAAGCTGCCTGCTCCTCAGGAGTACGTATGACGCATGCCCTACCCAGTGCAGAGCTGGGGAGAAACTTCTCTGCACCCGCTCAGCTGCGACGGAGAACAACGTCGTCACCACTGGCGCAGCCAATCGCGCGCCCCTCTATCACTTTTTTTTTTGTGCATTCGCATGGGGTTGCGCCGGAGTTTTCGGCGTCAGGCGACAGAGGGGCGGAGGGACGAATCGGCTAGCCGTATACATCTTCGCTGTAAAACATCTTGATCGAGCTAGTGCTTTATCTGCCGCGCCTCGGCCGAAGTAACACGTCGCGTTTGGTGTCAGTCGGAAACAAGCTGTGATAGCTGTTGTATTTGCGTAGATGAAGTGCACAGATGGTTCTTTGTTTGTTCTGCCACAAAATCTATCACGAAAAAAGCGCATTTACAACGTCAGTGCAAATGTTTAAAGGGTCGTTTTGTTTCGTCCCAGTCGCCATGACTTTCTCTAATGAGCAGAAGGTAAAAATGATCCTTGCCTTGGGAGCTGCAAATGACAAGATAAAGGCCGCAAATATATATCAGTCATGGAAGTGTGGCGGTAGACCAAACGCGTGGACAATCATCAGAAATTATGAAAACTTGAGACAAACCGGCAGCTTCAAGTAACAGCGGCGTGGTACTACATCTGAGTCCTAGCCTATGCACGGATGTTCTAGCATTTATGGCCTCAAACCTTCATGCTGGCGTGCGGGACGTGGCCGTCCAAGTACCAATTTACAAGTCATCCGTTTGGAAGACTCTAAATCATGGCCTTTCACCCGTACCACCTTAACCAGCATCTATGCTTGGAAGATAGGGGCCTGTAGAATCGTCTAGATTTCTCGGATTGGATCCTCAAGGAGAGCTATTAGAACATGTCATCTAGGCAGCAGCAGCTGGTGTTCAACGGGGCGTACGAAGTCATAGATAATAAGGGTACACTGAATGAAATATGTTGTTTTCTTGCTTTTTTTTGTCGAGGCATCCTCACTGCTAGTTCGGCCCACCTATAGGTGGTTTATGTTCTTTCTTGAACGCATCGGTTTTGCCACTTTTGAACAAGTGGGTCAATTCCCGGTCTCTTTATTTAGCTTTTATTTTTTGCCACGAGCCTGTTTTTGCAGCATGTATACATTCTCATGAAAACTAAAACCGTCACTTTAATTTGGGTTTGGTCCGAACCAAGTTTTTGGCGCGAAATATAGCTGCTCGCACACTCTGTCAATGCGGTGCAAGAAAAGACGGGATTTTTGAAATGTGCTATACCTATTAAATTGCTTTTCGCGTTTCGTGTGGGTCAGAGCGGCACTTCCCCCGCCTTATCGAGCGCCTTTTGTTACCAATGTGATCAGCCGGCCTTGAGAGACGGATAATAAGTCTTACGTAGAGAGGAAGGAATAGCTGCAAAGCCGGGAAACCTGCTGTTGGTGCTCCTTCCGTACCATTATCAAGGTGATGCGCTGTCTCTTCGGGTTTGCGACAGGCAGTGCAGTTGCTTTAAATCAACTTATTTCAGGGCGCTGCTTTATGGATGCTGGTTGGAGCGCAGTCACGTGGTATTTTTCATATTTCGTGAGGTTTGTTTGCCAGTCGAAAAAAAATTGCACGCAATTAGTACGTCACTGAAAACACAGCAATTCGATGTCTTTTGGGGGTGCCTGGGGGTGTCTACAATTGCGTTATTGACACTTTGATAATTAGGACAGTACTTCTCAAATTAGATAACCAATTGCAATTGTCGAACTAAATTTCAGAAACGAAAGAATTGCTGCCGGCTACTCCGCTGTACTGGAAACAATATGCACTAGGTTTTCTTCGAGTAACGCAAGTGCCCCCCCCCCCTTTTTTTTTTAGCCTTGGTGCTTGACCCGCCGTGGTTGCTTAGTCGCTATGATGTTGGGCTGCTAATCACGAGGTCGCGGTATTGAATCCCGGCCACGGCGGCCGCATTTCATCATCATCATCAGCAGCAGCAGCAGCAGCAGCAGCAGCATCATCATCAGCCTGTTTCATGTCCACTGCAGGACGAAGGCCTCTCCCTGTGATATCCGATTACTCCTGTCCTACGCCAACCCATTCCAACTAGCGCCCGCGAATTTCCTAGTTTCATCGCCCCACCTAGTCTTCTGCTGTCCTCGACTGCGCTTCCATTCTCTTGGTACCCATTCTGTAACCTTAATGGTCGAACGGTTATCTAACCTGCGCATTACATGACCTGCCCAGCTCCATTTGTTTCTGTTAATGTTGATTAGAATATCGGCTATACCCGTTCACTCTCTGAACCAAACCGCTACCTTGCTGTCTCTTAACGTTATGCCTAGCATTCTTCGTTCCATCGCTCTTAGCGCCGTCCTTAGTTTGTTCTCAAGCGTCTTTGTCAGTCTCCAAATCTCTGCCCATATGTCAGCCCCGGTAAAATGCACTGATTGTACACCTTCCTTTTCAATAATAATGGTAAGCTTCCAATCAGGAGCTGACAATGTCTACCGCATGCGATCCAACCCATATTTATTATTCTATGAATTTCCTTCTCGTGATCAGGGTTCCCTGCGATTAATTGACCTAGGTAAACGTACTGTTTCAAAGACTCTAGAGGCTGACTGGCGATCTTGAACTCTTGTTTCCTTGCCCGGCTATTCATCGTTATCTTTGTCTTCGCATATCTTTGTCTTCAAACCAACTTTTACACTCACTCTGTTAAGGTCCTCAACCACTTGTAACTCGTGTGCACTGTTGCTGAATAGAACAATGCATCGGCAAACCGAAGGCTGCTGAGATATTCGCCGTCGATCCTTACTCCTAAGCCTTCCCAGTTTAACAGATTGAATACTTGTTCTAAGCAGGCAATGAATCGCAGCATTGGAGAGATTGTGTCTCCCTGTCTGACCCCTTTCTTTATAGGTATCTTTCTGCTTTTCTTGTGTAGAATTAAGGTCACTGTGGAACCTATGTAAATATTTTTCAAGGTATTTACGGAAGCGGTCTGTACTCCTTGATTTTGTATTGCATCTATGACTGCTGGTATCTCTACTGAATCAAATGCCTTTTTGTAACCTATGAAAGCCATATAGAGAGACTGATTGTACTCTGCGGATTTCTCAATAATCTGATTAATGACATGGATGTGATCCATTGTAGAGTATCCCTTCCTGAAGCCGGCCTGTTCCCTTGGTTGACTAAAGTCCAGTATTGCCCATATTCTGTTCTATATTATTTTGGTAAATATTTTATATAATACTGGGAGTAAGCTGATTGGCCTATAGTTTTTCAATTCTTTAACGTCTCCCTTTTTGTGGAATAGTATAATGTTTGCATTCTTCCAGTTTTCTGGGACTCTTGCAGTCGATAGACACTTCGTATAAAGAGCGGCCAGTTTTCCAAGCATTATGTCTCGTCCATCTTTGATTAAATCGACTTTTATTCCATCTTCTCCTGCGGCTCTTCCTCGTTTCATGTCTTGCTAGGCCCTTCTAACCTCATTGCTAGTTATAGGACGAGTTTCTGTATCATGTTCATTACTGTTTCTAATGGAGGTATACCGACTCCCCTGGGTGCTGTACAGGTCAGTAAAGAATTATTCTGCTGCTTTTACTATACATTCGAGATTGTTCATGATATTACCCTAGTTATCTTTCAGTTCATACATCTTGGTTTCGCCTATGCCAAGTTTCCTTCTCACTGATTTCAGGCGGCGTCAATTTTTTTACATCTTCTTCAGTCTTTCTGACGTTATAGTTTCGAATATCACTTATTTTCGCCTTGTTGATCAGTTTTGACAGTTCCGCGGATTCTATCTTATCTCTTCAGTTGGACACTTTCATTCTTTGTTCTTTCTTTATTAGGTGCTTTGTTACTTGGGAGAGTTGGTTGCCTTGGTGCTATGCCTCCCACTTCAATTGCTGCCTCTGAAGCCAGCGTAGTTACCGCTTCATTCATTAGCTCTATGTCATCATAATCTCTGTGTTCTAAGGCTGCATAATTGTTTGCAAGTACCAGTCTGAATTTGTCTGCTTTTACCCCTACTGCCTCTAGGTAGACCTGTCTCTTCTTGACCAATTTTACTCTTTTATTTTACTCGCATTTCTATGGGGTTGACATGCGAAAACAACCGTGTACTTAGATTTAAGTGCGCGTTAAAGAACCCCAGGTGGTTCAGAGTTCCAGAGCCCCCACTACTCCGTGCCTTGGCACGGAGTAGTGGGGGACTCTGGTTTTGGCACGTAAAACCCAATAATTTAATTTGTGTTGAAGCATGATAGTTGGGGCAACCTGTATAATTCACTCAGTAACCTAAATGAGGCCAAGCCGAATTCACTCGAAATCAGAATCAACAGCAGTCAAGTGCAGGAGCGCTTATACACGGACTCAGAGAAAAAAAATACAGAGAGAGGCTGCAGCTTCGCCGGAAACGCGAAGCAGTATTAATGATTGCGAAGTATACGACAATTACACGAAGGAAGATTACACCACCGAAATACGCCAGATTCTTGGCAGTGGGAGAGGACTGAGGCTGTGAAATTGAACTGGCTCCTACTATGAGGTTTTGTAAATTCTCATACAATGTCGTCACTTCAGTGAACAATTCTTCGAGGTCACACGAAGTGCAAGAAAGTGCAAGAAATAGACATATGGGGTTGGGAAAGCTAGGTACTGGCACGTTCACTGCAATGGAAAGTGAACGGTAAAAGGCACATCAAAAGAAGGCATGGCATATGTCCATTCTTTTGTAGCAACAAACGATGAATAATGTACTGGAATAAAGAAAAGAAGCAGCGCGCAGTTGCTCGCTGACAAGACTGATAAACATACAGTGCGACGGAACTTCAGAAATAGTGATATTGAAAACGTCCAAGACTTTAGAAAAAAAGAGAAGATTGAATTGTCGCGACGGCCCATCACAAGTCGCCACCGTAGGCGTCTAAGTCCCTAGTTATAACGAAATTATTTTTTGAACAGCTCCGATAGTGTCCGCGCAACAATGCTTGCTTGTGTACTGTCAAATGTTCTTATGCTGCGGCCTAAGGCTCACGGCACGGTGCGAAAACGCGCTCACATATAAAGCAAAACATTGTGCGCGGATATGCACGCAGACGCGCAATCCCACACTGCGAACCCGTGCGATCGCTGCATTGAGGCTTCCTTCTGTTATGCTCCATTTGGTTATACAGAAAGCCCACTATAAGAACATACTTCACATAGTTTGCTCTCAGCGATTGCCTACCTTCCGTGCAAGAAACCGGTTTGGGGGACTCCATCGCGGCGACCGCGCGCAGTGGGCTTTCACTGTACGTATTCGGTAAAGATATAGCGTGTGTAAACCAATCTGTGCTTTCTGTTTGTCCAAAATTATTATTGTGACAATAAAGAACTTCTGTGGTTTCGAGAGTACTTACAGAAATGTCCAGCAGGGCTCCCGCGTGGTATTTTTATTGAGCGCCGACAGCCAAACTAATAAGGAGCGCTATGCTATAGGAGCGTTATCCCTCATATTACGCAAGCGAGGCGCTTCCGACAGGTGGCGACTCCGTAAGTCCTCGGCCAGAATAAAGTGCAAGGGCGAAAACACCGCCTCCGCGTGCCGTATGCTGTATGCGCGAATGGAAGCATGCGACGGTGAGCCGGCGATGGCGACACCATCTTGCGCGCACAAGGAAGGAAGGCGGGAAGAAAGCGCACCGTGTTCCGTCGCGCGCTAGGCTCGTGGCGGAGTGGGGGGGAGGGCGGTGGCGTTGTATGCCGGCAGCGACTGCGTATTCCGCGGCCGCGCGCGCCCTATTTTGAAAGCGATCTGCGCTGAGGACAGTATAGGCGGTTCGGCGGCAAGACTCTGAGCTGGATTGACCGTGCTGTGTTCTAGCCGATCAGTTTGCGTTGAAGCGATAGTGACCTCCATAACGCACACGCAACGCGCAGCAACTGCCAGAGAAGGCCAAGGCAGCGCGCCTCCGCCTACCGTCCTCCTCCGCGAAGCTTTGCCTGCCGTCTCTTTCCGCGCTTCGGCGAACGCTACCTAGACTTTCCTCCAGGCGCCCTTGCTTGACCGCGCGCTCAGCGCGCTCCTTGGTACTTTCCGCGGCGCGAGATTCTCTCCACCACCTCCAGACGCCTTCCTGCTCAGGCGCTCGCTTCCATCGAGGCTTCAAACATCGCATCGCCGATTTAACTGGCGAGTAGGCTCGCACGTAATATATCTGTTCATCACCGCTACTACCTTTCTCCCTTGGGGGGACCCGCCGTGGTTGCTCAGTGGCTATGGTGTTGGGCTGCTGAGCACGAGGTCGCGGGATCGAATCCCGGCCACGGCGGCTGCATTTCGATGGGGGCGAAATGCGAAAACACCCGTGTGCTTAGATTTAGGTGCACGTTAAAGAACCCCAGGTGGTCGAAATTTCCGGAGCCCTCCACTACGGCGTGCCTCATAATCAGAAAGTGGTTTTGGCACGTAAAACCCCAAATATTATTATTATCCCTTGGGGGGTTTGACAAGCCCTGTTTTAAACAACCGTCAACCTGAAAACATGGTTTGTGTAAGTGCCTTTTTCACGTGGCATACTTTCGGAGTCGCTCTCTCCGCCTCGTGCATACAAAAGTGTAGCTCGCAAACTCGCAAAGCTTGCAAAGCGCATCACTGATGTCACCACAGGACGTACTATAGGCGCCGAATTCAGAAATCTCGCTCTTTGCCATTGGTTGACCACCTTCGCTAATAGTGTGTTCGACCGCGACGCAAGGTTGACAGATACCGCCTTCGAAGCTAAAGAAAGTCACAGTTTCACCGAAAATTGGAAGCATTGATAGCGACAGCAATCTATCTACAGAGAGCTATGCGAAGTAAGCTTAGTAGTTTTATCAGCTGTTTTAATTGCAGGAAACATTCGCTTACTAACTAAGCTAACAAGCATGCTGACTCCGCGCGCACAGACAAACATGAACAGATCTCACTTGATGACCGCAGACACCAGCTGTCACAGCGCTGATGTGATGAAAAGCGGGCGAACGAATGCTTCTTGCTGCCGCTACAGTTGGGTACAACTTAAAAAGGCAGCGGCATTTGCCCCTCAAAGGCGGATGCACATGGGCGTCCACCAATGGGCGCGCCCTCTACATTAATGTCATAAGTCGGACGGCCGGTGACCACACCGACGGACAACATAATCGCCGGCGCTTCGAACTAGGCGGCACTTTGCTGAGGCAATTGGCTGCCCCACTTCAATTAGGGGTGGGTCTCTCCTCCCTTCGTAAGTTGTACCCGACTATAGCTTCAACGCGTTTTCTAAACTATAGATCCCGCGACCTTTAACACTAGGCGCGCATGAACACAGCCCACACGAATCCATCTCGGCTCGTGAAGTCTTTCCTGCAAGATTGAATGCGCCCGGCCGCGCAGCAAGGGCCGGGCTAGCGCATTTCCCTGCCTCACCTCCCTCCTCTCCCCCGCCATCTTTCGGGAACAACGGTGGGCGAGCGGGAAGACGGCGTTCAACAAGCCACCATCCTTCTCGGCTCCCCCCCCTCACACTTTCCCTCGCACCTACAGCACGCGGTGCCGCGAGGCGCGAAAGGATCTCATCTTAATTGGACTTTATCTACGGAACCTCAAGCTGACGTCGACGCTGACCACGACGGCGAAAATTCGCCTCGAGTGTCCGTTATATCTTTTATTTTATTTATTTACAGGTACTGCAGGGCCTTTCCGGGCCCAAGCAGGAATGTGTAGATCAGTGAGTGTGAAAACAGCACAAAGCATACCCGCCTGGTTGCTCAGTGGCTATGGTGTTAGGCTGCTGAGCACGAGGTCGCGGGATCGAATATCGGCCACGGCGGCCGCATTTCCATGGGGGCGAAATGCGAAAACACCCGTGTACTTAGATTTAGGTGCACGTTAAAGAACCCCAGGTGGTCGAAATTTCCGGAGTCCTCAACTACGGCGTGCCTCATAATCAGAAAGTGGTTTTGGCACGTAAAACCCCATAAAAAAAAGCACGAAGCATAAAAATTAATAAAGACACACAGAATCAGTGTCGAAACGCAAACACTGTAGAGGTCGTATTTATACAACAAAGAAACGAGAGAAAAACACACACACACACACCTTGTTGGGAATGTAAACTATAAAATACCGGAAAATGCCATTGTCTCTATGTCTTGTTACAGATGAATGAAGTGTCATGCAATTCACTACAATGTTCCGTAATTTGTTCCAATAAAATATGGACTGGGGGAGTAAAGAATATGTATGGGAGTTTATTAAATAGTTGGCGGATGGTTTTACAGTGGTTAGTTCTGGTCGAGTGTTTAAAGGGGTCTTGTAAGTAGCGGGAACAAGGAATATAGTAATGCCCGTGGTAGAGTAGGTATATACATTTGAGTTTAGAAATTATTCTGCAGCTTCATAATTGCTATCGCACTAATAATCACCCGTCTGTCTAGTTGTTCGTCCTCAATAAAATGCAATGCGAGACGAAGAGCTGCAAGTTATATAGTCGTCAACGCGAGAAACTAGGGAGGGTTATGGGTGCTCACATTGAGGCGCGAAAACTGGATGGATGGATGTAAAACTTTATTTAGTCCTGCAAGTAGTGATAATTAACCACTAAGCGGGCCGCTCCCACGTCGGGACCGGAAGGCCGAGCCTCACGGCCACGTCGTGAGCCTGCTGGACAGCCCAGAATTGTTCATCCAGGTCCGGGCTGCGAAGTGCAGCCTCCCACATGGACGCGTCCTTGATCGCCGAGTCTTCAATTCTTTCGCAAGACCAGAACATGTGTTCGAGCGTGGCTAGAGCACCACAATCTTGGCAATAAGGCTCTGTATACGACTCCGGATAAAACATGTTCAGCCTCCGTGGGGAAGGATAAGTACCAGTCTGTAGTAAGCGTAATGCAAGTGCCTGAGCCCTGTTTACTTTAGGATGCGGCAAACCGTAAACCATACGATTAAGAAGGTAATACTTCGTGATTTCATTGTATGTGGAAGGGGAGTCTCTGTTCTCGGAGAGTACCGCCACGCCGTTGCGCGGGGCTGAGCGGATTCATTCAGATTCGGAGGGGCTGCCTGGATCATCCCAAGGTGGGCTGGGAACCAACATAAGTAATGTTGAGAGATCTCACATGTCTGCATAATTTTAAAAGCAACCTTAGCCACCGAGCCCTTCGCAAAGGCCCTTACGGCCGACTTTGAATCGCTATATACAAAAGGCCTGCGCCTGTCAACCAGGGCGTGCGCAATATCCGCTTGCTCCGCGACCTCTGGCCTTTCAGTCCGAACGGTAGCAGCGTTAACGACACTGCCCTCATTGTCCACGACAACTATGGTAAACACCTTCCTCTCCTCGTTGAAAGAAGCATCGACGAAGCCAACCTTCTGATTCTCATCACGATTTAGTCTCAGCAGGCAAGCCCCCCTGGCCTTTCTTTTACCCACATTTCGCTCCGGATGCACGTTCCTGGGAACAGGCCTGACGTGATACCGCTTACGGACCTTCAAGGGAATACCGACATGAAGCTGCGAAATCTTCTCCTGAGGAACACCTAACTCTCTCAGAACCTGCCGACCCGCAGGATCTGCGATTGGTCTGCGAAACAATCGCAGACGCGGGCACCACCCTCTTCATCCGATTATCGCAGTGTGCGAAAACTGGAAGCCGTCGTAATACCGTCGAACGCTTCTAACAACGAAAGCCTCTACAGCAAAATGACTAGTAACAGGAAGGATTCCATATGTCCAAGCTGAATTCCTATTTGTCATGTACCTTGTAAGTGCCTCTCCAGCGAAGACCACTACAGCGAATTCGCCTGCACAGCGAAGGGATATATAGGCGACCCTGAGGGCCGCTTTGTGAGTTTCGAACTAACGCACGTGGCGGCACAGCCATTCCACAGCGTAGCCGCTTCAGAACGGCGGTGCCCGTAATAAGGGCTACTGTGCGGGCAGGGTGCGAACACTGCAGTAGCTGTGCAGTGTTCGCACCCCCCCGCCCCCCTCTTTTACTTTCAACCGTCGTTACTTTGAAACGTCGTCGACGCTATCAAGAAGGGGATGGAAGTGAAGATCGAGGAGGGCAGCAGTTGAGAGGAAGGCAGGCAATTAGGAAGGAAGGCTGCACCTGTAGGCTAAGCGGCAACTTTAACATGCTAAGCCCCAGGGCCCGGGATCAAATCCCAGCCGCGGCGGCCGCACTTCAACGGGGGCGAAATGCAAAAACGACCGTGTACCGTTCACTGGGTGCACGTTCAAGATTCCCAGGTGATGAAAATTAATCCCGAGTCCCCCGCTGTGGCATGCCACATTAGCATATCGTGGTTTTGGCACATGAAACACCAGAATTTAATGACGTGGCAGGTAATAGGCTGCATCCGACATTCCGCAGCTGTGGCTTGCGTCACTTCCGGAATTCGCCGCTGACCATGCCGTGTGCCTCGTTGCCAGCGGCGGCTGCAGGTCACGCATTCCGTCGAACTGAGTGCGCAGAAGAAACTTGGCGACGAAAAATTGCTAACTACCACTTGAACACATGCTAAAACAATATTTTCTTTTGCCTAACGTGCTTGCTGATGTGACCGGTAGGGTGCGCGACCTTTGCAATCACGTCACCTGTATAAAGCATGACTTCGGAGGTCTCATGCGCTCTGCTATGAAGACGTTTGACTTGGTAGCGTGCTTTGTTTGGAGCAGTTCAACGAGCCTTCGACGAGCCAAGTGACGCTGCGCAAGTGGAGTGCAGAAAGAATGCAGGCTCAAGCGCACGAAGCAGCGGGAAGACGCATGGCAGCGGTTCCCTGAAACATGGAAGACGGGACAACTTAAGAGGCAGCTCCGATTCCGCCTGTTCAAATACATGTAAAACGCATAAATTCTTTTCTGAGATAACCACTGTACCGATTTTAATGAAGCTCGTTGTGTTTGAGAGAGAAAGTCAAATTCTAGCCGCTGTTGGAAGCGGAATTTTGATTGCAGGCCTGAATGTTTTAAAACGAAGTTTAAAAAATTAATAAGTTCTAAAAAAATAGAAACACGAAGTTACCAGTTCTTGACTCAGGTGCGCTATAAGGTAAAACTATTCCAATTCTGCCCCGTTCCGAAAGGATTTAAAGATGGCTGCCGCCGATCGCTCAGGCACTGGCTACTGTCAGCTGCCGGAGAGCATGGATTTATTCGCGCATAATAAAACATTTTGCGTGGCCGTGTAACGTTTTAGATCCCTTTCGGCACGTTTACGACCTCCTTCTGCCAACTGTTCTTTGCTGAGGATCCATTTTAGGGTCATTCTTAAGCTTCCGTTGCATGCCGCCGCGATTTTCGACCAGCCACCGCAAGCTAAGTAAGGGTAAGCGAACCAATCGCAGACGCGGGCACCACCCTCTTCATCCGGTTATCGATTTTCAATGCACTGGCTCGGCCTCATCGAATCCCTCTCCACTTGAGAGTGCTCCTCGCCTCTTGTCAGCCAATTCGATAAGACCAACCGCTAAGTGTAGGCAATGTTATTCGTTTTTCAAGCAAACAAAAGTGACCTCCTATGAACGGGGAAAGCGTTTGATTGGTCTGTTCTGACAACCCTGCGGATGACCGTCCAATGCTTGCGTCCGCGGTTACGTAAAATTGACGTCAGGAGATTGGAATAAATACATATTGGAATAGTTTTACGTTATGTGGCCCAAGCACCAAAAATAGATATCGTAGTTCTCTAAATTGCGTGTGTTTAGAGCATCCAAAGCGGACAAATTGGATGTATGAATTTTACGTGAATTTGTTACATTGTTTACAAAGGTTTTGCGAAATTCCTACTGACACATTAATGGTCTACTTGAGAGCCATGCGTGTTCAACGAGCCATAAATTCTGTCTCCTATATATAAACATAACTATCCGATTTACAAAATGGTGATATCGTTTTTCATTGCCGAGTTGCAGAGTTGTAAACGTGATAGTTTCGTTTTCTGATAATTTAGAATTTTTTAATAAATATTTACAGCCTAAATAAAAAGATCGCTATCAACAGTCACTCGATCTTAACTTTTAAATGCGGCAAACCTCATCGAATTTGTTGCAGATGTTGCCCAGAAGAAAATTATTCCTACCGAGCTACAGGTTCTTGTTAAGAAGCAGCTGCCATGGATATTGGTTCTGAGACGGTTTTGAGTTCTGCGTCATTTCCGCCGAGCAGAAATGGCGTGGCGTCGAGAATGTAAATTCTATCGCGCTTTTAGCGACGCCCCCTCTCGTATTCGAAATGTAAACTTTTGCGCAGAAGCTGCTTTGTACCTACACTGTCGGAAACGACGATCTTTTTTTTTTTTTTTTTAAATGACGTCCAAAATATCGTTGTAGTTCGCCTTTGGGGAGCAAAAAGAAAGAAAATAAGCGCGCAAGAGAGGAGGCACTTGTCCGCAGGATCAGTGGCGGGCAGTTTCGGCGCGCCAGCGTGCTGGGCCGAATCCGCTCGCGCCACTCAAAACGAGCGGCGGCGCCTCCGACCCGCGCTGTCCCTGGCGCGCCCAGATGTGCGCCTCGCGATCGGAGCCCGACAATGGGTCGCCCGAAAGTTGGCTGCGCGCGCCCCTTTCGCGAGCGATCGGTCGGCGATGCCGCCGCGCCGAGATCGGCTGCCCGCTTCGACATGTTTACGAGTCCTGGCCGGAGCCGCGGCGCTCCCTTGTCGCGGCTCGCGTGACAGCGGCTGGGCGGCGGCGACGCGTAAATCAGCCGCGGAGACACGGCGACAGCGGGCCGCAAGTGCGCGACACGCGCGCTGCCCTCTCCCCCGTCTCTCTCACTTTTTTCCCCGCTTTCTCGCTAAATATCTACTTCGCTGCTGGCCCTCATTGGCGCCGAGAATGTGCTCGACGCGGCCTCGCACACTCTACTGCGCTCACTGGCGTTTTCCGCCTCGCTTAGCTGCGTGGCACGCTGCTTCCAGGTTGGCCCGACGCGCCTTCTTGCAGGTGCACACACGCGACCGCTCGGACGGGCACTTCAGACAACGCGTGGTCCGCCGGACACATCAATGTGTCGCTGCAGGCAGACGCACGATCCAGTTCGCACCGATGTGATCGAGTGAAAGACGCAACGAGACGACTACTTATCTGTCTCACAGCGTCCGGCCATTGACAGTCGCGCGGTTACCGGCAGAACTTGCCGCGTTCTTCTCTGGTGGAGGGTGTATCTACCATTGGGGATCATCTAAGGGGCCAACAGGGAGGGCAGCGAGATGAACCAATTGTTTAAGGATGAGTGCCGGCGCATGTTTCCTAAGGTACACAGCTGCAGTATGCAGTGTAGTGAGTGTAGGCATCCAGAAAAGCCGTCTCCGCACCAAGAAAGAGTTGTAGCACTCTTTCGCATCGAGGACGGCGAGCAATGCCTCCGACGCCAAGTAAGCCACGTCGGAGACTGGAGCTCTACATGTACACTCTCCTCCAACCGTGCCTGGGAACCTGAAAACCGCTCACTGGTACGGAAAGCGCCCGTACTGCAGAAGGAAGGCTGGCCGCGCCCTTCTTCCGGACGGGGTAGAATGGATGAAGAAACACCGAAAGAAGACATGAATAATTCTGCAGAAAACGAAAAGGAAATAAACGAAACGAAAACATGTTTTCTTCATGCTGGCGTCATATTAAAACTGCCAGAAATGTCCAACTCTGCCGCCAACTTGAATGCGGCGATCTGTCTCGTGCCTTCTTTGTTCTCTCGTCCTTTTCTTCACGCGCTCTTGTATTAGCGTTATGGCGCACGGTTCTACTAAAGATGTGACACAATATCACGCATTTTTTTTCTTTCTTGTTCTTGCGAAGACATTGTAGGAAAGCGTAGCCTTGCTTTTCTTGCAAAGACAGCTTTGCTACAGAACCTACTTTATGGCCGCACAAGAATACTACTGGTGTGTTTCGGTTTTTACATGGAGTTGAGATTGGGTTCACAGCGAGGCAGCCATGTGGGAGTCCGAACGGCTTGACGTATCTTGAGCGAACAGTATAGATAAAAAAAAAAGCTTAACCGGAGGGAAGTCCACGCCACGACAGGTATAATAGCATGCTGAAACCAATGAAAAATAAAATCGTACGGGTTGATAAACCCCGTTTTCTATTTGAAGATGCTTGGCTGCGGTCTAAAGAGTGGAGGTCATGCGTCACTGGCGCGACCGTTGAAGAAGGTGCCCACATCTGTGGAGCACGCGCCGCGCTTGCGGCCTTGTTGCTGCACTACGCAATCTCGATACGGAGGGGCCCTGCAAGCGTGGTTGAGCGATAGTGATGACCGCTCGTGGCGGGATAGCCTCATCATTTAACGAATCAGTGATAGTACTTAAGAGGAAGTTGGGCTCGGGCCCAACTCCGACGCGGCCTACTCAAATACATCTAAAACGCAAGAACGCTTTTCTGAGATAACCCCTGGACCGATTTTAATGAAATTTGTTGCATTTGAGAGAGAAAGTTAAACTCTAGTGACTGTTGGTCGCGGAATTTCTATTTATTTCCTGAAACTGGGTAAATATATTTTCAAAAATTCGAAAGTTTGAAAAAAATAAAAGGTGAAGTTTACCGGTTCAAAGCCCTGCATAAAAAAAAAGAACAGATATCTCGGTTCTGTAAACTGGATCCATTAGATCATTGAAAGCAGACAAATTCGATATGTCATTCTATATCTCACGTTAATTTGTTACGTTGTTTACAATGGTTCTGCAAAAGCTATATTTACATATTACTAAATTTTTTGACATTCATGTGTAACATATATAATTTGTCCGCTTTCGATGTACTATTAGATGCAATTAGGTGTACTATTAGATGCAAGCATGCGAGCTAAAGCTTCCTAAGAGGAAGCTTTAGCTCGAGTGCTCCTATATAAACACATGTAAAAGGAGCATTCGTGTTTCTCGGCAACCGCTGCACCAAGTTTGGCGAGGTTTGTTGCATTTCAAAGAAACACTTAAAATCTAGTGACTCCTGGTTTCGAATTGTCAATTTAGGTCGTAAATTTTTTACTAAAAATTGGCAAAAATAGAAAATTTTCAAAAAACAATACTCTCAAGTTTACAACTCTGTAACTCAGCAATAAAAAATCATACTACAATTCTTTGAATTGCATATAATAGTACATCTAAAGCGGACAAAATTGATTTGTCACACATGAATCTCAACAAATTTAGTAATATGAAAATACAGCTTTTGCATAACCCTTGTATACAACGCAATGAATTAACGTAAGATGTAAATTGACATATCGAATTTGGCCGCTTTCAATGATCTAACGGATGCCGTTTACAGAACCACAATATCTGTTTTTGGTGCAGAGCTATGAACTTGCAAACTTCGTGCTAGTATCTTTTTCAAACTTCCAAAATTTCAAAAATCATTTTAATAAAGTTCACTCCATAAATCGATATTCCGCTTCAAGAAGCCACTAGAGTTTAACTTTCTCTCTCAAATGAAACAAATTTCATTAAAATCGGTCCAGCGGTTATCTCAAAAAAGCGTTTTTGCGTTTTACATGTATTTGAATAGGCCGCGTCGGAGTTGCGCGTGAGCTAAAGCTTTCTCTTCAGAAACTTGGTATAATACAGCTAAGGAAAAAAAAAAAATGCGAGTTCCTTTTTCAAGTGTTAAACTTTAGAACCGCGTGAGAAACCCATTGCCCGTGCGCATCGGCTGGCTTAATTTCCTGAGCAGAAATGCCAGCCGACAAGTGTGCGATTTGCTTCATTGAAGCCAAATCAAATGATTCTTTCGGAACGTGCAAGAATTTTAAGGACGCAGGCACCAACTTTCGTTAATTTCTGCAATGCCACAGGCGCAACTCACAAAAGGCTGCCGGAGTTTCGTAAAGCAGGTGGACAGCTGAAGATACACGTGTACTTGTCTATGACACAACACATGTGAAATTGAAGCGAAAAGTTCTATCCCGTCGAGCCAACAGCAATTGTACGCCAGCGCATACCTAAACCCGTCCCATTGCTGAAAACAAACGACGCAGAGAAGACTTAGTGGCGCCTTCTTGCTTGGAGCACCGCCGTCAGCGCTTACGAAGAAGGGGCCGGCGTGCCGAAGGAGCATGTGGAATCGTGTTCAACTCATATAGCTGACATTCGTGCCACGCGCGCGCGTGTGTGGACGTTTCATTCGAAGGACATGTGCACGATGTGCACGTTTCCATCTGCCTTTAAAAAGATCTGTGCGTTTTACGGCCATTTTCGTGGCTGCAATGCGGCGAAAGGGCAGCTTAGCCGCGTATACGTGACGCGGAGCAGTTGATCGGAAATGACGCCGTATGTGCCGCCGGAAAAGTCGTCGGCACCTACGATGCGTGTTCGCTAAAGTACTTTTTGCAGTTTCTCACAAAATGGGGGCTACAAACCCGTGCTGTCTCTGTTGGCGACGACGGACTTCCAGCGGCACTGTGCGGCAATATGCAAAATATATCGCCGCATAGCACAAATACGACATGCGTACACAACTTTAACTAGTGCGTCCCTCACAATATTGAATAGGAACAGCAGCGTAAATAGCTTGGTAATTTTTTAACAGTTGTCAAGAGACCGAAGTTGAAAGTACTAGTAATCATTTCTGCTTCAGCAATGCCGGCGCGACCAAGACGCGGGCATGTATGGTCCAGTAACTCGATCAATCGGTGCAGTGGTGATGCAGGAATGAACTCCGGTCATGTTCAATGCATCGTGCACATATTCACTTTCTGGGCACGCGTAGAACTCCGACCTATGCTAGCGCATGCAGCAGAAGTAGTTTCCATTCTTGGGCAGCACACACACAAACGAAACACTAGAAAATAGACAGGACGAGCGCTGGTCTAACAGACACAGACGGACGGACGGACGGACGGACGGACGGACGGACGGACGGACGGACGGACGGACGGACGGACGGACAGACGGACGGACAGACAGACAGACAGACAGACAGATGGACAGACAGACAGACAGACAGACAGACAGACAGACAGACAGACAGACAGACAGACAGACAGACAGACAGACAGACAGACAGACAGACAGACAGACAGACAGACAGACAGACAGACAGACAGACAGACAGACAGACAGACAGAGAACTTTATTTACAAGACCCTGAGAAGCTTTGCCCTAGGGCAGAGCTGCTTGCCGCTCCCATGTGGGGACTGGTAGGCCGAGCCTAACCGCCGCATCATGGGCTCTCTGAACAGCCCAAGCTTGACGAGAAAGTTCTGAGCTCTGGATGGCAGCGCTCCATTCTTCTTCCGTGATGCGATTGGGTCCCTGTGACGAGGGGCATCGTCAGCCCCGCAGGCAAGTAGAGCTAAAAGCTTCTGGAGTGATCGTATGGAAAATTCCCACGTTTGGATAGGACTTAGTCTGAAGCGTGCGTAAAGTGGACGCCAGAGGTCTCGCCAGTTTGCTATGAGGGGGAGGATAAGTCCTCCTACCGAGGTGATAGCGCGTAGTGATTTCGCTGAAAGTAGCGAGAGTGCCCAGAAACTTCAGATCCCCGGAGTCTGAGCTCGACCCTGCTCCTGCGCGGTGGGTTAGTGAGCGCGCTTGGGAGCGGGCGATGTCATTGAGATTATGAAAGGAGTCAAGTAGGGGGTCGAGGCGCGCCGGAAACCACGTGATGGTGTACGGAGAGATTATGGTGTTCTTGAGAATCTTGTGAGCCTCCTCAGCGATGGAACCTGAAGCGAAAGCCCTGACTGCCGATCTCGAATCAGTGAAGATTTGTGATCTGCTGTTACCTAGGAGTGCTATAGCAACTGCGACCTGCTGTGCTCTGGTTGGTGTTGAGAACTTCAGGTAAGCCGCGTTCACTATCTGTCCGTTGTGATCAACGAAGGCAATGGCGAAGTGAGACGACTGTCCATATTGGGCTGCGTCGACAAAACATGCCGAGTAGGGATCAACTTTGGTATGCTGAAAATTGTATTTGAGGATTATATACCCAGTAGTCATGAAATTCTTGTTGTTGATTGCATGTAAAATGTCTTCATACACTCACGAGTGATCGATGAGCTAGATCTCTTCGTTTGCCAGCTGTCCACTTAATTTGCTCGGCGCAATGCGGTAATCGATGTCTGTCGTCTGCCTTTTTCGTATCTTTTTGTTGGAAATCGGTATAATTTCACTGGTGGCATCAACCCTTTCGTGTTTACACTACTGTTATGGCATTTAACAACACAACAGTAATTACCAGTCTTCCGAAGAGACGCCATCGCAAACAAGAGACGTATCGCGCGATCGAGCTTAGCGCGAGCGCGACCTTGAAGGGAAGCGACGGAAACGTACACCCGTGGGAGGTAATATCGTTCCGCCAGGCGAGGAACGAGCGCTGGCATATAGGATGAAACTTGACATGCAAACTTTTATACGAGTCCGCGACCCCTACCTTCTCTAAAAAAGAAAAAAAAAAGAATTGAAATAGCCCACGTATATAGCTCCCTGGCCCTCGGCCGTGCATTGAACGAATACCGCGTGTCAAAATATTTTATTACCGCGTATTTCTGCCGCGAAAAAAATACGTTGCATTCAAGATTACCTCAGAGCGATACAAGGAAGTTCTACCTTTCCTTAAAGGTGCAGCACACGCGTATTATTTCAGGTGTCAGTTCTTGATGACGTCAGAACACCCGTCCCGGCAGTTCTAGGCTCGCGTCTACGGCGTTGCTCTGCTGAGCTCGAGGCCACGGGTTCGATGAGGCTGCAGCGGACGCACTTCGATGGGAGAAAACTTAAAGAACGCTCGTCTACTTAAATTTAAGTGCACACTTGTGTATCCCGGCTGGTGAAAATTAATCCAGAGTCCCGCACTATACGGCGTGCCTCATAATCAGATTGTGGTTTTAGCATTTCAACCCTAAGAATTTTATTTTAATATACGGCAAGAGCGAAGAGCGTCTGACATATAAATTTTTATGCACATAACAAAATATTTATTTATTTAATCTGCCAGTATGGATCACGCAGTGTGAGAGACGACGTTAACCCATTAGCGTCCAGTGTAGTTTTGAAAGTACAGCACCATTTTTATTTGTAAATGTGTAAACAAAAAACCTGATGTTTTTTTTTAGTATTCTAATTGGCTATGAATGGTCTTGCCAAGACGACAACGTTGCAGTTTTTTTTACTGGCACGATGTCATTAATAAATTGCCGAAGTGCTAAATATAGCAACTTCTGCCACGCGCATAGCTTATTTCTTTTTATCGTGCTTCGCGAAGTTCATCTTTGTGTGCACGTTTCTGAAAAGAATGCTGTAAATGATGAATGCATGACTGTCACGACTTGGAGTCAACTCGTTAGCTTTTCTTGAGTGTCGGCATAAGGGAGTGGAGTCTGGTGCCTGGCTTTCGCCAATTGCTATCATGAACGAGACAAAAGGCCTGATGAAATCAAGCAAAGGGCAGTAATTTAATGCGATTTCTCAACAACAAAACACACTTGCGTTATTACGTAGTGAATGTGAATGTGTTAGACAGAAAAAAATATGAGTGACAAGTCCCAAGAACAGGTGTAACAAAGTTAAACAATTACGATGTGCAATCGTAACATGAACAATGAACATCGGTACAAACTACGTTTCTAAGCAGTAATCGGGATAGAAAATCCTTAGAGTCCACAGTCCACAGAATCAAAAATGACATGCAGCAAACGGGGCGCGCCGACAGTCCGTCCCAACCGATGCGGCCCGTAACTGACCCTGGAAGTCGGCGCCTGGCTTCCACGGCAGCTGGCGGTGTTGGGTGGCGGGGCGTGGTGTCGGCAGCTTATTTGCCCGGGATTTGCTCGGCGTTCGTTTATCGTACCGGGAGCAGACTGGTCAAGTGTCGGATCGGCTCGTTTTTATTAACCTCTCGAGGCGTCGGCGTTCACCTCTTGCCGTCTAGACGGACACGTGGATCATATACGCGCACACTGGTTCTCGCCGTATAGTTCAGATTCCACTGGAGGTCGCCTTTACGGCCAGTCAAGTCAATCACACACAAAACAATAGCTGCGGACGAAGACGGCTTCACGTAGGCCGGGCGTGCTTCCCCCGCGGTTCAGACTCTGCCAGCGGCCACCTTCTCCGGTGAACTATACAACCACACACAAAACAACAGTCACGAGCGCTCAACGTGCGCTGGATCTACCAAAGATCACGTTCCCTACCGTTTACGCGAAACGGCGCGGTTCGTAGGCTTGCGGCCCATTTTTAAAGAAGCGATGATTAATAGGCGTGTATACCTAGGAGACGGGGGTGGAAAATTGAAGAAATAATGAGACTTTTGTGACAATGACATTACATATACAATGCATCTTTTAGCATCACATAAAAATTAACCAAAGTTTACTTTGTGAAGTACGCTGGGCATATGTGTAAGCTAGAAGGCTATGCTTATTCTGAAAGCACATATCACGGTTTTATTATCAATATTTCGCAAAATAATTTGTGCTGGCTAAAAAGAATCCACCAGTGCTAGCAGGTATAAGGAGAGAATAACGATCACATCAACATAGGTAGCTAAGATTTTTTATCTCCTGGTTCCTTTCAATTCCCGCCGATTAAAATGACAATGCTCTTCTCGTTTATTCGCATTCAATAAATAGCGAACAATATTGTAGTAAACTTGGATAAATAAAATACAAATTAGATATTTTATGAAAATAGTAAAGATATACAGAAATGACATGCACGATTTTATTACAAATCGCAAAGCAGGCGAAAAAAAGAACGACAAAAAGCGGTGTGTACAGTATGTTCCACTACCAGACAAGATGAGCTATAGAATAACAACAGGGCAAACCGCATTCGTGATCTAGAGCCTTCTCATGATAGCTCAAAAACTTCTAAGAGAAATATTACAGAGCCAATCATACTACAGGATCATAATGCAAGATCGACTGCCATTGTTAAGGTTGACGACTGGGCGTGTTGGTATAGCATATTAGAGGTTGGATTGCGCAACATTTTTACGAGACACACAGAAGGAAGGAGCCTAGCGATCCAAGCACACGAGATAAAATAGTGGTGATGCCATACATTCATTCGATCGCGCACCGAGTAAAGAAAATTGGTAAAAGATGCGAGGTAAAAGTGGTGTTTTCCGCACCAGATAAATTGCTGAGCATTTGTGCAAAGGTTAACCCAGGTGCCACACAGAAACGAGGCTGTGAAACACAACACAGAAAGAAGTTCGTCGACTGCACTGAGGGAGTGGTATATTCCATTCCACTTCAGTGCGGCAGAAAGTACATCGGACAGACTGGACGATGTTTAAACGAAAGATTAAAGGAACATGATTATAACGTTTCAAGGACAGTCACCGGACACCTTGGGATACATTGTAGAGATTGCGGATGTCGGCCACTCTTTCAGAGTTGTAAGATTGTGAGCAAAGATGTCAGCCAAATCACAAGGGAGATAATCGAAGCCGCTGAGATTGCGCGTTTGGGAAGTATGTGCGTGAGCACGCCTTCAGTATCCCTTAGTGCAAAGGAATTAGATTTCCTCAAGCGCTAATCTTAAATTTCGTATCCTGGTCTTTTTTGTGTGCATCAAAAACGATCACGTGACAAAGCCGGCTTGGCATTGGTAGATGGCAATGTTCGTCAAAACTATTTTTGTTTCTTGTTTAATTTTTGGTCCCTAACGCCCTCCCCCCTGAGTATCTTCCTGTATTTATTCCACTGACAAGGGAATAAAACGATAGTTGCAAGCGCTCTGTGGTGTGTGTCTCTTCTGTGTGTCTCGTAAAAATGTTGCGCAATCCAGCCATTGTTAGGCTACCGTTATGTCGAATGTTTGAACCACCACTAAATCAACTGCTGAATATACTCTTGCACGCGTGAATCCATCGTAAGATATCGCATGTTCGTGTGCATTAGTTGCTCTATTAGCAATACGTGCGTCTGAGAAAGCAGCACCAAAGCTTCTGCATTTTACCTGCCCAAATCATGTGACTTGAATAGCAAGAACACCTCCCGCCCTTCAAAAAAAAAAAAAAAAAAAAGGGCCGTGCACTAAGATGCTTATTCTGCCAGTAGAAGGCTAAAGGTGCCTCCATAAAGGATAAGTCGTCCATTTAAAGTAAGCCTTTTCGTTGTAAAATGTTCTAACCTACAGCCTACCTTTGAAGACTTGCATAGTGTTTTGCTGCCCCACAAATGCCCAGCGATCTTTATGAGGTACACTACAGTAGCGCTCAAAAATAATAAAGCGTAATTCATAAAACATTCACAACACAGTTACAGTGGCAAAGCACCATTCGGTACGAATTTTTCTTGGGCCCTAATGAAGGTTAAATAACACGCTCTGGCTGTGGGCCACTAATGACCCATAAAGCGGCGGTGCTGCTGCCGTATCAGCTGCACACTCTGTTCCTTCCCGCGTCAGACGCAAATGCGGCGAGGCTCAGAGCTGCGCATGCCAGCAACGCAGGCTGAGAAATATGGGAAGCCGCTGTATTATCGCTTTTGTGAGAGAAGGAGCAGCCCAGGTTCGGAGACGTCGCCTTGGGCGATCCAAGCCGCTTCGCTCCCGAATCTCACAACGAAGCTGTTAAGGGAACTTCTTATGCGGCGCCGCGCTCGGTATGCATACACAACGCAACCGGCATTGGTGTCACGAATTTTTGCTTCGAAATGTAATTGTAAATAATTATAAACTTTGCCCTTTCTGCAATTCACACTAATGCACAACACACTGTTTTACTAGCCAACAATATGTAATTTTTGTTCCCCACGTTGTGTTCTATCGGCTTCACATTTGAGGTCACCTGCGGTGGCAAAGAGCAGCCAGCAGCGAGTGGGAGCGGCCGCGTACGACATGCATGGGAACGTGAACCTTCAGTAAGAACACGTGGCACACTTCCGAAAAAGTGCGGCAAGTCGCTGATGTATCAGTTCCTCTGGTTGGCATGCACCCGCGAAGGATATTGCGGCCTCAGGAAAATGCATTTGCCAAAGCTTTAGGATGGAGTGTGCGCAGAACGCGACACGTGCGCGGCACACTCGCCAGTGGCATAACGCTTCGGAGCGCGTTATGCCACTGACTGGAATGCGACGCACACTATACATTCGGGTCTGCCTTCGCGCTAAGCTATCAAACGAGTAACTATATCGCTGCGTTTATGAACACTGCGCGCCATCGAAAAAGGGTGCCTGCCCGTACCGGGCCACAATACAGACTCGCTTTCTTTGACCTCTCAGAACAGAGAGAGCGAAAATGCTCCCTAAGAACACTGCACACGTTAACCTTAAAACTGTATAGCCGCACAACAAAGTGATATCCAACGTTTATTTTTCTTATGTGGCGACATAAAGTTGTTTATGTCTTTATTCGGGTCAACGTCTTCCTAATTCGTGCTGCCTTATCGCTTGGGCACCTCGTCAGCGAGGCTCATTAGGTTGTGGTTCCACCGCACGCACTAATATACAGCAACCTTACGGTTTCGATATCCTCGAACACGAAAGCGCACGGACACCGAGTGTTGCTGCAGGCAGGTATAGACTGCAGGTGTTTCTGGGAAGACTGCGAAAAACGTGTAAAGATCACCTGTGCGGGATAGCACAATTCTAGTGCGTGAACTAAATTACTTGGAGACCCACATTATTTGCGTGAGAAATCCAAGTGAAAAATTGACCAATTACTAACATTTTGTAATTACCTTCCAAACTAATTACCTTATGGCACATATTGCAATTTACAAATGGTAGCCGGGAAGTTCGCAAGGCGGATACACTTGGAACGCATACTCATGAGGACACCAGGTTCGATATATTAATTACCCGAACTTTACGAAGAAATACATTGGCGGTCTAGTTCCTTTTCTACTTTAATGATTGCAACGGCGCTTTGAAAATAAGTCGAACGACAGTGCATTTTTACCGGAATCTCGAAAATAGTGACATCCATAGAATTATTTGCAAGCGAATACGACTTGCAGTCTCACCGGCGCAGTCTCACAATTTTAGTAACTATTTAACTGTGTATTTTCTTTTCTCGTGCGAATATGTAATCCAGCTGCATGAAGGGCTAGAATTCTGATATATCTACCACATGTGATTTTAAAAAAGATATTTGGCATTGTCCGCAGAAACACCCAGTATTATTCGTCGGGAAGGGCGATTGTAGTGCATGTTCATCTGCAGTGGGCGTTATTGTTCTCCCGCCACGTTGGAAGCAACAAGGAGACGTGTTATAGATTATACTGTCGCATTATTGCGAACGAAATCATTATCAGCATTATCAGCCGAGGGCAGAGAATAGTGAAGTGTAATGAAACAGAAATAGAATAATCGTAAAACACTACACACTCTCCAGTAAATCGAGTGTCAAATACTCTGTGAACCATGAACGTCTCTTCAACGTCTACAATTGATCCGAACGTCAACGTCTTGAAGTCACGTACATGCTGCGTCTCGCGCACGTGCCGTTTTTATAAGAAAAAGCGTGGCTGGTTATAGGACGTACTATCTCCATGATTGTTAGGCTACCAAATAACGTATACTGGATGTAGATAGGATATCATTCAAGCACCAATTGGTAGGTATATTTTATCTGTGCACACCGTTGGAAAAGTACCACCTACAGTTAGTAGGTGGTACTTATATATATATATATATATATATATATATATATATATATATATATATGTACCACCTACTTGTGTATATATATATATATATATATATATATATATATATATATATATATATATATATATATATATATATATATATATCGTTGAAAAATAAGGGTTTCTTGGAACTGGTAAAATATTTGAACACACCGGCAGGCCGGAACGTCGAAAACAATTTCTATTTAATTAATAATGAATAATTGTTGTATTAATTTGTGTTTTTTTAAGATTTTCTCACATATATACACATATATGTGACTAGGATTTTCTCACATATATATACATATATGTGACTAGGTCTGTGTATATATATATACACAGACCTAGTCAAGCCGATTTTATGGCTTTTTGTCTGTGCCCCTGCTATCTGTACGTTGTATAGATACAAATAAAGTTCAAAGTTCATATGTGTGCATATATATGCACATCACATGGCATCCAATGTATTCTGTAAGTACCTGACAAATCTTTTTCGACCACACATGAATAGTTGTCCTCCCAGACATCACTACGTACATAGACAGGGACCAAAGCAACGACGAAGACAAGCACTTGTCTTCGTGGTTCCTTTGCTCCCTGTCTGTGTACGCGCTGTAAGTGATGTTTGCAATGGAATACCAACTAGCCCGTACCCAAACCCCGCTTCAGCCCTCCCAGAGGCGTTCTTTTTTCAGTTTCCGTATGACAAACATGTTTTCTTACTTGTTCGAATTACAGTTCATGACTATCATGTTTGAACGTCATATGTTTGCATCTACTCTTCTATTTCAGCGTTCAATTTACTCTTAAAATGTGAGCTAATTCAATAATATACTTGTACCGGGTGTTAGGTCCCGAAGAACAGGGGCTCTGCACGCCCGCGTGGCGGGCGTGCGTGAACACTTATGCGTTAGTATCTGATCTTGCTGGATGGCGCTTGCCCCTGTCACATACCGCCTTTTGGGGATATGTTCAACATAGCGAGCAATATGCCCTGATACGTCAGGCAGTGTCGCGAGTTTTTATTTCTCAGCAGTGTTATTGACATATTATGTTCTATCTACGGTCTGTCAATAAAAATATGCTAAACTGTTCCCGCACAGTAATGTGAATGAACAAAATTTCATCTTAGTAACGCGGTCATAGCGCATTTTAGCCTTACACTAATATCGGAAAAATATAACGGATATCCAGCAAAGACATTTGTATAACATCTTCTCAACGTAAAAATGAGGACTTTTGAAAGTACCATCAAAGCTATTTCCACTTTAAGTAGAGCAATCGCAACCTCCATTGTAGGTATTCAATCTCCAACTGATACATCTAATGTACCTCCAGGCAATGTTCGTGGTTTATATGGTATGTCGCTTTGCGATAAGCGAAGAGAAAAATATTAATGTAAAATTACCGAAGATCTAAAGCATTCGATGACATCATCAACAAGCGTATTTTGAAAGGGCCCGCGGTAACCAAAACGTTCCAATTGAATCCTATGCAAGGATACGCATGATGCGCGCAATTTCTTTTTACAGCGAAATTGTTTATGCTGACCTTGTGCTGTCATTGTGGGACTTGGCTAAAGCTATCAGCAGCAGCAATGTCTCGAGCGTCTTCACGGCTCGTTGGCGCCCCTCGGCGCTACCGCGCGAACGTGCTCGTGCCACTGCTCGCGCGTTCGTCGTCGTCTCCTTCCACAGCTGGCTCAGCTGCCGCTCCTCATTACAGCGGAGAATTTCACTTCTGTCATCGTAATGGGGAGGCCGCGTTTACAGGGGTATGAGCCACTGCTTAAGGGGGTGTGAGCCATTCATTGTCTTACTTGATGGACAGATTTAATTTTGAAGCAATTTAATCTTGAGGAATCGCAAGCGGCAATGCCGGGCGGAGCCTGCTAACCACGCCACCCAGCAAACTCGAGACATCGAACGCAATCGACAGCGGCGGACTGCGGACATACCGTCACGGACGTCGTTCTCTCCGCCGCAGCCGAACGTGTGCGTGATTTCATTGAGAAACACAAAACACGCCAATCATCAAACCAATCCAACCAATCGTCAAAACGATTGCAGCACCCGCATCTCCAGTGGCGAGCCTTGCGCCCAATATACGGAGCCTTGGATTAGTGGTTCCGCACATTCCATCCCAGCTACAAGTATGGGAAGACAACGAGTAGTGCCGAGGAAGAAGCTGCCGACCGCGAGCGTCAGCGAGACTTGGCTCGTGAACGGGCTCGTCGTCGTAGGGCACGCTGACCACGCGAAGCACGTAAAAGCGGAAATGAGGTGAAATAATGGTGAAACAAAAATTGACAACATAGAATGCTTGCCAAGTTGGACTTGCATGGTCTAAAACTCGGTGTAACTAACACAGCTTCGTTGTTCGACCATCTTCCCGGACTGGAAGCTGTGTAGATTTTTTTGAAATTCTTGACGCATAAACACGCTATAAATACATGGAGCCTTTGCTATATACAGCCTCGTTGTAAGAAAACTAACAAGTTCTGCTTTGTGCTGAAGTTCCGTTCGAATGCGCTCAAATGCGTTCTATTTGTTCGTATACGAGCGCCACTTGCAAATATCATCACCACATGAAGGCTGCGGCAACCTCATATACATACTACCGTGTACTTATCCTTGACCAAATATTCTGAAACAGCAGGATATCACTCTTGTCTCATAGAATACACAGCAAATGACACATCATGTTTACTTTGTGTCGGAAACCATAAATATTTATAAACCATACCATTCTCGTGCGTTTAATCAATCATCTCCCTATTAGACTTTTCGTTCTTTACTATGCACCTCATTATTTCATACAATGGAAATATCAGATTTGCTGTTTCTGAGGCATTTAATTCATCACCAATTCTATTTTCTCAATTTTGCGAGTTTCTCGCTTCCCCTGTAAACAATCCGCGATTCCTTCCCAGCATTCCACTTCAGCCCTGAAATGTTTTCCGCCACCCCCCTGCTTGAGCCGCCCAACGGTTGCATGCTAGCTAACAGTCGCCTAACCTAAATCCTCCTGCGCTGTCCTGATGGTGCTGCGGAAACGCCTGTTGACAGCGCGCTCGGTAGGGTGTTTAACAGTTTCTGTACAGTTAAAAAGAAATAGGCACAGTCTAGGCTATTTAATGCACGAAGCTTTGGAAATCTAATACTGTAATTAAGGATCGACATTCATATGGCGGTGTGCTACTCCACTAGGACGCCTAGTATACGGTGAGCTTTAACAATACAGACTCTCTCCATGAAGAAGCAGTGACGTAAAGCACCACGTGAGGCCACTAAGCGAGTTTAGATGAGTTACGGCCTCGCTTGCCGGGTTTTTAACCGGTAAACTCGGGCTAACGTCGTCATTGTGTTTGTTCGCCGTTCGCGAAAACCGTTCTGCCCACACATAATCCGAGCGAAGGGGCTACCTCACTCGCAGGCTTATAGAATTATGAGTTTGGTTTGTTATGTCATGAAAACAGCTATTGCGGAACAATAAATTTTTAGGTCGTGCCAAGGCCCGCCTGCTGCAACGAGAAGAAAGCTCAGCCTTGGAACTTTGCAAAACCTTTGGTGCATCCCAATAAATACCGTACTCTTTTTCTTTTTTCACGCGAGATTTCCCACATTCCGAAAAAAAACAAAACAATTATTGCATATTTGCATGGTTCTTCCTCTCCTATATACTTCAAATTTCGCACGCACTTTAGTGAGCGTTTTCGGTTGCACAAAAATGCACAGTTCGTGTATGGATGCGGGCACTGGCGTATGGGATCTATAACCTCCGAACATTCTTTAATGATGGGCTGCGTGATAAGTTAGTGTTAAAAAGCTGTGCTTTCCCATAAATACCGTGCCTGTTTCCAGCTCCCGAGGTGCGCTGGTCATTGATATATCTAATTGCTGGACGTATAGCTGCATGTTTGCAACCCAAACTTATCAATTATTTTTTTTTTCGCGCTGATCGCTCTCGGCTGCACCGAGAGTGACACAGCCTCGAGGTGAAAAATCACTGCAGCGAACCAATCTCTGCATTTGTCTTTCGGGTTACCGGCATAACGAGCTGGCAACGATAACTAGAAGGACTGCCCTTTAGGCGCAGACTTATCTCGCGTCGATAATGTTCACAATATCAGCAGAATGACTTATGCTGTGTCCCTGCTTAGACCTGTGGGCGTCATGCAAAAAAACTTGACTTTAGAAATCATGACATTTCAACAAGCTACCGCCTTGTCATCCGGCTTGTCAGCTACCGCCTTGTCATTCCACTGCCGTGTGGGAAGTACTACGTGGGCCAGACGGGCAGATGTTTAAACGTGCGTCTGGCGGAGCATAGTAATAAAGTAGAGAGCATCGAAATAGATGGGCATCTGGCTGCCCATTGTAGAACATGTGATGTGAAGGCACCATGCTACCTTCTCTTAAAACAAACTGTTGTTGTCTACCCTACAGGAACAAGATAACGAGGGAACTTGTCGAAGCAGCTGCGATAGCTAGAGCAGGTGACGATTGTGTTAGGACGCCGTCTATTCTTATATCTAAGAAAGAGCTTGAATTTTTTGGCATAGTAGTCACATGATTGCTTTTCCTTTTCGTCTTTCCCTTCAGTGTGCCTGTTGCAGTGGCTTCCCAGTGAGTATACATATGCTTACCAGCTGCAATAAATCAATTGTTGAAAGTTAGCGCTGATCCCGTGTTCCTGCTTCGTGCTTGTGTCGTTCTTGCGCTATGTATCCCAGTTTACGAGGAATTACAGCTATAGCACCACGTGTAAAAAATTGCCTTCGAAGATAGACGGGTACGCTCTGGGGAAATCATCCTCTTTTGATGATAAACTTACCTTCAGTATTGCAATCAACGTGTTTATTTTAATTGTTTCTTATTTCCCCACTTTGGCTCAATACTATCGCTTAGAGACACTTCATAGACAAAGTTTCAGGATGAGATTTTGTACGCGACAGAGGGCGGGCAGCGTCAACGTGTTCCACGAGCGTTGGTCGCCAACCGTGGTCCCTCCTCTTGTAAAGAGAGCTCATACGCACTCGTGCCGACTAAGCGAGGGCGACTCGCAGTCGGCACGCAGACTAAGCGACTAAGCGACTAGCAGGGCGAGGTCTCCTAAACTGCCTTCGGAGACGTTACAGAGTCGCGCCTATTCACCACGCTCATCATTGTTCATCATCATCATCAGCCTGGTTATGCCCACTGCAGGGCAAAGGCCTCTCCCATACTTCTCCAACTACCCCGGTCATGTACTAATTGTGGCCATGTTGTCCCTGCAAACTTCTTAATCTCATCCACCCACCTAACTTTCTGCCACCCTCTACTACGCTTTCCTTCCCTTGGAATCCATTCCGTAACTCTTAATGACCATCGCTTATCTTCTCTCCTCATTACGTGTCCTGCCCATGCCCATTTCTTTTTCTTGATTTCAACTAAGATATCATTAACTTGCGTTTGTTCCCTCACCCAATCTGCTCTTTTCTTATCCCTTAACGTTACACCTATCATTCTTCTTTCCATAGCTCGTTGCGTCGTCCTTAATTTAAGTAGTAACCTTTTCGTAAGCCTCCAGGTTTCTGCCCCGTACGTGAGTACTGGTAAGACACAGCTGTTATAAACTTATACTAATGGCTTATGGCTTTTATACTATAAACTTATGTTATAATGGCAACCTGCTGTTCATGATCTGAGAATGCCTGCCATACGCACCCCAGCCCATTCTTACTCTTCTGATTATTTCAGTCTCATGATTCGGATCCGCAGTCACTACCTGTCCTAAGTAGATGTATTCCCTTACCACTTCCAGTGCTTCACTACCTATTGTAAACTGCTGTTCCCTTCCGAGACTGTTAAACATTACTTTAGTTTTCTGCAGATTAATTTTTAGACCCACCGTTCGGCTTTGCCTCTCCAGGTCAGTGAGCATGCATTGCAGTTGGTCCCCTGAGTTACTAAGCAAGGCAATATCATCAGCGAATCGCAAGTTGCTAAGGTATTCTCCATTAACTCTTATCCCCAATTCTTCCCAATCCAGGTCTCTGAATACCTACTGTAAACACGCTGTGAATAGCATCGGACAGATCGTATCTCCCTGCCTGACGCCTTTTCTTTATTGGGATTTTGTTGCTTTCTTTATGGAGGACTACGGCGGCTATGGAGCCACTATAGATATCTTTCAGTATTTTTACATACGGCTCGTCTACACCCCGATTCCTTAATGCCTCCATGACTGCTGTGGTTTTTACTGAAACAAATACTTTCTCGTAATCAATGAAAGCTATATATAAGGGTTGGCTATATTCCGCACATTTCTCTATCACCTGATTGATAGTGTGAATACGGTCTTTTGTTGAGTAGCCTTAACGAAATTCTGCCTGGTCCTTTGGTTGACAGAGGTCTAAGGTGTTCCCAATTCTATTTGCGATTACCTTAGTAAATACTTTGTAGGCAACGGATAGTAAACTGATCGGTCTATAATTTTTCAAGTCTTTGGCGTCCCCTTTCTTAAGGATTAGGATTATGTTAGCCTTTTTCCAAGATTCCGGTACGCTCGAAGTCCTGAGGCATTGCGTATACAGGGAGGCCAGTTTCTCTAGAACAATCTGCCCACCATCCTTCAACAAATCTGCTGTTACCTGGTCCTCCCCAGCTGCCTTCCCCCTTTGCATAGCTCTAAAGGCTTTCTTTACTTCTTTCGGCGTTACTTGTGGAATTTCGAATTCCTCTAGACTATTCTCTCTTCCATGATCGTCGTGGGTGCCACTGGTACTGTATAAATCTCTATAGAACTCCTCAGCCACTTGAACTATCTCATCCATATTAGTAATGATATTGCCGGCTTTGTCTCGTAACGCATACATCTGATTCTTGCCAATACCTAGTTTCTTCTTCACTGCTTTTAGGCTTCCTCCGTTCCTGAGAGCATGTTCAATTCTATCCATGTTATACTTCCTTATGTCAGCTGTCTTACGCTTGTTGATTAACTTCGAAGGTTCTGCCATTTCGATTCTAGCTGTAGCGTTACAGGCTTTCATACATTGGCGTTTGTTGATCAGATCTTTCGTCTCCTGCGATAGCTTACTGGTATCCTGTCTAACGGAGTTACCACCGACTTCTATTGCACACTCCTTAATGATGCCCACAAGATTGTCGTTCATTGCTTCAACACCAAGGTCCTCTTCCTGAGTCAAAGCCGAATACCTGTTCTGTAGCTTGATCTGGAATTCCTCTATTTACCCTCTTACCGCTAACTCATTGATCGACTTCTTATGTACCAGGTGCTTCCGTTCCCTCCTCAGGTCTAGGCTAATTCGAGTTCTTACCATCCTATGGTCACTGCAGCGCACCTTGCTGAGCACGTCCACATCTTGTATGATGCCAGGGTTAGCGCAGAGTGTGAAGTCTATTTCATTTCTAGTCTCGCCGTTCGGGCTCCTCCACGTCCATTTTCGGCTATCTCGTTTGCGGAAGAAGGTATTCATTATCCGCATATTATTCTGTTCCGCAACCTCTACTAATAACTCTCCCCTGCTATTCCTAGTGCCTATGCCATATTCCCCGACTGCCTTGTCTTGGTCCATACTTGGTCTGTGAGCTGTCAAAAGAAGATTTGCGAAAACCTCTACTGTCATCTGACAATTTCTCAGAACTGCGGCAAGCGCATAATTTCTGCCAAGGAAACTTGATCTTTGGCACTTGAACAGCAGGAGTGAATGAATATAATTAAAATCTTAAAAAGTATTCAGCGGCGAAGGACTGCGAAGCCAACGCAGCCATCTCTTTAGGTGACTCGGACCGGTATAATGCAAGGATTCCTTTCGCTTGATTCCTTTCTTATCATGCGGCGCTGACGACGCGAGAAAAGAACATATCGTTGAAACATCACACCGACCCTGGTCGCACTGACAGCGTCGCCTCGTGGATACGCAGAGGCGTGGCCCCTATAGAAATGCGAGGTCTTGCCGGGCGCGTTGTTTTGGAGAGGAAGCCCACCCTGAAGTTTCTTTAACGAGGGTTTCCTCTGAGCAAGTACATGCACATTTTTACGCAGTGCCAAGGAACGCACGCACACGCACAGTGACGAACATTTAGCGACCAACTGCCAGAATCGAATACGCATGTAATAGACACATTAACAAACTTCATACAGTTTTCATGTATATGTACAGACGGCGGCTGCTTTTATTCGGCTACTCATCAGCTCGACAATTTGTCACGCAGGACGCACGTGCATCGACCAGGGAGTTTTTGACGTAGTATCGCCACACTGCCGCCGCTTCAGTTTCTCGAAGTTTTGAAAGCAGGGCACGTATTCTCGGACGGTCACGTTCGGAGATATCACTTTCAGTGGGGGCTGATTGGCTGTTTGAGCAAAGTTGTGCAACGCTCCGTCTCAGGCGAAAATGATAGGGTCGTCGAAAGTGATTGTCTGACATTACGTCCCCAATTTGCAGCCTTGATTTCAGAGCTTGATTCCCGAGCTTTGCTCACGAGAATGCTGAAGCATCAACATCGCTTGAATGTCGCTTACTGGAGCGCTGTTCCTACAACGTTGGACCGCGGTATGCACGAGCCGCAATAGTGTAGTTACCTAGGGTCACCGCATAGTGTTTTTTTGTTGACGAGACTTCACTTTAGAGAAAGACCATTTGAGGCACGGTTTTCTAGCGGTCATCCCATAGCCGTGACAAAGTGTACAAGATCGATACGGCTGGGTGATTTTCACGGAGGCCACAATGTTCAATTTCAATCGTAATGGATACTTCCTCAATGTCTATGGCCACAGCCCAATTGAACTGACGCTTCATGTCCATGCCGTAGCCACAGAGGGAGAACTGAGAACTCGACAGGCATTCAAACAGGCACGCATTCAAAGCTATAGATATTGATGGTTGCCGAGTCCTTCCTTCGCACAAGACGAGAAGCTGAGGCGGGCTGGTATACTGAAAACCCTGTACCCGCGTTATCTGATGAAACCAACCTTGACGCATTCACAAAGTTTGCGTGTGAGACACACTCGACACATAACTGGAACGGGAGGCAACATGGAGCTTTTTTGCAACGCTGCAAAGATGCACTGTTCAATATTGTCGAACGCCTCTTCGAATGCCTTTGAAGAGCGCGTCAACTCTTCGCACTCTCGTTTGTCAGTGCCTCTTGTTAGCCCATTTGGACGTTACTGACACATTTATCTCTAGACAGATGGTTACTTGCGGTGTTGCTGCCGGGGCTATTGGGCTGGCAGTCACTGAGCGCCGCTGTCCAGAAGACAAGGCCCGCTGTGCCTTCGCTCATGAGTTGGCCATTGCGTGAGCACGAGAGAAGAACACGTGACAGCTCTCCTCGCACACTGTGCTGCTTTCCGGGAGCACCGCGTGTCGCATAAAGGCATGATGAAATCATCCTCGTTGCCAGTTGTCAAACGATTGCTTGCTCTATGCGTTAAAGCATCAGCAGTACCTGATCACGCATAGACATGAACATTTACATGTTATGAGATGTCACTGAAGATTCCTGACATTTTCATGTTGATGTGTCTGCGCGTGTGTGTGTCAAGAATAATAAAAATCAGTGTATCGAGCACTGTACTTGTGTTCTCGAATGGAACCAATGCTATCATGTTCTAACAAAAGCGTCGGAATTGGTTTGTCTTACGTCCATGCTCCTGCAAGGGAGAAGCTGGACATTTCGAACGGCTAGCTGACGTGCGTGCAAACGCCCCCATGTGGGCTCCATCAACCCGATCCCTCTCACTGAATGCCCCTCGAGTAGGGTTAGCGTGAGCCTGGCTCGCGGTCACCGCAGCGTTCCATGGACGATTTGGAAACGGAGCTTTGGTCATCAGTAAGCATGAGGAGCTGATAATGATTTTGTCGATACTTATTCATACCATTTTGTGTTGTTTCATACTGGGAATCTGCCACCAAAGAAATATCACCCTGAATAAGACGAGATTCCAATGCAAAGTCGATAAAATGCAAATGAGTGTAAAAACCGAAACACAAGTAAAATCGGTAGAGGCGAAGCGAAAAACCAATAATATTTAATGGAAGTAATGCAACAGAACGGGGGGGGTGGATTTAGTACTATACGGCAAAGGAGAGTAATGCATTGCGGCCTGAGAGTACTTCTATGGTGATCGCGTAACCCGCCTAATACGCCGCGTTCAATCTCATGCACGAAGTATGCTAGTATAGAACTACCTTGACGCAACTACCTTGACGCGCACTGGCACGGGAAACAGGGAGTAGCTAATGACGTAGGATAAAACATGCAAGTTGACGGCGTGCAAATAGAGGAAGCGTATGTCTATACGACACGCCCGTACACGGTAGAGATTTCCTTTGCAGAAGCGGGGAGCGTTATCAGTGCGGCCATCAGCTGGCCACATCGTCGTGGTCTTCCTAGATAGCGGGACGACTGCATGTCAACGAGTCATGCGGAGTTTGTGGAGAAATGTCGGAAGTGGATTTAGGAATGGCGCGCAGCAAGGGGATGAGAGCCGTGGGCGCGCCCTCCTTTGTAGATAATCACACAGCGCATGCAGCTGTCATCAACGTGCAAGAAAGTTTTTTCAGCCGCAGAACAATTTGTCGCAGACCAACGCACCAACAAGCGCTTCCCTCGAGTTGCGTGGACGGCGTAAAGCTGTCACGGTGCAGACAAAGACGCAAAATCAAAGTGGCTTTTCAATGCTTCAATTTCAGGGATCCGTGAGAAGTAAAGATGTTAGTGTACATCGAGTGTGGCATTCACATGATGCTTTTGGATATAGTCGTGAAGTATCTCAATTTTATTTCAAATTTATCTTACATATACATACATACACTTCTACATAGGTTCACATTTCCAAATTTTTTATCGGTTGTATTGGCAACCGGCCACTTTTTTACTTAAAATTCGAGTAATATTCACCGAAGTTTGGATACTGTTTTCTATAGGTCTACAATAGACAAGAATCGTTGTCAACTGTAGACGTCAATTAGACCTATAGACATATCGTCAATTTTCTATATAAGCAGTAACGGATTGCGGAAGGTGCTAAATGGGTACTTCCTTTAAGACGAAGCTCTAGCTCCGGCCCATCTCCGATGCTGCCAATTCAAATGTAAAACGCAGAAACGCTTTTCTGAGATAACCACTGGGCCGATTGTAAAGTAATTTTAATGAATTCGTTGCATTTGATAGAGAATTTTAAATTCTAGTGAGTGACAGAAGCGGAATTTTCATTTAGGGCCTGAATTTTTTAACAGGAACTTTCAGAAATTGGTAAGCTTTAAAAGAAATGGAAGCACAAAGTCTACAAATTCGTAGCTTTCACTGAGAACAGATATCGCAGTTCGGTTCAAGCGGACAAACTTGATTTATCAGTTTACATCTTACGTGAATTTCTTGCATTGTTCAGAAGAGTTTTACATAAGTCCTACTGACATATTAGTGGCATATGCGAGAGCCATATAAAATAAATCAATTTTGTCCGCTTGAGATATACTATTATATACTGTTTACAGAATTGTAATATCATTTTTCATTTCTTAGTTACGCAGTTCTAAACTTCATAGTTTTCTTTTCTGAAAATTTCCAATTTTCAACAATAATTTTTTAATTGACGGCATGAATGAAGATGTCGCTACCAACAGTCAATAGATTTTAAGTTTTTCTTTGAAATGCAACAAGCCTCATCACATTTGGTGACGTAGTTGCCGATAAAAAACTATTTCTGCTTTCACATGTATTTATATAGGAGCTACCGAGCTAAAAGTTGTGTACTCGCTTTCGGCCGCAAAAGCCACATTCAGTAGTGTCGCTTGTTACACACGTAATTGTTCGTGTTGTGTGGAAGTAACGAATTGGAAAACCTTGGAGACGGGCAGACATCCATGCATGTTAAATTCACTATACTCACGACTGCATTTTCAAGAGAGAGAGAGAGAGAGAAGTCATAAGGGAAAGGCAGGGCGGACAACATTTTGAAAGCACCTCTAAAGCTACTCGCCATTCAAAGCGAGGTGATGGCTCAAATTGCAACACGCTCATATCCGACGAGTACGGCACTGGGCCCATATACTGAGGCACGAAAGTACTTACGCCAGGACTGTTTGTAAGAGCAGATTCTAGCCAATGTGACGACGGACATATTATTAGCCAAGGTGACCGGCTGGTAGCAAGCTGTCTTGCGTACGAAAATATTTGTGAATTAAAATCTGCGGTTTTAAGCGCCAAGACCACGATCTGATTATGAGGCACCCCGTATATATAGTGGGGGCCTCCGGATTAATTTTGAGCCCCCGGGGCTCTTTTGCGTGCTAGTGAATCGAGGTACACGAGCGCTCTTGCATCCCCTTCTCTCTCTTTCTTGTCTACGTTTCCCCTTTCTCCTCCCCAAGTGTAGGGTTGCCAACCTGGCACGTCTTTGGTTAACCTAATTTCCCTTTTATTTGCTCTCTCTCGCCCCATTGAAATGCGGCCGCCGCGGCGTCATCTAACCTGAAACCTCGATCTAAGCAACGCAACTCTTAACCACTAAGCCACATACCGCGGCGGGTACTTGGTGCATTCAGTCCCTGAGCCTTATTCCCTTATTCTTCCACGCACATGTTGCGACGGGATTCAGGCTCTACCAAAGCTTCATCTTTGAACTGACTTCTACAGCGCAACACCGTCCTTGTTGTTTCTTATTGCGATGTGCAAGTCAATTGAGAGATGATTCAAAACCAACTAGCCCGGTTGTCAGTTCTGTTATCTACCAAAGCTGACCACTTTCGTTGGGGCAGAGCAATTTCCGGCAGCTTCTGCAGGGCAGCTGGCAGCACTCCTGCCATTTCACGCGCTTGAGTGTAAGAAGGTACTGCCCTCTCCCGCCGACGCCTGCAGGAAGACCTCAACGCTTTTCTCGCCGGGACAAGCTGTGGTCCGAAGAAACAATATGTGTACTATACCGAGACCACAGCCGCAGGGTGTGCGCATATATAGGCAACCCACAGAGCAGGGCTCCAATCCGCAAACTTTCTTGTTCGTTATTTTCCATTGGCCGCATTCACTAATACTTCCGTCATTTTGACTGACTCGCATCTGCTCTTACGAATATCATTATCTTAAAACATTTTTGTCAATATTCATACACGAACTGTGTGCGCTTTGTTATCCGCAGGTTAGATTGAGAATCACCGGTAGTGCGCTCTGGAAACTTGCTGCAAAGTATCAATGCATTCATAATTTATGGACGCTGCCAGCACGGTGGAGTATAACGTATGCGTAGGTATGAGCTCGTTCGTTCACGTCGCGCCATGCGATTGGCACCTTGTCTTTCTGCCTGTACTGTAAAAGGTGAGGGCAGGACATGCGGAATCTGCATGACATCTCGTTTTACAGATCTCCCACGAGACTATCTCGTGTGCCCGAGCCACATACACTTGTGGTATGGCGAGCGGTGCGATTCTATTACGCACTCTAATATGCGGCGCTCAAATCGCAAGACGACTACTCGAGAGCGCTCAGCAAGATCGCGAGTCGTCCCGGGGTAGACTCAGTATTCACGATAGAAAAATAACTTTTTTACGCTAGAACTATTTGTGATCCCTAGATGTTCGACATATTGTCGGCGAAAGCGGCCGGCTAGGGATAACTTACGCTACATATAAAAGCTTTGTTCATTCGGTCGACACTTGCTTTAGGTTTCCTCCGAAGCTTCTTTCAAGCGCGTTACGTGGATGGTGTGCCAGTACAAGTGCTATTTTTCCATCGCGCTGGAATAGCGGTATTTTATTATCTTCAAGTAGCCCGACGAAGGCAAACAGTGTAGATCTCGAAGATAGTGGAATGTATATATTCATACGAAAGCCATATATAGGAGATATCGAAACGCAGTTATAGGCTATAATGCTCAAGCGTGCTCCGGAGTACACTTTAAGGGCGTTCGGCTGCTGTGAACAGGCATTCATTTACGGTGTGCTGCGTCCAACAAGCGCATGGATACTAACCTAATATATGCAAACGCCCGCCTCGACTCGTGACAAGATGGGGCTTTGTGTGTGTGTGTGTGTGTGTGTGTGTATGACCACAGAAGAAGTCCGCTCCTTTCAAGAATAGTTATGACAAGAAACCGAGGAAAAAAAGGAAAAGAAAGGTCCCATCAATTCCGCTCGAACTTATATATGGCAAAATTTGCATCAGAAGTGCACGCATGTTTAAGATATCCTTGCCGTTGTGCCGGCCTTTTCACGCCGCTTCGGTGTGACTTCCGCCGTTTAAGCCGTGGATCGATGCGAGCATAGGAAAAAAGCTGAAGTAGAATCATTAAGCTGGGCCGGAATAATGCAGGGATTCGTGTCGCTCGATTCTATTCCGTTCACGACCGGCCCATTCTGGCGAGAGCCGCCATCTCGAACCATGCACACGCGGAAAGCAATGGCAGTGGAACAGAATCATTGCGTTGTACTGACTCAGAATTCGCATGACGAAAGTAAACGCGGACGAAACACTCACGTCACATATGACGTCGATCGGATCACTCCGTGGCATTATTATTATCACTTGATTTGACTTGAAAGCACATAAACGAGGGCGAATCAGAGCCTTTGACCCTATTTCTTTTTTTTCCCAACTTACGCCTGTAAATGCCAAGTCAGCATGTCCATTCCCAAAGGTGGACGTTTCTTCGACCGGCCCGACCTTATGTGACAGGCGGCACAGCGCTGCTGTCAGTTGTTTACGATGGCGGTTGTGCGTCACACGTCCACGGCGTGCCAGCAACGAAGTGTGGCAATCAGAATCGCCGACAAGCTCCGGTCATTTCACTGGGAGAGTCTGTACCGCCCACCATACAGTCCTGATCTCGCCCCTAGTGATTTTCACGTTTTCGGTCCTCTGAAGAAGATGGTAGTACAGCGATTCACGTGCAACGATGAAGCCAAGACAGCAGTGCGACGATGGCTCCACAGCCAGCCGGACGAATTGTACCAAAGGGGCATCTCAAATTTAGTGCTGCGATGAGACAAATGTTTGAACCGGTGTGAGAACTATGTTGAAAAATAGTGTAAGGTACGTAGAATGGTACGTATATTTACAATTACCTGTATGTACCTTATTTGCTTAATAACAAATAGCGGTAAATAATTTCTGATTTGCCTTCGTACACATGGCGGTAAAGGTAAAGCGAGGAGCAGGCTGGTAACTGCCGCCGGAAGGGGCACCACGCCTGCCCGTACTCTTCAGAAAAGAGGTGTCAGAAACATAGACAGGGAAGATACAAAGAAGGGGAGGAAGGAGGAAGAGCAAGACGAGAAGTCATAAAGAATAAAGCACAGCGCATAGAGTATACACGTCACACACAGTATAGGGCCGGTCACTGCACATCACGCTACTAAAGCATGCTACAATAGAACTCGGCAAGCGTTCCGAAGACAGAAGTATCGAGAGCAACGTATCGGAACGTGGCTCTCTTTCGCTGGCGGCGACACAGCGCGAGTCACTCACGTCTTGTGTCACGAATATCACTTCAACGAAAGACTTGCAGATGGTTGTTGCCAGGCTAAGTCCGCCTGTATTGGCATTTGTAGGCTTAAATCCGGACAGTGATTTGGCTTTCAGTCATATCGTGAATCGCTTGGCGCTTGCCCATCCAGCAGTATACCTGCTGACGCATGATCCCGTAATACGCAATGTGCACGCTCAAATAGCGATTCGGTCCGTGGGGCAAATCCAGGGCCGCGATTATGCAGGACTGCTTTCTCCTCGACTTTATGCCACTCTTATCATCCCCCGTTCACGGCCGGCTGATGCCGTTGATAACGCGGGCGGAGCGTCTCTCTGACCACTATACGCAGCGCGAAAAGCGCGAAAAGAAGTAGCGTAAGGCACGGTTACGAAATTGCGGTCCAGCTTTGCATTACCGTGGTCTGTCTGATCGTGTGGATTAAGAAGCCGGCTTTCGGACCGAACGGCCGGTTGCGAATCACACAAGCCACTTAGAAAGGGTTTCTACTTTAGCAATGCAGGATCCACATCCTCCTCTGCTGACTTTGCCTTGTCATATTCTGACAGTCGCATTGTAGAGGCAACGAACCGTCTCAATTTATATCAGTGTAACTTATTAGCCAGCGCGACGACTCTATAGACACGAAGAGAGTGAAAATGCTGGAGCCCTCTGCATGACTCGATCAATAAATATAGTCTCCAGATTGAAGGATATAAACGGATTTCATTAGTAGGAACCCAAACTTTGCTACGGGTTCTCGCTGACCCAAGCGGACTGCGCGCTCATGCAAGCGCTTGCATCCACCAATCCTAAACACGTATGTCTAAAATAAACTGATTTCTCATCTCCAATAAAATTCGTTCAGTAATGTCGAGCGTACGATGCGATGACTCACTTTAAATGTAAGTGCTTTCCGAGCAAGGCTCCTCACGCTTCGAAGCGAAAGCTTTGGTTTCACAGCAGATGACAGTAGTACGAAACGGCTACGGGATTGGTTAGGCGTCAGTGTACAGAAGGAGGAGCTCTCTCACGTGCCACCAAATCCGGCTCGCACGATCCTCAAGGAAAACAAGCGACCAGCGCTTTCTTTGAGAATCATGCACCACGTGCCGATACGAGGCGAAAATTTGTGCTTCAAGACGCCGCCGCTTACGACAACCCCAGGAATCACAGCGCCGAGCAACCTCATCGGCGAACTCGAAAGAGCCAGCGGCCGCGGGAACCGCAGCGCAGGTGTGCGCGCGCCCGGCGGCTCTCGTCGCGCCGCCATTGCGAGGCTTCGTCAGCATCGTCGAGTGCAGTGTGGAGCTCGGCTTCACAGTCGCCATGCGTACACTGGGTGCCTCTCACCTTTATGACGCTCACGGTGACCTGGTCGTCGGCGCTGGAGCGTAGCATCCGTTCGGCAAGCATCGCCCACGCTGGGGCGCGAGACACGCTCCGACGGCGGCGGCGGCGAATCGCGTCGTCTGCTGCCACACCGGCGTCTGCTCGAGCGCCGAGGGGCGGAGCCGCTAGCTATTCCCACCTTCGATCAAGTTTTTGAGGCGGAGCTTAAGCAGCGCTCCGCCCACAGAGGGCAGTCGTGCCCTCGGCACTAACCGCACGGCTACGCTGGACGCGAAACGCCCTTGCAAAGAGACGAACAGCTTCGGCGGAGCCCACAGGCGGGGGGAGGGTTGTAGTCGCGGCCGTTTTGTCTTTTCCAGCGTAACCACTGTCGTGCTGCTGCTGCTCGTTTCCTCTGCGTTGAGCGGCGCCTGTCGGGGGCTCATTAGCCGAAGCGCTCGAAGCGTCCACGTGCCGCGCGCGCCTGCGAGGCTGATTTTCCCGCTGAACACGGACAGGCGGGAAGACCCGCTCGAGTGTTGTCTTCGATTCTTTTTCTTCTTCTGCAGAGTTCTGCTCAAAAGACAGAAACATTAAAATATATATCTTTTTCCAGCTGTCTCTTCAGAGAAACTCGATCTAATAGCGGGACGTCGATCGCTCTAATTTGCCGGCACTCGCCCTTGCAGGCAATTAATTCCCCGTGGGGTTGGGACGTTTGTTCCGCCCGGCTCGTGGTGTACCGACTGGATGACGTTTAGGGCTCAGTTCGGGAAAGGAGGAAAGGTGCGGTGCGCCACGAAGGAAACGGGTTCGGTCAGTAAAAGCGCAGAGGGGGCGCAACAAAAAGAGGCGCATTCGAAGCTGTTGCTGGCTCTGAAGGCACGAAGCTTCTTGCCTGTTGCATGCAGATCATAGAACGTGTGCGGTTGAAGGCCTTCGGGAATGCGCTGTGTGGGGTCATTAGAACGTGAGGTGTGCAATCGCGTTTCATAACGATGATAAATATTCCTGTTATTTGGGTGCCTCTGCTCGCTCCATGGTGCTCCGCCGCTACATTTAATTTCTCCACTTAGGACCCTTGCCTACTCGCTAATTTAGAACCAATAACAGCCCAAATACTTAAAGTCTACTGTTCATCAATAATGAACATCAAAAATTAATTTCGTTTGACATAATTTTGCCCACTCTAGAGGCATGTGAAGCAACATAGCGTGCATGGAGCAGGGATGAGATGAAGAAAACAATTCTGCAGATCTGAGCGATTCCTCCCACTCTGAAGGCAACAACCAACACGGCCTCACGTAGCCGGCTATTCAACAACAAATTTTTCTTTGCCATGCGCACAACAATGGAATCGCCAGCATGTCTGCAGTGATCTGCTGAACGCACACACAGACGCCACTTCCCTTATGGAGCCTGCTTGGCGCCGTTGAAGCTGACTTCGACCGACGACAACGGTGCCATAGGAAGGACAGACGCCAGAAGCATTCAAAACAACAGCAGACAGAAAAAGCGAGCCTGTGCGCCGTTTCACCAACTTCGTGCAGTGCGGCGAAAATGATAGGTCGTGTCAGCCAGTCGAAATAGGAAACCTGGGCCCGTATTCGCAAAACGTTGTTACGCTAAAAGCGTTCCTACCAGCCAATAGTGATTTAGGACATATTATTAGCGAAGATGATCAGACAACGAACAGCACAACTTACGAACGAAATTCTTTGTAAATTCGGCCCCAGGGCCCCAGTTCACTGGGCGTTTCGTTCCGTAAATGTTCGGCGCCATTGGCCGATTGCCTTCGCTAAAATGTACACGCAGACTGTCCTGTTGGAGTTATCCAAATGATGCGCAAGCATTTGCTACTAATCACCTCCTGTTTCGTCATCGTATGCTGCTTTTTTTTTTGGCATAGTTGTGAGAAACATCGCGAAAGAATCGTCAAAAGGAGAAGCGTGGTTGCAACACTAGAATGTAAACTGAGACGACGAAGAATAGGCGAGTAGTGTATAACGGGCCCAGGGAGACGACGCTTACAGCAGCATGGTCAGTGCAGGAAAGAACAAAGGTTTATTGAGAGCGTGTCTTATAAAGACGTGAATGCAGCGCGCTGTACATACTGCGCATCACCGATGCGCATCCGCGCTGATATAATCAGTACACGTGTCCGATACAAGTAGTAGCAACGTTAATTCACTCATTGTATACATAATTCCCAGACCATGTGGACTTGGGATGAAATGACGAGAGAAATTTTGTAAATGAAACAAATGTATAGAGCATTTATTATGTACACTGGCTCTTGTTTGGCTTTTAATGTTGCCTTTCTTCATTGTCTTAAACAATTAAAATTAAATTATGGGATTGTACGTGCCAAAACCACGATCTGATTATGAGGCACGCCGTAGTGGAGGACTCCGGAAATTTGGACCGCCGGGGGTTCTTTAACGTGCACCTTAATCTAAGTACACGGGTGTTCTCGTATTTCGCCCCCATCGAAATGCGGCCGCCGTGGCCGGGATACTTCTCTATCTTCAAATTGGATTATGGTACTTTTGGATGCTGCTGCTACTGTCTGGAGGATGAGTGCCGGCCGATGCGTGCTGTAGTACGTGACGTAGTTGACGGGTGTCACACTTGGTAGACCTGGTACGGGCACGTCGTCGATGATGTTGGCCTCTCTTGATGCGAACCGTGCATAGTCAACCATGATCAAGCGTACCCCGGCTGCGATTGCGCAGTTCCTATATTGAAAGCGATCTGCGATGGAGACCGAGCACGCCGAGTGCTGATAGCTTCGTGTGCGCTCTGTTCCCGGCGCTTAGTCTGCGCTGAAGCGAGCACCAGCACGAAAGGCAAGTCGTTAGCTGCTGCGGGCCCTATCTTGAAAGTGATCGCCCTACGTGACGGACGGATGGACGGGTTTTCTCGATGCGTATATATGCATAGATATACTTACACATTTAATATGTCTTGCATCAGGATCGGCTGAAAGCTTCTCTTGCGAACAGTTCTATTCTAAGAGCCTTTTGTGGATACATGCCCAGTGGAAGGGCTACTTCACGCGGTCCACATGTGATCACCCTCCGCTTGAGGCCGACTGAATGGAGGCTTCACGGAAGGTATGAATACGGAAGCCCTCATCTCAAAACACGCCTCGACCCCCGTTTACTGATTGACTGGGGAAACTATAGGTGGAGTGCATCGCTGCACTGTATGTAGATTGCGGAGATTCTGGGAAAATGAGTTTATGTATAGCTTCGGCCTTTTTTACTGTACTGTCGCAGTAAAATGAATAACAGCGGCTCGTTTCGGTTATACTTGTTACGTACATTCATTCACTAGACGTCAATTATTCTCGACAGGTGGTTCAAATGCGACGAGAATTAGTGAACACAGTGAAACGTGAGTGTAAGAAACCGGATAAAGCGAATTATTATCTCTATTGAACAGGCAAAGCTCGCTCACCGATGATTATGTAAAATGAATGCACCATAACCGAATTGGCATTGAATAAATACAACTCGGGGCGTCCACTAGCTGCAGCCCCACAAAACTCTTGCCAGACGCGCGTATGAGACACACATGTCGGGTGTACACGTGTGTCGCATGTGTCGATGACACGTGCTCACACCGTGAGGGGCCGCCTCGCCAGACGCTTCCAGGTGGACTTTCTGCGGTCAATGGGCTGCACGCCGTTACTGCGCGGACACTCCCGGAGGACACATGTAACCGGCAAACGCAGGCCTCAAGAGAGCACCTGAGGTTATAATAAAGCAGGCGGCGCAGGATCTCCAGGGCACCCAAGGGGTAGCGGGGGGGGGGGGGGGGGGGGATCAAAGCTGGAAGCTGGGCGGCCCGTGGGTTGGGGCTGCGGAGGCCTAAGCGTGCCAATTTAAGGATACGTGAGCTAAGCTATGTTCGTAAAGTTAAGTTAAATGCCAAGGTAAAACTGTTCGGTTAAGGTAAAAGAGACAGGAAGGCAGCGGTGTGGATTAGAGAGCAAACCGGATATATAGCCGATATTTTAGTTGGCGTTAACAACACCGGTTGACAACCGGTGTTGACCAGGTCACGTAACGCGCATAACGGGGGTTATTATTAGAATGGGTCACTTTAAAAATATTTACACCGTTAAGGGTATTTTCTTGTCGCACTGGTAAACACCCTTACCGGTAGGGCCGTACAAAATTTTGTAGAGGACAACAATGGAACTCTGACTAGACGTGCAATGACAAAATACGTAGTTGAAAAGTATGTAATCATTCTGACAGCCTTACGCGCAGAGAAATACCCACAGCAGAGTTTAACATATCTCCCTGTGAAATTCTCTTGTCAGATATTTCCGGGCGACCAAGGATGTCAGAATGATTACATAGTTTTCAACTACGTCTTTTGTCATCGCACGTCTAGTTAGATCTCCGTAGTAGTCCTCTATAAAATATTTAAGACCCTAACGGTAAGGATGTTACCAGTCTGCAGCGTCAGGAAATCGTCAGCATTGTTATGAAGTGCAATACAAGTTGTTCCGAAGAAAAGACGGCAGCGCAACAGGTATCGCTCCGGCAATGTTTCCCGTCACAAAAAAAAAAAAAAAAAAGTAGGCTGCAGCCAACTGCGTCACGACGACGAAGAGGAAGCGCGTGCAATAAAATGGTACACGGGGCGCTCGCTGTTTCATGCTTCAAAATGCGCGGGAATGAGAATCGATGGAACTCGATGACGAGGGTATCGATGAAGAATTGCAACAACATTGTTCAACTAATCCCAAAACTAAATTTACGACGTTCACTTCAGATGTTTATGAAATAATAATAATAATAATAATAATAATAATAATAATTGTTATTATTATTAATAAATATGCCAACACAACACGCATATACAAAGAACTGAGGGGGATATGGGGAGGAAGCAGGCTGGCAGCTGCCACCGAGAGGGGCACAACGCATGCCTACTCACTATGACGAAGGGCATGGAAACATAGACATGGAAGGCAAGTAGAAGAGAAGTGAAAACGAAAGAAATAACTAGGTGACAGGCCACAAATATACGACAGGTAAAGCAACAATAAAGAATAGGGTGAAACAGCAGGAACAAGAATAAAATAGAAGAAAGCATCTTAAGGCTGTGGAGTGATATACAGTCTACTAAGCGCGCAACGCTTATCGACAGAGCAAGACAGCACAGACGCTATGCAAAATGTTGAAACGGTAGCCATGCAGTCCCTCATTGTGATAAAGACGCAGGCACTGCGCTGTGTTTGTACCAGGTTCCTCGCGAATGCAAGAACCTAATGCAGAAAGAGCATTTGCGAAGGTGTGCTCCATAAGACAAGTCTAGGATAAGTCATCGTCCATCGCGTCATATATGGCCTATCTAAAATAGACATCTAATTTTTCGATAAACACTCTTCTAGCCGCAGCAATGCCGCTTTGTGCACAAACCTGATAAACAGGATCGTTTTCTTGTTGTTTTCGATGGGACTGTAATTAGCTGGCGCTTCTTCCTCTTTCTTCTTTTTTTTTACAAGTAAGTTTAGTTGTCAGCGCTATAATCCCGTTGTGTATGTTTCCCCTCGTTCCATCGCGCTGCCTCAGCATACCTTCACCCAGGCACGTACATAGGGGGGAGGGGGGTAGGCCGAAATTAGGCGGCCTACCCCCCTGGGGAAGCCTGGAGGCTTACGAAAAGGGCTCTGCTTAAATTGAGGACGACGCAACGAGCTATGGAAAGAAGAATGATGGGTGTAATGTTAAGGGCTAAGAAAAGAGCGCATTGGGTGAGGGAACAAACGCGAGTTAATGACATCTTAGTTGAAATCAAGAAAAAGAAATGGGTATGAGCAGGACATGTAATGAGGGGGGAAGATAACCGATGGTGATTAAGGGTTACGCACTCGAATCCAAGGGAAGGGAAGCGTAGCAGGGGGGCGGCAGAATGTTAGGTGGGCGGATGAGATTAAGAAGTTTGCAGGGACAACAAGGCCACAATTAGCACATGACCGGGGTAGTTGGAGCAATATGGGAGAGGCCTTTGCCCAGCAGTGGGCGTAACCAGGTTGATGATGATGATCATCTTTTTATTTATTTATTTTATTTTATTTATTTATTATTTATTTTATTTTATTTTAGTACTATTTGCTTGTTTAAAGATTTCTATGTTCTCGCGCATTACTGATGATATATTATGTATAAAGTGTAACAATCTTACTTCCTTGTATACTTGATTGCTTGCCGCATACATTTTGTTCTTTTTCTTGTTTCTACATTGTTGCACTGTATTTTCATGATGTTCCATCCCCTGAGCAATGCACGGGTAGGGAGGCCTTTGTCAGGCAGTTGCATCTGCCTTTAGCCTCTACATCCCAGACACTGTATTGTCTAAAGAAAGCATTCATTCATTTATTCATTCATTCATACTGACTCATGCATATATATATATATATATATATATATAGTAGGAGTGCTTCTACCTTACTTGAGTGAAAATAATGGAGGCCGATATTTAAAAACGACACCTTCTTCTTGGCGAAAACGGCGATGATATCGACCTATATTCAGCACGAAATTGTTCGCTGAGCTCAGTGAATGGTGAATCATATTTAAATGTTCTTTTCTGAGGAAGCAGTGTTATTTTTGTAACGTATGGCTGGATTCTTCGCCATCTTTTTTTGCGCATAAACAGAGCACGTTTTTTTCGTTTTCTTTTTTACTTCCTGAGAACTGTGAAAGATTGAATTGCGTCTTTGGAGCGTGGCTTACAGATATACGCACCTAAATAGCACGACAAAAGACAATAAACAGTAAACCAGTCAAGAAGAAATCGCTCAATAAGTTTCTCGTTACTGCATTTGAAGCACTTAATTATACCGTATGCTCAACTGATCGATAATCTGCTGTTCATCGACGTGTAGGTCTCGACATCCCACAAAACTCTGCGTACGTTTATAAATATCCTCAGATGATGCAACAGGTGGTTCGGCGTCGGTCCTGCAACCGATCAGAACATGCATGAGCATGTTATAGAATTTGAGTATATATATATATATATATATACATATATATATATATATATATATATATATATATATATATATATATATATATATATATATATATATATATATATATATATATATATATATATATATATACGTCCATGCACTGCAACACTAGGACCTCTCCTACTGGTTGAGTTACTGTGCGGAAAAACTCCTTAGCTCATTTGAGGCGTGAAGGGCTGTATACAACCTCGTATCAACTTTCGGCATGTTATTTGAGAAGTTGGAGGAAGAAAAAGAAAGTTGGTGAAAGAAAGTTGCAGAGAGAACAACAACAACAAAAAAAAAAAGAACCTTACAAGACACGACAGATAGCTTTCACGAGAAAGGCGTGGTTTGACAAGTGCACTCTACCGGAAGGGAGCAGCGACAGTAGAGAAATGTACACCCACTCATCCCCAGCAAAACAGCTTTATTCGCCCCTGTACATACCGCGATGTGTCAGGGCACGGAGATAGCATCTCGAGATAAGATCGCCACTGACCTGTCCAGCGCGGGCACGGGGACACAAGGTGGGGAACTCGGTCGCGGCCGCTCCCTCTCCCGCTCTCCCTTTTACGCCTGCATTGAGGTAGAGTCAACTTTAAAGGATGAATGCAGAGGACTTCATGGAGCAAGGTTTTGTCCTCCAGATTGGATGTGTCTTTTCTTTTTGTACCTTGGTTCTTGGGCGCTGGTAGTGGAGGTCACATCCGCAGTGTTGACCTCAATTTAAATGCAAGTGATAGACTATTTTTGGTATTTGTCTGTTCTATCCCGTGCATATGGGTATGATTGACTTTTTTTCAATTTTTTTTTTTCAAATTTGACAACTGGTGGCTGCCTTGCTGAAGTGAGCTATAAAGTGGTATAGAGTCGCGAGATTCGTACGTATAGCTGGGAGACGGAAGTGCTATCTCGAGCTTTGGGGTAACACTCTGTGATCGGACGTTACGGGGTGGATGCTGTTGGAGGGTTCCATGAGGCTGTTGCTTTGAATATCTGCTGCGCATGGTAGGACACGTTGCACATATAGGGAGTAGCCCTGAAGGGCCTTCACAGCAGAGGCGGGAATTCAATCTCTTCCCCGGAATTGTCGCGAAATAGGCTTCATCTTTCAGACGGCAATAGAATGTCTTAGCCACGTCAATTTCACCATCGCGAGCCACTGCAAGACGAAGGCCCCGTCCAGTGACCTCCAATTACGACATGCGTTACAACACAAGCCGTAGAAAAACGCCCGACGGTACCGGACAATCATATCGTATTTCCAGCTGGCAATACAAGGCAAATGATTGCCGTACGGCTAATTCGCAAGCTTAGCGCTGAAAAATATTTATATTGTGGTGACACTGCTCGGGTCATTTCCATCGCGAGAATTGCTACAAAAGACCTAAATATTGTAGGCCACCGCAATTTGTGATTTCGTCTCTTTAGAGAGAACAGCTGCTCTAATATTCGAGTGAGCATTGCTGCTATAATAAAAACAAGCTGACAGCTCTGCGGTGAACAGCGAAAACAGTCCCTGAAATTAAATGCCCCACATAACAAGGATTGGCGATAGGTCATAATAAAAAAAGAGAAAAAAAAGAAACATTTTAAGACTAAGACTGGCTTATTCTTCATGGGCATGGTGGTTGAAATTCGCAGTTGTTACCTGTAGATTTTAAAACGCCAAGAGTCTCGTACTTTCTTCCTTCGAGCCTTTCCACTTCCACTCAACGATAGCGAAGAATGGCCCAGCACTCCCAGCAGCGCACATCAACATCAGGTCGGCAGCATCGTGGCCCGCTTCCCGTAGCTTCGGCGATAGATCGACGGCGCAGAATAACGCGTACTTCACGGAAACTGGAGCCGCACTGTATCGCACCTTCTCGGTTTCCCCAAAATATTCTTACCGGCGCCGATAGAAGAGAGCGAAGCACGCGCAAACGCAGCGCGCGCATTCTGTGTTGGCATGCGAATCTCTCCGGATATCTCCCGCAGATGTGGTGTACATACACGGGCGCGCACAAGAGGCGAGTCATTGTCGCCCGCGGCCCTCAACCCCGACCCAACTCTCGCACACACGCGGTCGCGTCCCACGCAGCACGCGTTCGCCGCGTATAATAGGTGAGACAGACACGCACTCCCCGGCGTGCACACGGCGGCGGCGGGGCTTCTCCCCACCGGGGGGGCGTCCTTTCACTCCCGGGCTCCCGAACGACGCGACGAGGACACGGATCAGCGCTCTTTCAGCGCCCTGCGAGACGCCGCCCGCTGTTGGCGGTGCCGGGGGACGACGACGCCTTTTTTCCCTAAGCGTGGCTTCCTCCCCCACACTGGCTTCGACCTGCTTCCCCGTTCCGACCACCGTTCCATACAGTATTCCTTCTTGTGCAACAAGCGTGTTTGTTTCTCCCTGTCCCCTTGTCGCTCTTTTATTTCCCCTGATGACTTGCGCTCACGCCAAGATTTGAGCCTGAGTTATTTTTACGTTCTTCTTTCTTTCTCTCTCTATAGCTGTGCGTGCGTGTGTGTGACGCACCGACGAATTCATTCCACTGCTAAACAGCTGAAATGTTTCACTTTACCAACCATCAAGCTTCATTCATTTAGCGATTTAACGCTGTGGAAAAGCCGGCTGCATAGTATCCTTGTCTCACACATTTCCGCTACATAGTTAGGGAATAAATCAACCGTCCAATCAAGTCATAGTTGGTTAGGCGTTCGCGTTCTATATATGCGCAATTTTGTTTTTCTCCCTCCTGTCATGGTATAGCCTGTTTCTTTCATGCTTTCTGCTTGCCGCATTAATGCGTGCTGGACAAATTTTGCTAGAAAAGTAAAGTTATGCATATATTGAAAACGAATACATAAGCAACTGCGACTGTGTGAAGCGCTGAGTGTGTTTAAAACCATTCCAGCTAGGCGAATGTTTGTACCCTAGTAGTTGTGCGTCTAGACCCGATCAGGCGCCTTGCGCTCTTACTTTTCTAAAAGAGACTAACTTCGGTCCACGTTTGCAGCCTATTTCTGTTGATTCGTGCGGTGCAGTTCGAAGCGCGAACATTGCTTCAGGCAAGCAACTCTCCCAATCGGCTTTGTGCTCATATCAAAGGGCTCGCAAAAGCCGTTTCATGACTGCGTGGACTTTCTCTACCGCGTTTGACTGCGGGTGGTACACTGAGCTATGAATAATTTTAATACCACACCTTTCCAGAAACGTCGAGGTCAGTGCGCTCGTAAAGACGGATCCTTGATCTGACTGGATTTCTGCGGGAAACCCTACTCGCGCGAAGATAGATAAAAGCGCGTTGACGATCTTCACTGAGCTTAGTTCTTTGAGAGGCACTGCTTCGGGAAATTTCGTTGCGAGGCATAGTGCAGTAAGAATATGTCGATAGCCAGACTGCGTTGCGGGAAGTGGTCCCACTGTGTCTATTATGAGCCTGCGAAATGGCTCCGTGATAATGGGAACAAGTCTCATTGGCGCTTTAGCCTTATCTCCGGGCTTGCCTATGCGTTGACATGTGTCGCAGCTTCTTACAAATGCTTCTACTTCTCGAAAGCAGCCGGGCCAGTAAAATTCCTGCAATAAGCGGTCCTTTGTTTTACGAATGCCCAGATGCCCTGTCCAAAAGCCCCCGTGAACCAGGTGCAAGGGCTGCTCACGATAGGGGTGCGGCACCACGAGTTGGTCGAATCGCATTCCTTTTCGACTGGTGTACTTTCCATAGAGGACGCCTGCCCTCTTCAGGAACTTCACGTTCTGTTTCGCCACACCTTCTTTAGCGTCCGGCCTTAGGTTACGCAGGGTGGAATCTTTTTCCTGTTCAGCAATCAATGTGGCAGGGCTTATATTCAATAACCTTTGTCTGCATTCTGCCTCGCGAGACATTTCAGGCTCTGCTGCTTTCCTGACCTCTTCATTAGCTGGTGTACTTTCCGCATTATCCCCCATAGGGCTGTCATGTTTGGTACTGGTTGACGAATCAGCTGTCAAACCTGTTTCCTCCACCACTGGACACTCATACACTGCATGCCTTGGCCGCGAGCTGCCTTGCCTTGGAACGAGTTAAGGCTTGCACTATCCCTTCACTAAACCCGATCCCTCTGCGTCGCAACAAATCCTCAGATTTGTTAGAAAACAAATATGGATACTGAGGCGGGGGATGTGCCGAGACGGCAGCTTCAGTGTCCAGTACTCCAAAAGGGCCTTCGATACAAATCTTGGCCACAGGGAGATAAACACTGGAGGTTTCCACGGCTTGCCTTATCCAAGCACATTCTCCCGTGAACTGGCCTTCCTCTACGTACGACGGGTGCATACGTTCATTGTGACTGCCGAGTCGCGAAGCACCCTACACGGTTTGCCGTTTACCACGAGGTCTCGAATGTACGGTTCCAGCAATTTCAGATTTTCCTCGTTGCTAGTTAGTGACATCAACACTAGTTTGGGATTTTTGCATCCCACGGAGATATGCCCCGTTTGCTGGCAGTTGTAGCAAACTATTGGTTTCTTGGCCTCGAAAGCTTTTCTCTTTTGCCTTTCTGCCCTTTCTTCGGGTGACTCCTCCCTTGCCTTGCTGTTCTCGTCACTACTTTTCACTGAATCTGACCTTTCCTTTGATTTATACTGATTCGACTTTGACCATCGCTCTGGCTTGTCGGGTCTGTATTTAGTCATCTCCTTCTTAGGAGCTTCGTTGCCTTCGAACGCACGGCGGGTTACGTACTCCTCAGCGAGATTGGCCGCTCTCATGATAGTGTCTACGTCTGGCCTATCCTGAACCCAATGCTTGGTGTTTACTGGCAGCCGGCGGTAGAACTGTTCTAAAACAACGCACTGCATTGTCTTTTCGGCGTCGCCGAGTGCACCCTCTTCTCGGAGCCATTCCTTCAGGTTTACCTCTAAGGTGTATGCAAAATCTGAGCATGGCTCACTTTTGTTTTTCTCGACTTCCCTGAATTTTCGCCTGAATGCTTCCGCTGATAATCTGTACTTTTTAAGCAGATTTGCTTTGACTTCATCGAAGTCCTCTGCTTCTTCTTTCCCCAGGCGGGCGATGATATCAGCTACCTCACGTGGCAGTAACGTAAGCAAGCGTTGCGGCCACGTGCTTCTTGCGAATTTTGCCTTTTCACACGTGCGCTCAAACTGTCCCCTCCTACTGCGTAGGGTGCCATCAAGTCTGTCATTCTGCGCTCGCTTTCACGTCTTTCAGAACGTCTTTCAGAATTTTGAGCTTTCAAGAGCTCAATCTCTAGGCGCTTCATTTCGAGGTCGCGCTCTTCTTTGGCCTCACGTGCTGCCCGCTCGCGCTCTGCTTTTTCCTCTAGGCGCTTACGCTCTTCCTCTTTCTCTAGGCGCTTACGCTCCTCATCTTTCTCTGCGATGCTTTCTAGGCATTCCTTCAGTTCATCGTCGCCTGCCCAGATCGCTTCGATCGTCTCGATGACCTCCGGCTTTCTCTTTGATTCGGCAATTTGGAGGCCCAACTCTTTGGCCAAGCTCAACAATTCCGGCTTCTTTAGTGCCTTCAAATTCATGGCTGCCCTTAGTGCTGCTAACTCTTCCCTCTATAACAACCTTGACGTACTCAAAACTTCCGTCAACGGTTAAAGAAAAATCACTGCACTGTACTTTCCCAAAAATACGTAAAGCCAAGTGATATCTTCGTGAAGAAAAGCCCTGCACTCACCATATGCAGTCATGAATTCAGACACCTTCCTTCCGAACGTTGTCGCCAGGACGAAGAGGCTACGATCTCGTAGTTGTCGTCCAAGTTGGGGTTTCCAGGGTTCCGTATCCCAATCGCTGCCAGTCAGTTTGTTGCGTACTCCAGGGTAGCGTATCGTACTGCTCCCGAGTTGTAGCGACGCCTGCCTATTGAAGCTCGACCGACGTTACTTATTGGGTAGCGTGGCGTTGTCGGCGGGCTGCAGGCATCTGGTAAACCATGGCGACCAAGTAAGGGCGAGACGATTTCTAGTGCGAAACTTGCACGGTTTATTCAAAGGTAGATGAAAGAAAATGAGAAGAGCATGAAGTCATCAAAAGTACATTTCGGAGCCCCTTAAAGAGACTCTCTACAATCGTGGGCGGGATCTTGCTTCCGTCGACGTTACGTGACCGGCACAGAAAGAGGGCCCTCCTCCTATGGTTATACCGAGTCTGTTGCAAGGAAGAGGTCGTCCCGCCTCCTGGAATTGTAGACGCCTGTCCGTCTCTTCTGCGCGTTGCGGGTTCGTGGAAGTTCTTCTCTAGGTCCAATTCGAGGAAAGGGTCTCTCTAAAGTAGCACACGCACACGCACACACACACGCGGCAACACACACACACACACACACACACACACACACACACACACACACACACACACACACACCCAGCGCCGACACGCAGCGCCGACCATACACCGGCCCAGCCCGGGGCCGCTCTGCGAGTTCATATCCAGAAAACTAAAAGCAGCAATCGATTGACGTGCGGTTGCTGTTCGTTGACTTGACGAAGATACTCCGCCGCCGACGCTTCGCTTGCAACACGGTGGTGCAAGAAACAACACAGATCACGCCGTTCAAGTTGATTTACGGCAGGAACCCGACGACGACGCCCGACGCCATGGTGCCGCACGTCACTGACGAGGAGAATCTTGACATTGCTACCGATCTCCAGCGCGCCGAAGAAGCCCGACCGCTCGCCCGCCTACGGATCAAGAACCAGCAGCCTACCGACAGCCGACGCTACAAACTCCGACGACGCTTCGTCGAGTACCAGCCCGGCGACCGTGTTTGGGTATGGACCCCGATACGCCGACGAGGTCTGAGTGAGAAACTATTGCGACGCTATTTCGGACCCTACAAAGTCATCCGACGTATTGGCGCACTGGACTATGAGGTCGTGCCAGACGGCATTTCGCATTCACAGCGGCGCCGCGCACGATCTGAAGTGGTCCACGTGGTGCGCCTTAAACCCTTTTACGGACGCTGACGAACTTCCTTATTTAGTTGTTTTCTTTGCTACGAGTGCTTCTTTATTACTTTCGTTTGTTTGCAGCATCGGGTGGATGCTTTTTAAGAGGGGGGTATTGACACGTGTACTTGTCTTTATCAGGCGACACGTTTCACCGCCTAACAAATGTTATCCCACAGCGCAGGACGCGCCTGCATGTTTCGGAAGTTTCTGGAATGTTATGGATGGTTCCATCCGCTGTCTGTGACCGAACCTTGTGTAATCTGATTGCATGTGTGCGCGACGTGAATAATGTGTAACTTTGTGAAAGACACGCGGGTCCCAGCGATTACCCTGGAACATTCAACGACTGATGTATAAAAGCCGACGCGCTTGACCCGCTCATCAGATTTTCGACGCTCGCCGACCGTGTTCGGCGCTGTCGTTGTGCTATAAGTGTAGCCTGTTTTTGTGGGCACAGGCTCGAGCAATAAAAGTTAGTTTTGTCTTTCACAGTATTGCCACTGTGTTCTTCAACGTCACCACCACGTGACAATATGGAAGGCCTGGGTTTAACGTGGTTCGAAAATCTTTTAGCTGATGCCACGTCCCACGTGAGACGCCAGATTTTCTGCGACACGTGCTCCTATCGCGTTAAAATAAGTTCATCAGCCCTTCCACTCTGTGAAGGAGGACGAGCAGCGAAGCCGTGGTGTGTTTCACCTCAATGGACGCATAGATGTATATATAGGTATTATTATTATTATAAGGTCGCCTAAGCGACTGTGACGTAACCACAACACACAACGCCCACTGGTAGTAACAGTGTGGATACAGGACGCAGGTGGCCGTTAAACCGAGCCTCGACGCGAGCGACGATATGCGTTGACCGGGGCGTAGTCAAAGGAGTGCACGAAACAAAACACGTTTGTTTGTAATTTGCGATTGAGCATACTTCCTATTTAGTTAGTTGAATGAAACTTGGAAGGACTAGAGTTTTATTCTAGCGGACAACGATGAGGCTGTCCGTTTCCCTCCCGTCGAAGTCCATGTATTGACAGCAGACAGGGGCATTCCCCAATATTTGCAACTTCACCGTGAACTACGTAATCGTAACAACTAGATGAAACTCGACGTAATGTTAGAGTCCTTTTAGCTTCTAATGGTCACATATTCTTTTTCATGATAGTTGCAATAAAACAAGAGTTACAGCCTTTGTCTATAACCATACTCCCTCTGTAGACGGCCATGTATTGACAGCAGACGGGAATTCTGTAACGTGCACAACTTCACTGTTAACTAACTAATTACGACAAGTAAATGAAACTCGGCGTGATGATATAGTTGCCTTAGCGGCCAATTTCAATATATTTTTTCCAGTATAGCTGCTATAATTTGAGAGCTACGGAGCATTCGCGAGAAACTGGAGATGAAAATTTTTTCGTGCCGACGCAACGCGTAGAAGCACGGACATCGACCACCGCCGCATACTATAGCTTATATACAGCTTCGCTGCAAGAAGCTTTGGTGTGGCCAAAAGAGGCCAGCCTTGACGGCGTTTCGGTTCGGTTGATACGATATTTCTGCCAAATAAATGGATAATTGGTCGAGTTAACGCATGCAGTCGTTATAGTAGTGTAATAATAGATTATTGGTAGCGATGGCTAGACATGAATAAGCTAGCTAAATAAGGTAGCAAAAGCAAAATAGCAGTAGAGCAAAAGAAGTCCTACGCATTAGTAGGCAATTCTCTGAATTTTTGTAGCATTTTTATTAGTGACTTAATCGTGTAACTGTTCTGTGCTCTTAGTTGGCTTCTTTTGCAGATATCAACAATACTCTTCGCTACAAGTAGGAATGTTTGCTTCAACAGGCAACGCACAGTTTACCGTCAAAGAATCCTGAAGTGTCAGTGAATAGTGATGGCCGTGCGTGGAGCACTTTGCAAGGTTCACAAAATAGCGTCAACTTCTTTAAGATGCGGGTATCGTTGCCGAAAGGATGGCGTAATCATTATATACAGGATGTTTCAGCGAACACTTCCAACTTCTTCTTAAATTGTCTGTCGAGATAACACAACTCTTGTCCATCAGTTGGTCTACTCGAAGAGGCGAACAATACTGGCACAAAAAATTGAAATGCCTAATAGGCTAATTAAGAAATACTTACTAATTAAGAGTTAAACTAATTGCCTTGCGGCACATATTGAAATTTAGAAATTCTAACCATGGAGTTCGCAAGGCTGATCCACTTGAATCGTATGAATGACACGCATCACTTACGAGATATGCGCCGTCAGACTTGCGGTAAATAAGCACTGTCGTACCACTTAACAAAACGTCGCTTTATGCAATGAAGCAAGAAAGTAACTAACGCCAATGCATTTCTCCGCAAAGTTCGGTAATTAATATCTCGAAACTGGTGCCAACCCGAAAATTCGTTCCGCCTTGCCAACTTCCTGTCTAGCATTTGTAAGTTGCAATATGTGCCATAAGGTAATTAGTGAAAACATAATTCCTGAGTTTTCGTTAATTAATCGAATATGCATTTTATTTTTTAAAAATAATGTCCGCCTCTTCGAGTAGACCAGCTCATGGACTAGAATTGTGCTATCCACTCCAGACAAATTTTTAAAAAAGTTGGAAGTGTTCGCTGAAAAACCCGGTATAACAGATCTAATGTGGGCCTGAGTTCACAAAGCTTCAAGTTCGTTCGTAAGAGCTGTTTACCTTTCGCCAGCAACGTTCGATTTAATATCTCCAACATCACGATTGGTTAAAATATGCTCTTGCGAACAGTTCTAACGCAAGAACTTTTTTGTGAATACGGACCATGGTTTTTCCCGAGGCGTATGACTATCGAAGGTACAAACTGCCCTTATGATGGTTCAAAGGTACGATAAAAACATATACACGACGTCCATACAGCTATAGTTTGCTGGACATTGTGGCAGATGTAAAATATTGTATTGAATGCTACGAGAGTGGAGTGTTGGTCAATTTATGCACAAGCATAGGCCACATTTATTCATTCAAAAGAATAAACCGGGCTCAAGGCTACAGTGATACTTCATGAGAGCATGCACTCCGAGAGCAGTGTGGAATCTGATCTTCTATCATTCGTAACGATGACTGAAAACAACCCTTTTTAACACGAGGCCACACACAGGAGCGTTGTTATCAGCAAGGCTTATAAACAGAAGGCGGCGTCGTTTCCCTGCGGTTGGAAGGAGGAGAGCCCGACAGCGTCTCGTTGGGCACTGATCAAGGATATTTCACTCCGGGAAGCCTACCGCTGCGCCAACTTGCCCACCGCGCAATGTTGATTCAACTCATGCAGGGACTGGTGAGTTTTCTGTGAGCAAGCCGCTTTCCTGGCGACTGTGCCCGCGAACTCGTTCGTATTTACAGCGTTGCGCACCTGTCTTGTGTTGCGCGCCGAGTGGGCAAAACAGAGTCGCTTATATATATATATATATATATATATATATATATATATATATATATACCCTCCATGATCTTTCGCACGTGTTACCTGCTGCATCGCTTTACAGAAGATTATTCAAAATGCGCCATTTTATCTGCCGAAGCAAAGACCTCGGGTGCACTAGACTCAAGGTGAAAATTCTGAGCTTGCTGAAATTAAAGACCATTGATTAGACAGCTCACGCTTCTGTGCGTTTAGCGCTTTCACGTGGCCCAAAACTGTGAGCCCTCAATAACCTGTAACAGGCTAAGGACTCAGTTCGCGACTATTTGCGGACCCTCCACAATATTCTACCTCGACCAAGCATGTGTTATCAAGGGATAACGCCGCGAAGACGCTAACTCGTATACTGCACGGTGTTAGAATTTTTCGCCTAAACGCACGCTTGGTTGTCTAATACTGGACGAATCGGGTACCCCATTTTGTACCTTATCTGGTGAAACGGGTGATGCGGAACACTTGGTCTAGCTGTGCCCATAGTTCTAGCTGGAAACAAAGCCGTTGCCGTACAGAAGAGGGGTCCTCCACACTCGAGCTTTAAAGACGTGTTCCCTGAAAGTCCGCAGAGTAAGCAGAAAACGAGTTCTCCGGCTCGCTGATTGCCTCTCTCAGACAGTCAGGGCTGATTAACGTAAGCTGACATATTTGCAGTAGATGCTTAGGCGGAACAATTGTCGGGCAAGGATCTCAGGCTAATCCCGCGTGCTACACCCCCCGCTGACATTAAGCCCTCGACCCGGTGCTTTGAGCTTAGTATGCGAAGGGGCCGGGCTGTCGCAAGGGTTTACAGTGATAACGTTCTGAAGGCGCTGGCTGATTCATGTGTGCATACCTTCCCTCGAGCGTGTCATCAACCTCGTGATTTAGTTGTTGACGTTGAACTCGATACGAGCCTCGTATCTTTATTTGTTCTTTGACGAACTCATTCAGACAGAGTTAATCGATTAATTGATTAATTGTTGCAATAAACGCCACATCACTGGCATTAGTGCATGACGTCTCGTACATGCACGCGGTTCGTTGTAATCCATGTGCGCTATTTTTTTTTCACGGTGCTCTCGTGCAATACTGGAATCGGCGCGGAGCGAGCCGGTCGACGCACCTGCAGTGCAGCGCACGTGGGCCGGCTTGGCACGGGTGCGCCGAGCGTGCCCAGGGGGAGAACCGCGGCTGGCCACGGTGAGGCAGCCGCTGCTGCACGCTGTCTTGTGGAACCCGCGAGTGACCTCTGGGCGCGGTGCGACCGTGACTCATCGCGCCGAATGCACCTGCGTGGCGTTGCCTTTGGCCGCGCCGGATAAGACACCGCCTCATGACGAAGGAACAACAAGGAAATTAGGCGCTGCTATATGCAGAAAAAAAAATATTGAACAGCTAAATACGCTGCTTGAACCACCAAAGTGTGGCGATATATATTCCACAGCAGCAAACGTCCGCGATGACACCCATAGAAAGAAGCAAGCAGGTGAATCTGTGCATTGTAAGCTGTCTGTATGCAGAACTTGAAAAATGGATATGACGCCAGACCCCCCCTCTCTTTAGGATGGATGGGAGCAGAAGCTCTTCACGTTAGATGAGCGCGCGAAAACCGATTATGTTTAGTGCAGTGCTGAGTCGATCATCGACTAAGCCATAACTGAATTGCTCCCTATCAGCCGAATGACGAAACGGCGAACGCACACTGGTGCAAGTTCATCTTGCGACCCTTCACTGCCAACGTTTGCAAGTAACAAAAACAGCAGGGAGAAGAAGACCATAGGGTTATACTGCGAGTATACCGGTGGTTTCGCGTAGCTTGAAGCAAACTTTAAAAATATGTGAATGCCACGTAGCTGGGCCGAATCAAAGTAATGTTGTTTGCCGTCGCTTCGAGATACTCATATTATTCTTCGCATTTCGCCTAATTAGTTAATTAGGCTTAATTAGTTATATCAACTTCTCAAGTGTTACAATTAGATGAAAAGTGACACATGATGAGAAGACATGAGAAACTCCCGACACAGCTTTATGCTGCTTAACTCACAAAAGTGTTTTTCCGAGCGTTAAAGAAGCCCGCAAATGCACGCAAAGTTGTCGCGCTACGTCAGAGTTATTGGTCGCGACTGAGCGGTCCAGGATGCAGTGCAACTGATGAATGAAAGAAATAGGTTAAATTTTGCAAGAATATTATTTTCGAAAACCGTGCTGTGCGTTAGTGAAATACGAGTTAGACTCTTAAAAAAACTCAGCGAGATTCTTCAATATTACTTGCTCTAATAATTTGCAACTACTTGTAAGGGATATCGGCCGTTAATCAAGAGTTGAATTTCTGAGGCCGTATTTCAAGACTGGAACCATCTTCCCAATTTTCCGTTCCTTTGGAAGTTCACATGAGTTCAGTGATTGTTCCAATATTTTTGCCAACATCATGGAAAAATTAAATTATGGGGTTTCACGTGGAAAAACCACTTTCTGATTATGAGGCACGCCGTAGTGGAGGAGTCCGGAAATTTTGACCATCTGGGGTTCCTTAACGTGCACCTAAATCTAAGTACACGGGGGTTTTCACATTTCTCCTCCATCGAAAATGCTGCTGTCGTGGCCGGGATTCGGTCTCGCGACCTCGTGCTCAGCAGCCCAACACCATAACCACTGAGCAACCACGGCGGGTCCAACATCATGGAACTGAAGACGCCAGTGATTTTAGGGAACTTACTGTTAATGCAGTCGTAGCCAGGAGATGAATAACACGGTAAACTATATATTAATTCCTTAATTCGAGGTACTAGAACAATCATGGAATCGGTAAGTATTTGTACTGGTATGCATTAGGAAAGTTCAGTATTGCAAGGTTTCGAAAACTGACTGGTAAATGAATCATTGAGAATTGTCGCGCGCATGTTCTCGGAAATAACATTTCCAGATAAATCTTCTAATGAAATCTTCTAAGTTATGGGTTAATTATTTGCAAAACTTTTTAAGAGTTGGTTTTAGTATTTCGGATAGTGTACTAAAAAAATAGTTTTCCTTGGCAGTTTTTAGAGCTGATATAAAGGCCTCTGAAGCAGATTTATAGGTTCCCTAGCCTGCATCAGAAGGCGATGACTTCGCTAAACGATACAAACGCTTTTTCCGCTTGGATAAACGTTTTAGAAGACCGGGGTACAATGGCGTTTGCTGATTTGAGGCGATTGTGCGGTCTGTGATGTATTTCTCGGTTAATATGTGAACTGTACGTGGGAACAAATCCCAGTTGGATTGAACTGAACGATCATCGAAATTTCTAGCAATATCATCGTAGAAATGACATAGTTAATTATTTATTGCTACGAAGTACCTTTCCGATAGTGGCGTATGGTTTTTCACTGTTTAGACTTTTGAGGAGGAGAAGACCTAATTTTAAAATTGAGCGAGATGTGGTCACTAATTCTGGGTAAGTATGCGATATAGGAATTGATGTCAGCATGTGTTGCAATATCAAGTAGAGGGTGTTAGCGACATTTCTTGAAATCCTGCTGGCCTAAGTAACTAATTGCGTGACAGAAGGAAAGAAAGAAAGAAAGAAAGAAAGAAAGAAAGAAAGAAAGGAAGAAAGAAAGTAAGAAAGAAAGGAAGAAATGAAGAAAGGATGGATCACAAATTAAGAAAGTCGGCACCTTGCCGCGAAAATGGCGAAAGACGTAATGGCAAGGTATTCCACATTATGTTTGGAAAGTTAAAATCTGATAGCAAAAACAAAGGGCAAGAAGCAAAACGAGAAGACAGTTTTTAATAGTGTCATGCCGTTCGTTAATAAATGTAGATGGCGAATAAGGTGAGCGATAACATGTTCGAAGAATAGGTTTAGAACTACCCAGGGTTAATACAACCCATGTTATCGCCAGAGCGCTGTTAACTTGGATACGTGATTGCGGTATGTCTTTTGAAACCGCGAGCAGCGCCCCTCCTCTTCTACTTGCACTTTCCAGCGATTATTAGCCCGAGAACGACCTAGAGGGGCGCTGCGAGCGCCGCTTGCGTGACGTCAGGGCACGGACTCCCTCCTGTCGTCTGCTACAGTTTGGGTGGTGTCCAGACGCCTTCTGCAGTGTTTCCGTTTGTTCACTCTCGATCCCAATGCTTGTATACTTATGACGGGCCTCTCAAATATATATTTTACGATGTCTTCGTTCGCGAAAATGCAATCAAGGAGCTTATTTCCTAGACGACAATACATTTCTCAAAGGCA